>NW_026889779.1:34165000-34587500 GCF_033153115.1 Saccostrea echinata
GTACTTTGTTTAGCAACCTAACACATTTACTTCAATTTCAAGTTTGATTCAATGAAAAGGTGAAGTTATCGAACGTTAATCGATCTCAATAAAAAAAAACTACAAACAATACAAATCTGCAAATAGGACTTAAATCAAAGATAACTGGAAATTCTGGAGGTGGGATGAGGTGCCTAGGGGGAGTAAGTATCCCCTGTCGGCCGGTCACACTGAGCCCTATGTTCTGATCAGGTAGACGGAGTAATCTCTAGTCAATTAAGTATAAAAACAAAGGCCTTACGATTGTTATGAAATATGTCAGTCAAAATACGACCCAATGGTAGGTTATACTTGCTAACAAGATCATTATAATGACCATAGCATTTACAAATTGCACTGACGTAATTTCAGCCAAGTTTACGACAACGCATGCTTGGGCAAAGAGAATTTAAGTTTGAACTAGTAAAGGACTTCTTGCTTTTCCACATTAAGATAAAAAGTCAAAGATTAATCTTACTAAAACACTGGTCCGCAAATATAAATAATAATAAAATACAACTGGTGTGAAATCTTCCGAATATAGATACTAGTTTGTTTAAATTTTAACAACTTCTTCTTTGAATTACAACAGGCGTCAAAGTTCTATATACAAATATTTTGGTAATCCTTCTTCCCAAGAGCATTCTAGATTCAGTTTGTCAGATTTGTATACAAACTTTCAAAAATATTGAAAATCAAAAATTGTCAGTTCAATTCATGATTTCTGAAGCTAAAAAAGAAAAAAAAAACTTTAAATTGAAGTAAATGTGTTTCCTCAACGTGTTTGTCAAAAGGTTGCCGCCTCGTTTTAGAAATAATTTGAACGTTGTTAAAATCAACATCTTATACATAGTCAAATTGAATATAATATGTAAATCCGTGAACTTTAGATTGAATGTGTATGAGTCAAGCTCATAGAAAAATTCTCTTAAATACCTTTCTTTAAAGAACAGCAAGTTCCAGATGAAATATGAAGATAACGAAAAGTTATCAACCTCAAAAGTCCCTTGAAACAATACAAACTGGGGGAGCAGAGCAAACAAGGAGCTCTAAAAACATCAGAGGTGGGATCAGATGCCATGAGGAGTAAGCATTCCCTGTCAATCGGTCACACCTGCCTTGTGCTCCTTGTCATGACCTTGTAAACGGAAGGCATTTCAGTGTGAAAATTATGGCCTCAAAATTTGTATGATATATATCAGTCAACATTCGACTTAACGGCATGTTGTATTTACAACCAAGGGCATTGTATCGACCATAGAATTGGCAAACTTTTACTTTAAACACGGTTTTAGCTCACCTGAGCTGAAAGCTCAAGTGAGCTTTTCTGATCACATTTTGTCCGGCGTCCGTCTGTCTGTCCGTCCGTCTGTCTGTCTGTAAACTTTTCACATTTTCGACTTCTTCTCAAGAACTACTGGGCCAATTTCAACCAAACTTGCCACAAAGTATCCTTGGGTAAAGGGGATTCAAGTTTGTTCAAATGAAGGGCCACGCCCTCTTTCAAGGGGAGATAATTAGGAATTAGTGAAAAAATAATGGCATCATTTAAAAATCTTCTTCTCAAGAACCATAGGGCCAGGAAAGATGAAACTCATGTGGAAGCATCCTTAGGTAGTGTACATTCAAGTTTGTTCAAATCATGACCCCCGGGGGTAGGGCAGGGCTGCAATGGAGGATCAAAGTTTTACATAGAAATATATTGGAAAAATCTTTAAAAATCTTCTTCTCAAGAACAGCAAAGCCATGATGAGTCATATTTATATGGAAGCATCCTGAGGTAGTGTAGATTCAAGTTTGTTCAAATCATGACCCCCGGGGGTAGGGTGGGGCCACAATGGAGGAACAAAGTTTTACATAGAAATATATAGGAAAAATCTTTAAAAATCTTCTTCTCAAGAACAGCAAAGCCATGATGAGTCATATTTATATGGAAGCATCACCAGGTAGTATAGATTCAAATTTGTTCAAATCATGACCCCCGGGGGTAGGGCGTGGCTGCAATGGAGGATCAAAGTTCTACATAGAAATATATAGGAAAAATCTTTAAAAATCTTCTTCTCAAGAACAGCAAAGCCATGATTGGTCATATTTATATGGAAGCATCCTGAGGTAGTGTAGATTCAAGTTTGCTCAAATCATGACCCCCGGGGGTAGGGCGGGGCCGCAATGGAGGATGAAAGTTTTACATAGAAATATATAGGAAAAAACTTTAAAAATCTTCTTCTCAAGAACAGCAAAGCCATGATGAGTCATATTTATATGGAAGCATCCTGAGGTAGTGTAGATTCAAGTTTGTTCAAATCATGACCCCCGGGGGTAGGGTGGGGCCACAATGGAGGATCAAAGTTTTACATAGAAATATATAGGAAAAATCTTTAAAAATCTTCTTCTCAAGAACAGCAAAGCCATGATGAGTCATATTTATATGGAAGCATCCTGAGGTAGTGTAGATTCAAGTTTGTTCAAATCATGACCCCCGGGGGTAGGGTGGGGCCACAATGGAGGATCAAAGTTTTACATAGAAATATATAGGAAAAAATCTTCTTCTGAAGAACAGAAAAGCTATGTTTAGTCATATTGATATGGAAGCATCCTCAGGTAGTATAGATTCAATTTTGTTCAAATGATGACCCCCAGGTAGGATGGGGCCCAATGGGGGATGGAAAGTTTTACATAAGAACATATAGAAAAAATATTTCTTCTCAAGAACAGAAAAGCTATGTTCAGTCATATTGATATGGAAGCATCCTCAGGTAGTGTAGATTCAAGTTTGTTCAAATGATGACCCCTGGGATAGGGAGGAGCCACAATGAGGGATCAAATTTTTACAAAGGAATATATGGGAATTTTTTTTTTAAAAATCTTCTCAAGTACAACAAAGCCATTTGTTATATTGACATGGAAGCATCATCAGGTAGTTTAAAATTCAAGCCCCCCCCCCCCGGTCTTTTAAATACTGAACTGATTGTGCTTTTGCCTAGCCAATGTGCTCAGGTGAGCGATGTGGCCCATGGGCCTCTTGTTTAATATCCTTGTATCATCAACTTATTTTTCAATAGCTGACTGGTTTTAGAAACTGTTCGTACTTAAAACATGTATCGAATCGTCTGGGAGACATAAACTTCTCATGTAGGCAGCAACTACTGTAGGTGATAATATATTGCTACATAGATAAAGGAATTTGACGATAGAAAAGTTAAAGTCGTCACGTTTATCTTAACGTTTAGTTATCAGTTTGCCATCAATGTCTTTCTCTCTTAAAACATCCAAATATGAAACATTTGTGTCAGACTCTGTGGTGTCTTTGATTTCGCGTTCAAAGGGATATATCGAATCAACATTGGAATGAAACTTAATATTGTTAAATGATAAAATGTCGCAAAAAAATTATATTTCTGAATCTAAAGAGACATTTTTTGTAGACAAACGTGCTTTATATTTTCGTAGATTTTCTTAAATTATTTTTTTTAATTCTTTAACCATTTTGAAAAATGACATTTTGATTTTTTTTTATTTTTGTAGTTTGATTACATTTTAAACTCATTGATAGATTATATGTTGTTTAACATCCCGTTCTAGAATTTTTCACTCATATAGAGACGTCACCATATACCGGTGAAGGGCTTCAAATTTAGACCTTTACTCGGCACTCAGGGCCATTGAGCAGTGAGGGTTCTTTATCATGTCAAAGGCTACCGTGACATTGGGCCTCGGTTTCTAGGGTCTCATCGGAAAGACCCGCAACTTTCACTTCAAAGTGCCGAGCGCTTGGCGAAGAAATAGTTGCTACCTATTTGTATCGAACTTAAGTCAGTCCCAGTCGTGAAACACACGACTTTCCGATCACGGAGAGGGCGCTCTACAAACTGAGCAACCGTGACGGTATTAATTCATTGAAAAACAAATAAAAAATATAGCTTGTTTTGATAGTAAATTTTAATCATGACTGCGATCATTTTCTAGGATATAACGATATGAATGCAATATGAAGATAATGAACAGTATTCAATCTCGAAAGTCCAATAAAACGATACAGATTTGGAGCAGAGCAAACACGGACCTCAAAATTTAGAATTGGTATCAGGTGCCATGGATGAGTGACCATCTTCTGTCGATCGATCACATCCGCCGTGTGATATTTGTCATGATCGGGGAAAAAACCGGAAAAATCCATAGATAGTTCAGTGTATAAATAATGGCCTAACAATTAGCATGCAGCCTATCATCAGTCAGCATTTGACTCAATGATAGCCTGCATGTGCTTATGTAAGTAAAACATTTGAGCGACTACAATGTCTTTGAATCATAAAATTATATAAATCTACTTTTGGTTAATATCATCTACAATTTCCAAATAAATATAAATTCGTATAAATGATCAATACATAGAGCTCAAAGCGGGAGTGACGAATCAGCAGGGGGTGCATACACATCCTAGGCGCATAATCCTACCTCTGGTGTTTTCAGGGGTCCGTAGTTTTGCCCTATTCACAGTTTGTATTGTTTAGACGATTTTTAATTGAATACTATTATCTTCATATTTTTCATTCAGTGAACCCAGTCTTCTGCAAAGTTTTTGTAATTCGGGATAATCCGGATAATTGGAAAAATGGAACACAGTCAATATCGTGGAAAAATAATGTACCAGAACTAGAAAATAGCAGTACGGTGGACCTGGAAGTACACACACTGAAGGTAGAGTATAAAACTGTATATACTGTACATATTTTTTTGAAATTTCGATATCTGGCTTTGTAAAGGAAAGTGTTTTGTTAAAAGTTTTTAATTGAATATTTCTTTCATATTTACTTCTTATTATAACAGAATGTTTGTCATTTATTTTTCATAACACTTCAAGCACCCGAATTGGTCATTACTTAATGAAAATGAAATAAACTGTCACCGATCCCCATTGACAACCATTTTTTTGTTTTTGTTTGTGTGTTTTTGTTTGTTTTTTGTTTTGTTTTGTCTGTTTTTTTTATTGTGTATTTTTGTTTGTTTGTTGTTTTGATAACTCAAAATTCTATTATCTACTGTTACCCTTACCTTGGGTAACAGACCACCCAAAAAGCAATGGTTTAGGTAAACAAAAAGTACGAATTTAAGTTTGATCTGTTTGAATGGAACGCCTCAACTGCCTCTAGGTGTATTATTTTCATGGTGTAATGATGTTCATCATTATATGTTGTTACTTCTTCATTATATGCTGATACTTCATTATACGTTGATACTTTAATAACATTCTATTGTAATATTTGGACATTATTATGACAGACAAAACATTCAAGATTTTCAAAAAAGTAAGAATAGCCCTGCTTCTGTATTCGCTTGACTTATTTCATTTTTTCACAATTTAAGACACAAATACACTTCTAGTAATTTCGAAGTAGTATCTTAAGAAGGAAAAAATTTGCGGAAAATAAACTGAAAATCTATGGTTCATTTTAGCCTTGAAAAAATATCGTAATGTGAAGCGGTCAACCATTCAAGGGTTATACAGGCTCGCCGTTGATTAACTGCCTGAAATAGAGGGAGACTCTACCGCATTACTAGAAAAGCTAGCTCACTAGCGAGGCAGTATAAGTTCCCTATTTACTGTTCGCTACACTTCCCCGCGCTAAGGGAAACTTAGCATGGGTTCTCTTTAAGTGTCTGAGCCTCTTCAATTACGACCTATGCCGTCCACGGACACTTAATCCGTACATGGACACAAAGTCATATCTTAGAGCTTCCTGAAGCAGGCCTTGAACCTCTTCAGTTACGACAACCTCTGCCGTCCAAAGCCACTAAGTCTGTAAATGGACACTAAGTCCATCTCTAAGACTTCCTGAAGCAGACCGCCAGACACCAGAATCCCAACGCTGCCACCAATTTTGTAACATGAAGTGGTCACCCATCCATGGGTTATACAGGCTCGTCGTTGCTTATCTTGCCTGAAATAGAGGGAGACTCTACCGCATCACTAGAAAGCCAGCCTACTAGCGAGACAGTATAAGTTCCCTATATATGTTCGCTACAATATATTTTCCAATTTTGATTTTTTGGGAAGGAAGACTTTCGTTTAATTTTGAAATATTGACTTAGGTCATTCGTGTGGCCGGGTTCGAAACTGCGACCTTCCGATCAGAGAAGGAGCACTCTACCGAATGACCTTGAAAATAAGTTGAAAATATTCTTTTGTCTTCAAAATGGTATTTACGAGTACATTATAGTTTATTACAAAATAAAACCTTAACTGTACATTTCGAACCCCGCATGGCGCAGTGGTAAGAGCGTTTGCTCTTGGATCGCCGAGTAAGGAGTTGATCCTTACGTCGCGCTTTCGACTCCACTGTGTGACGTGGGGACGGATGAGACCGTATAAACCGACCACAGTACATCTAGGTGCTGGCAGGTTCTAGTAATGCAGACGGAGTAAATGCAAAGGGGTTAAATTCTAAGGAATATATGCAATAGAAATCCATCGCAGTTCATTTCAGGCGAGAATACCTAAAGAAAGTGTGCTATTTTGAGGTATAGTTTCGCTTGACTGTGTTGTAGCTACAATGAAATTTACAATTTGCTCTCGCTTTAGTGTCTTTTATATCAAGAATGAACATGCATAAAAGATAGATAATTGCAGGGAAATACACCAAAGCCTATAAATAAAAATAAAATAGTCTTTGAAAAGGCGAAAATTAAAAGTGTGGCACCAGATAAATTTTATCCACGACTCCAAAAAATACCCTCTGTGGTAATACTCAGCAGTTATACCAGTTAAGCTCTTAGTTGTCCCAAAGAAGGTTTTTTGTGAGTTTCGACCCTAAGGTAGATCTGCCCCTAAAAAATCCTATATGAAATTATTTCTTTGATCATAACCTATCCAAATATCAATTGTATTTAGGGGCAGGTCTGCCCTAAAGGACTTCAAGATAAAAATTCTCGCAATAATCAGTGCAACCAACAAAATGCTCCTTTGGCCAAATTTGGAGGTTAATGTCAAAGTTACAAATGATAAATTTTTAGCTTAAAATTCGCATTTGAAAAATTTAGACAAATATACGGTAAAAAAGAGCATTGATTTTTAAATACTACTTTTTCCGGGAAAATTGTCTTTCCTATAGATCAAATCTTTTGAAATTCCGAATGCATCCTTTTTAAAATCAAAACAATCTGCTCCCGATTTGTACAGTTTTTATGGACTTTAGCCTTGAATACGGTTCGTTATCTCCATATTTCATTCGATAATACACGAGTTTCATTAGTATAAACACTTAGCATATACAGACTGCATAGTCCAGTGTGTTAGATTTATAACAACGTCATAGGGATATCCTAATTTCATCAAATAACAGTATTTTTTCCACTTCTTGCAATGTCTCTCAAATTGTACATACCCTTAACAATCATATTTACCAATTTAAAATTAATGAACTAAATATAAGCCAATAATTTCCAATAATTGAATAATTAGACTCTGACGTTGTTTGAACCATATTAAATCATAATGTTATGATTGGATCTGATCAATTCGGATGGTCAACGTCGTTCTGTCAATTTATGAGACATATTTCTTGCTGTTTATTCTTAATATTTTCACTCTGTGTACAATAAGCGATGCTTTAGATATCAGAAAATGACGACAACCGCTTTATTTGAGACACCTTTAAATTCTATTGTTTTGGCTTGTTTTTTGAAAATTCATTTTAATTTGAAAACTTTATTTCAAAGTTAAGGACATTTCAACCCTGGGCCGTGCACATTATCTGCGACCTTTAATGACCGCGATTTTTACAAAAATATATAGCTTAAACAACCAAAACCAAACTATCCTGACTTGAATTTTCATAACAAATATTTTAGTATACAATACGTATATCTAGAACTATTGAGTTTGACAAAATCGCTATTGCCCACGAACTTTATGGACGACCCTTGTATATGAATTTTTTGGTTTCCATTTCGAGGCCAACAATTTCCCTTTCAGAATTTAATTTCCCTGTTTTAATTTAAACAGAAACAGGCAATAAGTGATTAACACCCCCCTCCAATCTCTATCGACAGAAACGTATATAAGACATATGAGACCAAATTCAACATGGACAAAATGCCGGAATTAGAGCTATGTGCATGTAATATGAATGGCAGGCCCGAAGAAACAGGAAATGGGGTGTTCCAGGCCCCTCCCAATAATTTTACCCATATACCCATATGTACTATTGCTATGCCCCCAGCCCCCATCTGAAGTTGCTTTCTATGGCCTAAATTTTATGTAATGTATTGTAAAATCACACATTTTCGTGAAGTCAGATTTTCGTGGTTTGAGGAAAAACTTTTGGTTTGTGGGGATTTGATTTCGTGGGTGAAGACTTGTTGAGTAGTTAAGTATACATTTTACATTTCGTCTCTTTCTATCTCGAAAACAACGAAAATAACCCCTTCCAACACAAAAAAAATTAGTGATTTCACAGTACATGCACTTGTAAAAATACTGCTCTCATCCACGAATTAAATGGATATTATAATTATTATCAATGTTGATAATAATAGAAAGCACTGCTTACACAAAGAATCTATTTACAGAAACCAGTTTTTCGTCTTGTTGATTCTGTAGTGTTAAAAAAAATCATATTATCATTTTATCATTTTATACATTTTATATTTTATCAAAATATCAGCATATAACGTTAAAGCATTATTACATAATGAAGAAGTATAAGCATATAATTTAAAGTACCAACATATGTTGTAAAAGTATCAGCATACAGCAAAGAAGTAACAGCATATAAGAATATAACTGGTATCAGCATATAATGTTAAATTATCAGCATGTAATGTCAACATATCAGAATATTATTATGAGCATATAATGAAGACTCATAACGACATACATGTTATCCACATAAGACAGTCACAGGTGTGCCGTGCCTGTTGTCAGAAATAAGCAACTTTTGACATAGATGTTATCCACATAAGACAGTCACAGGTGTGCCGTGCCTGTTGTCAGAAATAAGCAACTTTTGACATAGATGTTATCCACATAAGACAGTCACAGGTGTGCCGTGCCTGTTGTCAGAAATAAGCAACTTTTGACATAGATGTTATCCACATAAGACAGTCACAGGTGTGCCGTGCCTCTTGTCAGAAATAAGCAACTTTTGACATAGATGTTATCCACATAAGACAGTCACAGGTGTGCCGTGCCTGTTGTCAGAAATAAGCAACTTTTGATATATTTACCACATTTATTATGAATTTACATCGATTTTTTTGAAATCTCTTATTTGTTGAAATAAAAATTTAGAACTGAAGTCGATATCATAATACTATGGAATGGTTCTCTGGTTCTGACTGGAGCTTGCTGGTTCGCGAAGGCGCTTTCGCTCAGAATGGCACCACTTCCGCCAAGGACTGTCACTGAGGCATTGTACTATGAAATAAGAAGATAATGAATAATAATGAACAATATTAAAGTTAAAAGTTCATTTAGACAATACATATCGGGAGCAGAGCAAGCACGGACCTCCAAAAACATTAGAGGTGGGATCAGGTGCCAGATAGTGATAGATTGAATTTGCAAAGTCATTGGTCATTGTATCGACCATAGAACTTGGAAAATGATGACTTTAAACAAATTGCTGATATCCTTGTTTCATCAACTTGTTTTTCAATAGCTTGCCTCATTTTAGAAATTATTCGTACGTGTAACATGCTCTTGCGTATCGAGTCAATTGGGAGACATATGCAGGCGACAAAGATATATTGCTACATAAGTAAGGGAAGTTGACGACAGAAAAGTTGAATTCATCACGTTTATCACCAAGTGGTTTTTTTTTTGTTTTTTTTTTTGTGTTTTTTTTTTTTTTGGGGGGGGGGGTTTGTTAGGTTACCATTAACGTCTTTTTCTAGTAACAAAGCCAAATATGAAACAGATGTGTCAGACCCTGTGGTATCTTTTATTTCAAGTTCACAGGAATATGTCGAGTCGACATCTAAATTGACGTTACTATTATTAATTGATAATAATCGACATAACTAAATGTTGGGTTGAAAGCCACAGCCAGTATCTTCTTCTTAAATATAAGTTTTCGAATATATTCTGCTTCATATGAATACAAAAATAGATCTCCTTATAGTGGGACGCAGTTGGTACCCATGGGGATTCCGACACGTTGATGGAAGACCTACTCTCAAAAAACCTCATAGATATAAAATTGACATCAGAAACTCAAGCATGTTTTTAATATCTACATCAGAGTACTTGTGTGTACAATCAGAGTGGTTTTTTTAACAAAATAATTTTGCAAATGACCAATGACAAGATAAATAAATTTACGAATTCCATTTTTATGTAAGAAAAGCAGCTGCCTATGGTGTCAAAAAAAATTCCTGGACTTTAATTTTATCGTGGAGAAAAGTTGTATAAAGTGTTGAAAAGTCGTAAGTTTTTATGTCATTGATATTAGTAAAATTTAGTGATTTCAAATTTTCTAAACGTTCCTTGGAGTTTTTAAGTATGCACATCTGATTTACGCCACTTTTTGAATATATTGTACAGTATTCCTGAAGCTTCTCCTTCACTGCTGTTAATATTTTAGTGAGGAGTAAAGAAAGAGGCTAGATAAAACATTTACTGTAACCAGCTATTTATATTTCTTTGTAAGGATATTTATGACGTATAGGAATCCGGTATAGGTATGTTTATTCAAATTCATTTTGATTGTTTAGAATATTAAAAATATTTAAAACTGACTTATGATTTTAAAGAATTTCCTCCTTAGAACCATAGCTATGAGTATAGGTTGGTCTTCCACGTGCAGAATTAAATCCCAGTTCCTCTAAAATACAATTTAAATAATAATGAACCCTACAAACAAAGACAATGTTGTTACCTGCTCTATCAGCTGGGACCAGTACATAAAGGTCGTGTTATCTATTAAATTTCTTTTCCACTTCTGAATTAATGATTGATTGATTGATTGTATGTTGTTTTACGTCCCATTCGAGAATTTTTCACTCATCTGAATCAATGAAGACAGAAGGATAGATGGTTTTCATATTGCCCCTTAATTGCTCAACGCGAGATTCATCTGATATTTTTAAGTGTCAAGGTGTCTAGCCCATCGTTTGGCATAATCTTCCACATAACTCATTATACAAATCATGAATTCTGACGCCAGTTGAAAGATCGGCGTTCCCTTAATTTTGGCACTTTTAAGGTAAGTAATTTAGGGCTCTCATTGTACCCACAAGTATAAGCATGCTAAAGCGTAAATGACTTCCCGGAAATAATTTGGTACGAGTCGGAGATAACAAATATATTTAACTACAATGTTCGACATTTTAACAACAACTTTGAGATATTTATTTCATTGCATTAACAACGGCAATATTGTAACGTTCCGTTTTTCAACAAAACAAAGTCGATGCATAGTAGCGAGTTAAATTAATGATTTAAAGCAGAAGAATATGAATTATTTACAACAATATCCTATGTATTGATCAGGTTGACGGTACTTTCCATAGTCTATTCAGTACAAAAACAAGGCCTAACAATTGGTTTGAAACAAGTCAGCCAAAATACGACCCAATGATAGGTTATATTTGCTAACAATGTCATTATAACGACCATAAAATTTACGAGATGCTGACAATCTTCGACAAATATCAGACCCCCTGTCCTTCGACCCTCAGGCTGATACTGGAGTCTCGGAGAGATACAGTGTATTGGTGTGATATTCTATTCTTTTTATCAACTTAATAATGAAAAAAACACATTGTCGTGTTTTTATACTAAATTACCTCAGTAATAAGCGAATAACGTTTTACGGACCTTTTTTATTTTAGGAAAACAGTGGGAAATTGAACTTTGAACGCTTAAACATAGTAAGAAATATTTCCAATTCTATTGGTTCGACAAACTTTAATTTCAACGTCACGCAACAAGTTGCCTTACTTCAAGTTAAGTCACGTGTGAAAAGGAGTAAAATGTAAGTTTTAAACTTTATTCTAGATTTCTTTTAATGTTAGTGAAACCAATACATACATATTTGATGCATAGAAAAGACCCATTGAATCATCTTAATCGTGAATAAATGAATGGTATTTTTTTTATGTAGGCCAGTTCCTGGAATTTGGTCTGATGTTTTCTTGGTATCCCAATCTAGAGAAGAAGCCAGGCAGATTTGTGAAAAATGGCTCGAATCAGAAAGTTCCTCTCCAGTACTAAATGCTAGTGAGCCCTGTCCTTGTACTCTCCAACAGGCGCTGTTAGACATTGTAAAATATCAGCCTGATCCTGACTGCAACATGTTCCACATGGGTTCTCGGGGGAAAGGCAACTGTCGTTATAGGCGTGACGCACAACATTGTGTAAGACTTCCAACACCAAGGTATTTACCTTAAAAAATATTCATATCTAGGCACCACCCTTTTGATTCTTCTTGATAATCTAATTGTTCTCCTGTCCATATGAGTATAACTTGTTCCAAGTATTTTTTATTCTTTACCCATTTTTAAAGAGGTAGATATAGTAGCATATGTGTTATATAACCTGGGAATGGTACAATTCTTGCGTAAGAATGCATTTTAGCATAAAATTGCTGAGGGATTTTTTAAATATTATGATATTGACATGTATGACTACTTTTGGATAAATTAGCCGCAATTATTTAATCACATTTTGAATAAAAGCTTTCACATATCAAAATTAAACCTATATTTAAGAGTGTTCAATTCTTTATTCATTTGTTTTAAAGCATAAGTGACAACGTTTGCTGTTATAATGCGGAGGGTAATTTAATAGACTCAAGGCTCCAAGAAGGAGGCACGCGGCAGCGATATCACTATTCTGAGGGTGTTCCATATGTTAATAACTTTTACCATGATGTCATGCCGTTTATGCAGTGTTGCCGATTTTCACAGACGTCCACGAAAGAAGCCTCTGAAAACGGAGATACGTACAGTCTCTGCCAAAAATATCTTAAATTAAGGAATTACAGCTCTTGTCAAAATTATGAACCTCCAAGGCTAGGTAGTAATTATTAAAACATAGAATGTATGATCTTGTTAATAATCAAATATAAATTATAATTAAATGTATATCGTTTCAATCTTTTCATGGAGAAATAACATGCCACAACTACAATGGTGTTTTCCAAATCCAACATATTTTATTTATGGTATGAAATACAACTGATGCTTTGTAATTAGTTACCCATTATGTTTCAGCACGGACAAGCGGTGACCCACACATGACTACTCTAGACGGGTTCAGTTATACATTTAATGGCGCTGGAGAATTCGTGTATATATACACAGAGGATGAATTATTCAGAAGTCAAATCCGATTCGAACAGTTCCGAAAAGACGATGGTATAATTTCATAATTCATATAAGTTGAGCATTATTGTTAAGATGTAAAATGAGTTGTCAAGATATCTTTATGATTGAAATATTTTACTTCTTAAAAGGAACGATTGTTCCTGCAACTGTAGCAACAGCCGTTGTGATGGAGTATGCAAATAGCTCCGGTCGATTAGAGTTTCGCCTTAACTCAATCAGAACGGTTGATGTTCTCAGAAATTCTGAACTTCTTGGGTTTGGGGATTCCAGGTGGATGGATTTGGAAGGTATTCTAATAAAACAATTCCAATTATTTTTTTACGCCATGTAAATGTTAAAACAGTCGTATACTTATTATGCAATTGATTTTAGGTGTAACCATCCTATTGCTTCCGGCAGATGGCAATAGTTCAGAGGTGTCACTGATGGTAATGTTCAAAAATATAAAAATAGCTTTTAATATCAAAGCCTCGAAGAAAATAATGAATGTTATCCCGATTGTTCATGGGGACGAAGTCAAAGGTAATTGTCTATTAATTGAAATGTTCACATAATAACTTAAGTTGAAGTTTATCTTTGTTGGATCTAATTTTCCTTCCTTGTAAACATATTTTTTTTTTATATTTATTCCTTTGGACATGAAAATTGTATATCAATAAAATAAGAAATTGAAATGGTTCTAGATTATTAAATATTGAATTTATCTTTTTTAACTCAACTGAGCTGAAGTTTCAATTGAGCTTTTTCTGATCGAAATTTGTCCATTGTCTGTTGTCGCCGGTGTCGTTGTAAACTTTTTACATTCTCGTCGTCTTCTCCAGAACCATTGGGCCATTTTCAACCAAACTTTACACAGAGTATGGGTAAAGGGGGTTCAAGTTTGTTCAAATGAAGGGTCGAACCTTCTTTTAAGGGGAGATAATTAAAAAATAGTGAAAATTGGCAACATTTATGTAGCAAACTGTTAGGCACTAATTTTGTTCATATATTAGCTGACCTGTTTTTATATTCCTATGAAGCAGAATTTATTCAAAAACCTCTACACGAGAAGAGGAAAATACTAGCTGTAGCCTTCAATTCGACATTCAGATATATCGACGATGTTTTGTCAATAAAAATGTTATTTTCATTCGTATGTCGACTCGATTTTCACAGTGAAATTGAAATAAAAAACACCACAGAGTCTGCCACATCTGTTTCATATTTAGATATTTTACTGACTATAGACGATAAAGGCTAATTATCAGCTAAGTTGTATGACAGACGAGATGACATTAGCTTTTCCATCGTCAACTTTCCTTATTTTTGTAGTGTTTATTTTATCACACCTGGTTATGATGTTTATATCTCCCAACTTGTTCGCTACTCAAAAGCTTGCTCTGAGTACGATCAATTTTTAAAACGAGGCAGGTTACTCAATGATAAGTTGATGTTAGAGGGATTTCAACAGCCTTGTTTATAGTCAGCATTTTGTAAATTTTTTGGTCGTTATAATGACCTTGTTAGTAAATACAACCTATCATTGTGTCGTAATTTGGCGCTTGTTTCATACCATTTGTTAGGCCTTTGTTTTTGTACTGAATTGACTATCGATAGTTCTATCTACCGGATCAATACATAGGGCTCACAGCGGGTGTGACCGGTCAACAGGGGATCTTCATTCCTACTAGGCATTTGATCCCACCTCTCGAATTTTCAGAGATCCGTGTTTTATGACCTCTTCACATTGTCGTATTGAGATCGACCACTGTTCGTTATCTACCTTTTACACCTCTCAAGAACCACTGGGCAGATAAGATGAAACTTAGACTATATTTTAAATAATGTTTATTTGCCCTCTCGTAACCGACTGGCTTAAAATCGTTTTTTTTGTTTTTGTTTTTTTTATTTTTAGGAAACGTTTATTCTTCTTTTTTTTTTTATTCTGGAATGGTCTCAATTTAAGGTTCTCTCAACTTTAATAGTTTTCTTGAAAGCTTTCTTGGGTGGTGTAGATTCAAGTTTATTCAAATTATGACCCTCAGGGGTAGGGAGGAGCCAATATGGGCGATCATAGTTCTACGTAGTATACGCTAATTATGTTCCCCAAACGAAGTTTGGGAACATATTGTTTTTATTCTGTTTCTTACTATTATTATTATTTTTCTTCTTCCTGGGTACTTTTTTGTCCGTGAGTGATCTCGGAAACTACTCATCCGAATTACCTAAAGCCTTTTTAGGGTTAATAGGTATGTTATGTAGATTTCCGGAACGGCATTTTGCACGCACGTGCATTCACGTGCGTGCGCGTGCAATGAGTAAAATGACCAATATACTTGATATAGCCATAACTTTCATACCTTTTGATGAAATGCCTTGATACTCAGAATATATAGACGTATTATAAGTGTAGACAAGATGACATGGTCAGCATGCACATGCAAGCACGTGCGCGCACGCGCAATGCATAAAATAACCAATATAATAAATATAGCCGATTTTTTTTTTTTTAATATTTTTTGATGAAATGCTTTCATGCTGAGAATTTGAGAGTATATTAAAAGTGTAGACAAGGTGACATGCTCTTCATGCACATGCATGCACGTGCACGTGCGTGTAATGTGTAAAATAACCAATATACTTGATATAGCTGTAATTTTTATATTTTCTGATGAAATGGTTTGAAGCCCAGAACATAAAGACATTTTAATAGTGACATGGTCAACATGCACATGCATGCACGTGTGCGCGCATGCAATTAGTAAAATGACCAAATTACATTATATATCCGTAACTTTTACTTTTGTATGAAATTTTTTGATAAAGGGAATATAAAGATATGCTTATAGTTTAAAAACACAACGTGATCACCATGCACATGCATGCATGTGCGCGCGCGTGCAATTCGTTAAATGACTAATATTCTTTATATTACTGTAGCTTTTATGTTTTTTTTTGTGAAATCCTTGATACTGAGAATATAAAGGTATATTAATAGTGTAAACAAGATGACATGGTTTTCATGTGCATGCATGCACTTGCACGTGTGTAATTCATAAAACAATCAATACATTTGGTATAGCCATAATTTTTCTACTTTTTTTTAAAATGCTTTGATACTTAGAATATAAAGATATATAAATAGTGTAGACAAAATGACATGGTATGCATACACATGCGTACACATGCGCGCATTTAAAGTTAGTGAAAAGACTATTATACTTGATAGAATGAATCTTACAGGGAATAAGGCACCAAAAGGGAGTTGGGGAGCGTTTGGGGAACATCTGTAACGGTCACCGTTACAATTAAAACTAGTTTCAGCTGACTTTTAACACTTTTTTAAAGCTTCGTTTATTTTTAAATATTTCTTCACTTTTGAATTGGTAGAGGAATTTCTATGTACGTTACCGTATGCCAATTAATAAATATAATGAAAATTTATAGATCATTATTAAATAATATTCATTGAAAACAAATTATCAAAAGCCATCCAAAATTAGGGTCACAAGAGGTGAGAACAGCTGTGTACAGTGATTGGGAATGGTAATTGCTGTATATACATGCACACCGCCACAGGCGATAACGGATATTAACTGGTGTAGGTTGAAGTGAATTATAGAATTTTTTAAAACAAACAAACAAACTTTGGTTTCGAAAATTATTTGCTGAATTTACCAAAAGATTTAAGAGTTAAATTTGTCAAGATATGACACAATGGGTAGGGTGTCGCTGAAAGTAGGACGGGGCCATAATATATTATTGTAATTTTACATAGTACATAGTTACATATATATTGGGGGAAAATCTGCTGATAAATAACAGAAGGGCCATAGTTATTCAGGTGAGCGTTGTGGCCCAAGGGCCTCTTGATTTATAATTTGTATTGTTCATTTAAAGGAAAATTAAAAGGACTTCTTGGAAATTACGATGAAAACCCATCAAATGATTTGCTTTCATCGGATGACCAATACTTATCACCAAATGCAAGCGATGTGGAAATATATAATCGGTTTGGAATGTCGTGTATGTTTGTACAAACATTTATTGAATTAAAGTATTTATAACAATCCGTGGTCATTTTTCAAACTGTATCTTTTTACAGAGTGTAACTAGGGAGTATTATCTTTCATATTAAAGATAAAGTGACTACTACATGTAGTCAATCTTCAAAAGAGGGAAATATTGAAAATAATTGATAGAATATGGTTGCTGAAAAAAAATCAAAACGTTCTGGCTTTGCCTTTATTCGGTTCATGTCCGTAAAACGAGGGAGAGGGGGCGCCCCCCCCCCCACTTTTTCTGAGTATAGTATCTTGCTGTAATAAATTTTCCTTTATATCGACCCCCCCCCCCCTTATTGATACTGTAATGTCTTGCACTGGCAAATTCCAGGCTTGAACAAATAATTAGGTTTTTTTGTCAGATTATTTTGGGAAGTCGGTTCCTTCACTTTTTGGTTAGTCTAGGTTAGGACTTCCACGCTCTGATTCCTTCCTTAAGCTATGGACAAAATTGCCTTTAATAAATTTGAGTATGAGGACCTAAGGTATTAGGTTTTGTATCCCTGTAGTATCACAGTCATAAAAACTCTTTGCCGATATTCCATTGACATTATTTTTCTGTGTCAGTTTGGGGGATCACACAACAGGAACAAAAGTCAGACTCCTACAATATTCTCATTTATTTTTATGCCCCTGTATCGAAGATTCGGGGCATATAGTTTCTGCCCTGTCCGTCCGTCTGTCTGTCTGTTTGTCTGTCTATCTGTTTGTCCGCAAAAATTTTAACATTGCTCATAACTTTTGATTGGAGCTATAGCTTTCATATTTCAGATGTGTATTCCTTGAGACAAGACCTTTCTTTGGGTATCATATTTGACCTTTTGACCTAGACATTGGAGTTTGACCCAGTTTTACAAAATTTTACCCAACTTTAACCTTGACCATAACTTTTGAACAGTTGGTGCTAGGGTTTTCATACTTCACACGTGTAGTCCTTGTGACATGAACTTTCATTAGATACTAACAACTTTGACCTTTGACCTTGACCTAGGAGTTTGACCTACCTGTGAAAAACTTTAAACCTTGGCCATAACTTTTATACGGTTGGTGCAAGGGCTTTCATACTTCACATATGTAATTCTTGTGACAAGACCTTCCTTTGGATACAAACAACTTTGACCCTTTGCCCTGACCTTGGAGTTTGACCTACTTTTGGAAACTTTAACATTGGCCATAACTTTTGATCAGTTGGTGCTATGGCTTTCATTCTTCACATATGTAATCCTTGTGACAAGGCCTTCCTTTGGATACCAACGATTTTGACCCTTTGACCTTGACCTTGGAGTTTGACCTACTTCTGAAAAACCTTAACCTTGGCCATAACTTTTGAACAGTTGGTGCTAGGGCTTTCATTCTTCATATGTAATCCTTGTGACAAGACTTTCCTTTAGATACCAATAACTTTGACCCTTTGATCTTGGAGTTTGAGATACTTTTGCAAAACTTTAACCTTTTCCATATCTTTTCAATGGTTGGTGATAGGACTTTCGTATTTCACAGGTATATTCCTGAGGACAAGACCTTACTTTGGGTACCAATATATTTGATTTTCATCTGAGAAAGTTTAACCTCCGCTATAAGTTGCCATACGGGGGCATCAGTGTTTCACAAACACTTCTTGTTTTGTTATAGAAACTGTCACCTAAGGCACTGTGACTGTGAATACACGATAGAAGAGTAACAGCTTATTTATCAGCAGAATTAAAAACATAAAATTCATCCTAGAGTTTTAAGGAAAGCAATAATTGTACACACTTCAGGGCGATCACAAAATATGTATCATGTTCATGCCATTTTGAAATTGACAGAATGAAAACTTTGTTCAATTCCAGATCAGAACTTTTATACTTTGAAAGATTTATCTAAGAACCCCATGGAATCATCATGTCACAAATTTAATAATTGTATTTAGAATCGATTTTGTTTCAAGTGAATTTTTTTTTTTTACAATATGAAGTTCCATCATTTTGTAGGGGCCATCAATGAGACAGAATCTATGTTCACGTATGAACCTGGTAAGAGTTTTGCTGATTATCATCAGCCATTATTTCGGCCTGTGTTTGAATCCTCCGTATCGGTTACAGAGGAGGTTAGGGCGGTTTGTGGAGAGGACAAGGACTGCATCTTTGATTATTCTGTCACGGGATCACGTGACGTAGCGGAGCAATCCCGGACGTTCCAGACACAGTTTCAAGAATCTCAACAGGCAGCTGTGATAGGTGAATGAATTAGATATATTATTACATAAAAATTAAATAATATTCTGAAATTAAATCAGTTCACCTGCTTAAATTATTAATGATTATGTTTCAAAAATCACTACACATTTCCATTACAGTAATAACTTGCGATGATTTACCAACTGTTGCTGGAGGTGTATGGAAATCAACCAATGGGAATTTAGAAAACTCGTCTGCAATCTTTGTTTGCAGAGATGGGTATAATGTGTCTGGTAGGACACAAAATATTGTATGCAAGAATGGACAGTGGGAACCCTTTGGAGATGTATCATGTTTACGACATGACTACACAGTTACAGATCTACAAACCAATAGCACATCAACACCTTTCACCTTGATTCCGACAAATATTACAGATCTACGAACCAACAGCAGCACATCAACACCTTTCACCTTGATTCCGACAAACACTGAAAACACATCATCAAATGTTCCTGTTTACATTGGAGTTGGAGGAGCACTTCTCTGTATCTTTATCTTTTTTGTAATCCTATTCCTGTTTATGATGAAGAAACGTAGGTATGTAGTGTTTAACTAGTAACTACTTTTCTTATTAAAAAGCAGTTAGATAAAAAGGAGGGTGTATGTACCTGCCTGTCCCAGTCACTTACACCATTAAATATATTTTGAAATATTTCTGAAATTCTGACATATATTTAATTATATATATATATATATATATATATATATATATATATATATATATATATAAAGCACATTTTTAAGTTAGGCAATCTTGTGTGCTTTATATGAATTTCCGACCTTGACCTTGTATCTATTTAGTAGATCCGACACTTAGGATATACAGTGTTGTTGGTTTTTGTAGTGCTTTCTATATATATATATATATAGAGAGAGAGAGAGAGAGAGAGAGAGAGAGAGAGATGTGAATTGGAAACTTTTAAACACAGTAACAATTCTACAAAAGAAGTTGGTAAATTACATTTTTAAGTTAGGCAATCTTGTGTACTTCAGCAAAACCAAACTTGTTGATTTCCTTAAAAAAAAAACAAAAACAAAAACAAAAAAAAAAAACTAATGGTCATTTTAAGATACTTCATAAACAATTCTGGATTATACTGTTCATAATTTCTATTTTATACTATGAATTACTATGATTATGAGATTTCAATGATTTTTTTGTTATTTTAATTAACAGGTTTGGTGATTTGAATATCTTTTCTAGCATCAGGACGTCGAATGATACTCAACATTCCCAAAAGGGAGGTTTAAGTACAGAATTATCTACCATCCCAGAGGACAAACCCATATATCCTGCCCGTTGATATCTTTTTGTTTTTTATCAATCTGCATCTGATATAACTTTAAATATAAACATGACAAATATACAGTGTGGTGGATGACTGTGATATTTTTTTACATATACATCTAACTTGTACTTTTTATTTAAATTTTAGGGCAAACCATGTAAACTTTGAGATTTTATTCAATGGAAATAACATTTTTAGTAGGTCACCACAGTCAATTACTATCTGACTTCCGTCGTCGTACGACATGCATTTTCTGTCTTGCGTCGGTTGCATACGTTTGAACATTTCTTCTATATATATATATATATATATATATATATATATATATATATATATATATATATATATATATATATATATATATATATATATATATATATATTCTATTATTCCAAGCTCTCTGATTGGCTCAAACTTGATCATATGATCAAGTATATAACATCATATAGACGTGTTACTATTTATAGATTCTGAAATGCACATCGGCTTGATGTTTCTAAAAATGGAAATAATCTTTTATAAACAACAATAGCGATGACTTCACAGTAGCTAATATGACTTGATGTTTCTGAAAAATAAATTAACTGAAACTCCTATTTATAATTGTGATGTTCTTTAATAAATGGTAAGATGTAATACTTTTTCATTGAAAGATATTAGAAATGTTTTTCATAAATTGATATAAAATAATACCACAGATGTTGCCTTTTAAATTAGTGCTCTCTCTCTCTCTCTCTCTCTCTCTCTCTCTCTCTCTCAAGAAAAAAACTTGTGGCTTGCTCCCATTATTTTCAAATGTAAAAAATAATATAACAAATGTAGCCCTTTCTTTCGGTCAACCCATAGATATATCGGCTTCACAGAAAAGCATATT
The DNA here is from genome assembly GCF_033153115.1 of Saccostrea echinata. Classification (NCBI taxonomy): domain Eukaryota; kingdom Metazoa; phylum Mollusca; class Bivalvia; order Ostreida; family Ostreidae; genus Saccostrea; species Saccostrea echinata. The sequence goes on from NW_026889779.1 coordinate 34,186,776, forward strand.
GACCTCAAGTCTTACCCAAAATTGTGAAATTCTTGCCGCTAGGTCAGGTGTTCTGGAGTTAGAGCAGGGTATTATATATCATATATTGAAAATGCATTATTTCTCTGAAATCGTCTTCTCTGTTCCTAGGATTAATTAAAAAAGACTAAGTGCATGGTTATGATGAAGCAAGGTGTCCCTTCCAAAATTGTGAAATTCACGATTTTGGGGTTTAGGTGATCTATTGATTATATAATAAAAAGCATAAATTCTTTAAAAATCTTCTAATGTAATTATTGCCATTCTTTGGATCCTTAATATATTCTATGGACCTTTAAGACCAATGGGCTCTTGTTTCATCGAAATAAAGATTTCCAGAAAGGTTAGGAGAGTAAGATGGTATAAATTTATGATCATTATTTTAATAGGATTTCATTTAAATTTTTATCATTAAATAATATTAAATGATTTAAATCTGAATTCGAAGTTTACCTTCTATATTTTGTATTCGTAATACATGATATATCTTACAGCTTTAAAAGAATGAAACTATCCTACTTTTTATGAAACAACAATATTTTGTGGAGCTATGTGTTACCACAATCGGGTGTCATAGATTTATAGCAGAATTATCATAAAATACGTAAACGCTCTACAGGTAAAAAACCACACTTTATCAAATACATGTAAAACCATTTACATTGTAGATGAGATTCAAATTTAGTCAAACATCAGTAATTGTTTGGATAGAACCTCAAAATATGTTTCAAAGTTCTACAGCACTATTGAGCAACTATTTTTATAATTATGTATAAGTAATTATGGACACTTGTGGTATTTCTTTTTTACCAAAAGTAACCAATAACTAATATGTTCAACTTATCAGGGGAAAAGAGATCTTTACAAATTGCAATGCAATCTACATGTAACTTAAACAAGACATGTAGAGAAAACGAAAAGTGATCAAGCTCAAAATCAAATCAAACGATACAAATAAAGAGCAGGGCAAACTTGTGGAAACACCAGAGGAGAATCGGAAACCATGGAGAAATAAGCGTTCTCTGTCGATCAGCCACACCTGCCTTGGGCCCTCTGTCTTATCTGTCTTATTTATTAATATACTGGACAGATGCAGTTGAAAGTCTCTTCTGTAGTATATTTTAGGTAGTATTTTTATATTCAATGAAGTTACGCCCATACTCACAGATAAGAGGTCTCCCTACATTTCTTTCAAAGTTCATGAAAAGGGGGAATTGTCATGGGCGCCTAAGTAACGCATTCGATGTTATTTTTCCGCTTGTCGGAAAGGCCTGAGAAGTTGCGATTCAAACGACAGGCTGTATTTGCAAATAAGGACATGGTTACGTTGAATTTGCAACATGAGATTGTTAAACTAATTAAGATGATGTTATTTTCATATCTCCTATTGTGATGGACGTATATGATTGTCCTTAACTGTACTGAATAACTTTGTAGAAATCCCGTAATTAGCGTTCCAATTATTACAAGTCTGCTAGAACAAAATTTCACTGGAATGGGAACACAATATGTCTAAGTACTTTGGAATCGTTTTAATTCTTGTGGAACAACGTTTGCAATCAAAATGTTGGAACATAATTTCGTGAACAACTCTTATACTGATATGTATATACAGAAGATTCAAAGAACCTAGACCTTAACGTTGACAAAGTTGTAGTTTGCGGAATTTAAATTAATCATCCTATGATCCACGAATAAAGTCACACACACACAATAATCATTCTACAGTAGTCAAAATGCTTTTCTCGAACTAATGTTCAAAGTCACGGTGAAAAAGGCTTCGTAGCACCAATAATCTTCCGAACTGACAGCGTTGTGAGTGTATATCTGAAAAATATAAATGTCAACAAATTACCATTCAAATGTTTCTTTTTTAAATATATTTAGTAGTTTTAGTTGTCTTTTCGAATTGATTTTTAATCTTACTTTTTCCTCGGTTACTTTAATTTTTAACTCTACTGGGCTGAAAGCTCAAGTAAGCTTTCATGATCACCCGCTGTCCGGCGTCCTTCCGTCTGTCTAGCTATCTCTCCGTCTGTCTGAAATCTTTTCACATTTTTGACCTCTTCTCAAGAACGACTCGGCCAATTTTAACAAATGTTGCATAAAGCATCTTTGGGTAGGGGGAATTCTTAATTGTTTAAGTAAAGGTCCAAGCCCCCCCCCCCCTTCCAAGGGAATTTAATCAAGATAAGGCAAAAATAGAGTGGAGTCATTTAAAATCTTCTTCTCAAAAACCATTCCAGCAGAAAATAATAAACTTATGTGGAAGATGAAGTGTAGATGTAAGTTTGTTCATATCACGACCGAAGTTTCGGATGGGGCCACAATTGGGGATCACAGTTTAACTTTGAAATATATAAGAAAAATCAGTAAAAATCATCCTAAGAACCGCTGGACCAGAAAAGTTGAAACTTATATGGTAGTGGTGTTCCAATCCTCGATTATAATCGAAAATCAGTCGATTGAGGGCATAATCCAAGTGCTCGATTACAACATTTTTATTCCAATTAATCGGGTTATTTTTTTATTTTACAAGCGTAATAGTTTTTAAGCCGAATATTCCAGTCGCGCCTTATTTATAAGCTTATTTGTGTATCATCATAATGGCGCAGTCAAACAGACAGTTGCATTCATACCCGTGTAACAACACTCATTCCCGGGTATGGACGTACTTTGGATTCAACAAAATGAACGAAGAACCATCTGGACAACCACAGAAAGTAGTTATTGACCCATTCTTACCACTTAATGAACGAAACTGACAGACTTTACAAATATCTGATTATAATTGATAATTAGTTAGTTATAGTAGCCCGATCATCGATTATGAAATTCTCACTGATTCCCATCACTATTATATGGAAGCGTTCTTTAAATGTTTAGATTATAAACTGCTCAAATTATGAACCCGGGGTCAGGACGGGGTCATAAAAGGGAATCATAGTTTTACATTTAAATATAAAAGAAAAAATATCGTTTAAAAAAATTCCTCTCAAGAACCACTGGGCCAAAAACTGTGAAGCTTATGTGGAAGCTTTGTCAGAATTTAAATTGTTCAAACCATGATCCCTAGGGGTAAGATGGGGCCACAATGAAGAAATGTTTTACAATAGAATACAGTCTATAAGAAATTTCTTTTTAAAAAAATCTTCTTTCCAAGAACCACTGGATAAGAAAAGATGAAACTTATATGAAAGCTTTCAGACTTAATGTAGATTTGAAATTTTTCAATAATAAATTATCAAAATTTTACATTGAAATATATAGGAAAACTCTTTTAAAATATTCTTCTCAAGAACTACTGGACTAAAAACAATGAAACATGTGAAAGATGTGAAAGCGGGCAAAGTAGATAAATCTTTGTTTGTAAGGCTCATTATTTAAATTGTATTTTAGAGGAATTGGGATTTAATTCTGCAAGTGGTAGTCCAACTTATACCCATAGCTCCGTTTCTAAAGAGGAAATTCTTTAAAATCATATGTCAGTTTTACATATTTTTAATTTTCCTAACAATCAAAATGAATTTGAAATACCATACCTATACTGGATTTCTTAGCTTCATAAAAATCCTTACAAATAAAGATACATAGCGGGTTCCAGTTAATGTTCTACCAAGCCTCTTTTTTCACTCCTCACTAAAATAATAACAGCAGGGAAGAAGAAACTTCAGGAGTACTAAACAACAAATTATTCGAGAAGTGATGTAAATCAAATGTGGGTAGTTAAAAATTCCAAGAAACTTTCAGAAAATTGGAAATCACAAAAAATTTACCAAAATCAATAACATCAAAACGTACGACTTTTCAACACTTTATTCAACCATTCCCCACTATAAGCTAAAAATTTAAAAATCAGGGTTTTTGACATCATTGGCAGCTTAGTTTTTTTCCCAATACAATTGGAAATCGTAATTATAATATAATACAAGTTAATTTACTTACCTTGGCATTGATCATTTGCAAAATTTTTACAAACAAGTACAAACAAGTACTCTGAAGTTGACACTTTAAAGATGCTTAAGTTCTTGATTGAGAATATCTATGTAGTTTTGGAGATCAGGTCTTCACAACAATCTATCGGAATTCCCATGAGTACCAATTGCGCCCCGTTATTAGCAGACCTATTTTTGTATTCAAATGAAACAGAATTTATTCAAAATCTCGAGAAGAAGAAAGCATTTGCTTTGGTCTTCAACTCAACATTTAGACATAAAGACGTAAGGACGACGTATTATCTATCAGCAATAGATACTTCCATTCAAATGTCTACTCATATGTCGACTTGATATATCCCAGTAAGTTTGAATTGAAAGATATCACAGAGTCTGACACATCTGTTTCATATTTGGATATTTACTAGATAAAGACGTTAATGGCAACCTTACAACCAAGCTTTATGATAAACGTGATGACTTAAACTTTTCAATCGTCAACTTCCCTTCATCACCTGCATATTGGGTTTATATCTCTCAGTTGATTCGATACGCAAGAGCATGCTCTACGTACGAACAATTTCATAACAAGACAAGCTATTGACAAACAAGTTGATGAAACAAGAATATCAGCAGTCTCGTTTAAAGTCATCATTTTCGCAAGTTCCATGGTCGATACAATGGTCTTGTCAGCAAATATATAATCTATCATTAAGTCAAATGCTGACTGACCTAATTCATACTAATTGTTAGGTCATTATTTACAGACTGAATTGTCTACAATTTTTTTCCAGATCATGACGAACTGAATTGTCTTCCGTTTTTCCCGATCATGACAAAGAGCATGAAGCGGGTGTGACCGGTTGGTAGTGGATGTTAACTCTTCCATGGCAGCTGATCCCAGCTCTGATGCTTTAGAGGTCCGTGTTTGCTCTTCTCCTGATTTGTATTGTTTGACTGGACTTTTTAGCTTGAATACTGTTCGTTATCTCCATATTTAATTCTAGACATGATGTAAATAGTACAGTGCTCAGTTTTATTTGAAAATAAATTACATTTTGCTCGGATCCTTGGTGACGGTATATCTATTAAAAATGATGTACTTTTCTCAGTATTTTTGTATTATGACTTCATGAATTGCGTCATTATCCTCAAATAACAAAATTTCTTCAAAAGTTTTCAAAAATAAGCAGTTTTTTTTCAATATTTTCCATAGACCCCTACCTCTGATCTAAGATGTTTAATATATAATGAAAGTATTGTTTTAGAAGATTATCATCCAAATTTTTTTTTTTTTTTTTTTTTTTTTTTTTTTTTTTTGATCGCGGGGTAGGCTCATATTTTTGTTCTTTGTTGAAAGCGCTCAAATACACCAATTTTTTTTCAAAATTCAATAGCATTGCAATTTCATAAAGTCTGTGTTTCAATACCTGGACTCTCAGAAGAAACTTTTTAATAGTAAATGAGAGCACTAAGTCTCTACTAAATATTGATGTTTGAAATGGGACTTTCGGACTTGGTCAATTAATATGTATATGGACAGGGACATTTTATAGCTAAAATGAACCTTGCTCGTTTTCTTAAAAATGATCTTTAAAAAAATATTCGTTACGGTATTAGAATTTACAAATATTGCTTATGCTTCTCAAATCCTAATTAACTGATTCCTCTTTTTGTGGAAAAAAAAATTCTCTACTGCATTGTAACTCTTTAGTATAACATAATAGATCTTTTTCAAAAAATCTTTTTAATATGAATGAAAGTTTTAACGATTAACCACCGCCCCCTCCATTAAAAGAATAATACTTAGTACATAAAAATGCAAGAAAGTAAAAATATGACAAAGCTACAATACTAAACTTTAAACTGTGTTGACCTTGTCTTTAAATTGCATTGAATGCAAAAAATGCTTTAACTGGACGGGGCTCAATGACTATTTTCATTCTAAATGCGTGTTTCACTGCAAACTCGATATTGACATAGAGGTATCCATTTGACCTAAATTTAAATTTTGTTGCACGCTGTTGTTTGTTCGCGAAGTAAACTGTCTTCTTTGGTATGAGTTTTTGATCCGTGATAAAACACAAAGAGTAAAAAAAAAAAAAAGAATGAAATAAAATTTTACAAATGCAACACAATTTTAGTAGGTTGTCTATTTAGGTAACAGAATTCGACCCGATTGTAAGAATTTCGTTTTCTATTGGCTGAATAACAGTTGACAGTGAAAAAAAATACGTTTCAAATCGATTTTTGTAAATCCAACCTGCATTAGTCATGATAGTCATTTAAAGATCTTGTTCCGTTGATATAAGATTTTAATGTCATGTTTTACCCGCTGTTAATGTCGTGGACGGTTTGTGCAGTCCGTGTTGAGACACTTTCAGTTTCGGACTTTTATCCTTTTGGTGGGGACAATGGTGATACTGTAATGGCTAAAAATGATGACGGAAACTCTCCTGATATTCCAGTATCCACAAAATTTCCTTTCTTCGATAAGCCACATAATAAATTAATCGTAAGTATATTTCTTATAAGATAAGTATAATGCTTAAGTAATTAAAGGGCAGCAATTCATATATATGTACTTAGTATTTGCACTTCTGTGTATAAGTACTTTTTTTTCTTGAAGGTGAGTACAAACGGTGCTATCTCATTCTTGACCCCAGTGTCACAATATACACCAGATCCTTTTCCGCTGGATGGGGACCGTAGACTTATCACCCCCTACTGGGGGGACGTGGACACAAGAAAAGGAGGACAGGTATGGTATCGAGAAACTACAAATTCAAGGATATTAGACCGGGCTTCCAATGAAATCAAGACAAATTTCCCAGAGTTTAACCGTTTCCATGCTGCTTGGGTGTTCATAGCTACGTGGGATAAAGTAGCTTTTTATGGGTGCTCTAATGGCGGCTGTTCAAAGGTACAAATTTTATTTATTTTTAAGGTACGCTATTATACCTAGAGATACATGTGCTATATTTAGTTATGTTAAGAATCCATTTAAAAACTTTTGTAGAGAAATACATTTCAAGCTGTACTGATAACAAATGGGCAACATGCCTTCGCCATATTTAATTATGCGAACATTCAATGGACAACTGGAACAGCAAGCGAAGGAAATGCAAATACTGGACTCGGGGGAAAACCTGCACAGGTCAGTACTTCTCTGGGGGAGCTACCCATGCAATGCATAATAGGTCATAGACAAAGGTCTCGTAAATAGGGCACCCCCTGCTTATTTTTACCACAAGGTACCTTACTCAATTTCAGACACTTCAACTTTAAACGCGTATCCTATTAATTTATCGATCATTATTCTACTTAAACAAGTCAGGGTCGAGATAATTTTTTTCTTAATTAATGAATCGTTCCAGGCGTCTTTCTTTGAGCCTTTTTATTGTAACTACTCATTTATTCCTCAAAAATTGTCTCAACACAGTTTAAGACTTTACATGGCATACATCAACTTCCGATTATGCTTATTTTATAGGATAAAACAAGAAAATTCCGAGCTTTACATTCTTATATATATATATATATATATATATATATATATATATATATATATATATATATATATATATATATATATATATATATATATATATATATATATATATATATGTGTGTGTGTGTGTGTGTGTGTGTGTGTGTGTGTGTGTGTGTGTGTGTTATAAACATGTGTTTAATATACAGGGGTACTGTGGGAGCAATTGCATCCCCCCTTTTTTTTAAAGAAAATATCTTTGATATATATGACTTTTTAACAAAATTGATTCATTTTTTTCTCTTTAACCACTACTGCTAGAGTTTGTTCACTTATCATGTGTAAAAATGAATCCCAGAATGATCCAGACACCCACTAATGATTTCATAAAATTTTCTGGCTAAAAGGAGAAGAACATTTGAAGATCCTTCCTTGTGCCACCTTTTCAGAAAACTGACGGCCTTGGCTGAGTTGATTATCTTTTCTTATTTCAGGGACAGAGATTAAGGAAAGGTGTACTCTTACGACCTTTTTCAAAACAATTAAGCCTCGTGTGAAATACATGAAGATAACGAATGGTGATCACTGTCGAAAAACCTGTTAACGATACAAATCTGTGAACAGAGCATAAAACACGGACCCCTAGAAATTCCGGAGGTGGGATCAGGTGCCTAGGAGAAGTAGACATCCCCTGTCGACTCGCCGTGAATGCTACGTATTGATCAAATAGACGTAGTAATTCAGAGTCGAATTTAGTATAAAAATCAAAGTAACTATGTAACCATGTAATCAAAGTAACCCATGTTTATTATTAAAATGATTTGGACCAGTTTGTCAACAGATGCAAATTTTACCCTAAAATCAAGGTTAAATTTATTATGACGTTCACTATATCTGCAATTTTTTGATAAAGTATGTTAAAAAATGTGTATAATTTGTTCATATCCTTTTTTCCTGAGACCTACATTGAATATAAAAAGAATGAAAAACTTCGGAAGCCCTGGAAGGACTCTGACTTACTTGTTAAGACTTATTTGTTATACCTTATTTGTTGTGGCTTATTTGTTATGGGTTTTTGTTTTTTTTTTTTTTTTTTTTTTTTTTTGGTGTTGCTGGTTATAACCAAGTCTAACGAAGCTTAATGGAGAACGTGTTGCTTAGTTTATGCTTATTACTAAAATGATATGTTTAGTCCTAGTTTTACTGTAGTTTGGATTGATTAATTGTAGTTTAATGTTCAGTACAGTTGTGATAACTTAAGTCCTATATGTTATATCTTGTACCTTAGTTGTTCTAAGGAGGGACATTGACTTACTTCTTAGGTGTTTTGACTTAGTTCGTATGACTTAATTGTTAATTCTTGTTATTTTAGATTTGTTATCACACGTTAACTTAAGCCAAAAAAGTTGCATGAAAGATCGAGGCTACTTGTAGTTGCAGAAAAGAAGGAAGTAATATTTTGCCTTTGAATTTATTACTAACGACAAGATAAAATAGTAGTTATGTTCATGTGTTCAATCATTATGCAAAATGGAACTTACAAATAAGAATTAATTAATAACTATTAAAGTAACAAGAATTTACAAATAAGAAAAAACAAATAAAAATTAAGTTAAACCAACAAAGTTACATGAGAATTTAGTAGTTACAGTTGTACTGGACATTACACTACAATAATAAATCAAAAGCACAGTTAAACTAGGACTAAACATATCATTTTAACAATAAACGTAAGCCAAGCAACACGTTCTCCATAGCTACGTAATATTTAGTTATAACTAGCAACAAAAACTTCATAACAAATAAGTCACATCAATTAAGTTATAGCAAATAAGTGATAACAAGTAAGGCAGTCTCCCTCCAGGGCCTCCGTAAAAAAGTTTTTTGGGACTTGAAGCGATAAAAATCCTGACCCTAACAAAAAAATACTAAAATTAACTATATATAGTGATAACTTTTGACACTATGGAAACTATAGTGATAACTTTGACACTTTGGTTTACTAACGTGATAACTATGAAAATCTTGATATACTACAGTGATCACTATGAAAACTTTAATTACTATAGTGATCACTATGAAAACTTTGATTTATTATTTATCACTCAAATATACTTAACATCATTGGATTTAAGATGGTTACTGTATATGTCTTGTTTACGTACTTAAGAACATTAAATTTTGTTATTTACTAAATAATACAAAAAGGTCAATTGAAATAAAAGCCAAACAATATTCATTTTTAAAATGTTATCCCGTAGAAGTTTTTGAAAACCATGTTTTTTTTTTTTTTTTGTTTTTTTTTTTTTTTTTTTTTTTTGTCAAAAAAAGTATAAAATTAAAAATGAATTTGAATGCAAAAAATAGATTACATACAAATTGCATGGGATTTTTGGAAATAGAACACATCAATAGATATCTTTTGAGAATTAAGATAATCTGCAAAACTGGTTAATACCAATGTTGTCTACATGTATCACAGAAAATTATATCCTGTAGTAATACATTTTAAACTTTTAATTTCTAGAGGCTTCATTTCTAAAACCTTTATAAACCATAATGCTGATTTTGAAACTTTGATTTACCATTGTGTAAACGTTGTCACTTTGATTTTCTATAGTGATCGCTATGAAAACTTTGATTTACTACAGTGTTTACTATGAAAACTTTGATTTACTATAGTGTTTACTATGAAAACTTTGATGTACTATAGTGATAACTTTGACACTATATTGATAATTTTGAAAACTTTGAATTACTAAAGTGATAACTTTGAAACATTGATTTACTATAGTAAACTAAAGTGAACTATAGTTCTCTATAGTATTTTTTGGTTAGGGGGCTCTCAATTTTCTTTCTTAAATACTGAAATAATAACCATTACACCACACAACTTGTAGCAGGAACCGACATTCGAATCTTGTTTGTGATAGGACCCTTCAGTACATAACTAGACTTCAAATAATTCACGGAAACATATAACTGTTACATGTATGTCATCAAAACTGTATTTTTAAGGCATAGTGGGTCCTTGTTCCGTGTTTTTGTTAAGCAAAAATGTATATATTTATGCATACTTTGAAGATATACTTTCAAAAAAAAAGAATAGAGCGAAGTCCCACTTATTTGGTAAAATTGTGTTTCGATAGGAAGAAATGATCATTTTTGCCTTCTTCGGTGTTATATGCTATTTCATAGAGAATAATTTTAATAATTGCGAAATTGATGCAGATTGTGGCGTTTTTACATAAAGTATAAATAAATGTTAACTAAAATGTCAAAGAAGAATGGTTTTTTTTCACTTTCTCATTTGTCAAACCATCAGTATTTTGCACACCTTGTTCGACCATCTTTTTCAATTTTGATATCAAAGGTTCCTATCAAACTTGTTTTTTTTTTTCAAACGTTGACGAGTAACATACCTTAAAAAGAATACTACATGTACTTATTCCATTTATGTTTACTTCATTAATCAATCTGCTCTCTCTCTCTCTCTCTCTCTCTCTCTCTCTCTCTCTCTCTCTCTCTCTCGTGAATGTCATAAAGCTGTAATCAGGCTTTTGCATTCCGAATTCTTAATGAGCAGCATATTCTCGAATTATAGGTTGGTTTTAATGCCGGTGACGGGAAAGTATATTATGTAGTGAACGGGTCACGTACAGCAGACATTGTCAACATAAACAGTAAATCCAACGTAGATATACCTGGAAAGTTCGTCTTCAGAATAGATTCGTCAAAAATTGGAGGAGGAGGGTGTAACACAGAAGGTACAAAGTTTTCTGTCATATAAAGAATTAAAATATTTCCTTTTTTGAGAAAAGCTCTACTTTCCTAGTTCTGTGCCAGGTTTTAACACCTTGTCATTTCTCATTATTCAACAATTCGACGATACAGCACAGACTTTTATTTCTACATGTTGCATTTTCCCTGTATAATACAACCTTTTGAGGTTAATATTATCAGAATAAAGGTTCAATTTCGTTTTTAAACTTTTAAAATATTTATTTTTCATTGCGTTAAGTAAGATCTGAAATTCTAAAAGTCATACTAAAATATTATCTAAATTAGTGATCATATATATGCCCGGGCTTTTAGGATCATTCTCGAACATTAAAACATTAGAGTTATCTCCCTGAACCCGGAACTCTTCATTACGTCCGTTCAGTTTATGCAAGGTACGACACCCTTAAATCAAACACCTACATTATAACCTTAGTAGAGGAGATGCTTTGGGATGCCAGTAAGTATGGATATCTCCGATGACTTTAAGGTCACACGCAACGTATATGTACATGTATTTTACAATGTACCTTTCCCACTGATAATTTTCCAAGATATTCTTAATTTAAAACCATAGTACAATAAGATGTTTTTGGACCGAAATCAGCATACATTACTAAGAGTTTTGAACAGATATCAAATGTTTGTTTGTTTGTTTGTTGTTATTCCCTCTCGAGAGGTTTTTACTCATATGGAGAGGCCACCACTTGCCAGTGGAGGGCTGCAAATTTTGACCTATACTCGGCACTTGGGGCTTAAGCAGTGAGGGATCTTTTTCGTGCCAGCACCTACTGCGAAACGGGATCTCGTTTATACAGTCTCATCCGCAGGACCAGTCTCCACATCCCGCAGTGGATTCGAACCAACGACGTAATGATCTACTCCTTACACCGTGACTCTATAGCAAACGCTCTAACCACTGCGCCACGCGGGCGACGAGGTATCAAGTGAAGATATCAAATGAAGAAAATCTTTGTGTTTTTAAAAGAAAATTAACAAAAATATAGTTTTGCTAGTATTTGTAAAGTCCCGACAGGGCCATTTACAAAAGTGTAAAAGCGCGTTAGAAACAAGTAGCTATGCGCTAACGCGTTGTTCACAATGCGATGGCGCGTTGTCACTTTGCAATAGCGCGTTATCACTTGCAAAAGTGCAACTATGAGTTAATAACAACGCGCTGGCGCGAACTGATAACTCGATAGCACAAAGTGACAATAGCGTGTTGTGTAAAATTGCGTTAGCATGACAGTGTGTTGTGTGTAAGCGCGACGGTGTGTAGTAAACAACACCTAGCCCGTTGTCACTTCGTGCTAGCGCGTTTTTCTTAGGCGCTGTTACATTGTTGCAGATGGCCCTATCGGGACACCATAAGTATTTCCTTAACATTGTATTCAGAGTTGTGCAGCACTACCAGGCATCATAAAATCGCACAAAGCTCCTTCAGTTATTGCGACATTTAAATTATGCAGAGAATAAGACGATAAAGTTAAAATGCGTTGCTAATGTCCTTAAGAGTTCATATATTTATAAGTCGGCAAATCGTCACCCGATCACATAACGCTAAGCCGCAGTTTGATACTCACCGTCGGCCGACAAACCCAATACCTATAAATGTCGACCGATTGTCGGATGATGATCGAGGGTTGGTCGATTTACTATTCAATGACTACTCCAATTGAAGAAATCGGCCATCGACGCAGAAAAAATATAACTTGGCCCAACGGACACAAGATCGGTCGGCCGACGAGGAAAGAGCTAAAAAATCGGACAAGACAACGGCCGATGAACCGCCGACTGTCGCCCATTTTGCCTAAAAACTGTCAACTGTAATTCGTTTTTTGAGGAAAATAGGGGACTTGGATTTTAGTTCCTCCTCTTTCTCTTCCCCAGTGAGCCGTTGTCAAATACATGTAGGGAGACTTCCCCTATATTTAGACTTCTCCCGGAGGAATATGGCTCTAGAGGGGAAAGGGGCTATATAGTCCCCCTAACAAAGTATAGTGACCCCCCCCCCCTATTCATATCGTTGATATATTATTTGCATCATTTTCTTTAATAGAAGAATAAGTTTGTCTAAAGTGTGTAATAAAAGGATACCTACGATCTCAGTACCAAGACTGCAGTTTCTCAGAAATTAATTATTTTCTAGAAATATTAAGTACATGTTTACTGCCGTACTTTTTCTAAATTTTTCATTTTCTGATCTGACATTCCCATGAGCTAAACGATTGTGTTCCTGGCTGTTATTATTCAGAATATATATTTTGTCCACGAACTTTATCTACAACACTCGTACAAATACAGTATTGTATCATTAGTGATCATCCAAAGTCGCGTGCATTGCGTCTTCGTTCTAGCTGTGATACAGTAGATTGAGACATATTTAATTACTCGACAATTTCATTTTGATTGCTTTTTCCATTAGTTAGGCAAAAACAAGACCTCTTAGAATTTTAGTAAGGCCTGATATCTTTGAGGGTCAAAATTTGTACAAATTATCACCAAATATTTTCAAAACATGCACTGGAGATTGCAAAAATTGTTCAACAACTGCTTGTCCGAAATTACAGCTACATGGCTTTCAATCCGATGCTCAAAGGCACTTATACTGGTGCTACAGTCGAGCACGGCAGACATATGATTGAGTGATTTTATATCACATGTCCATTTGTAGACATTATTTAAAGCCCAAATAAATTCAGAACTATTTTAATAATGATAAGATGGAAATATAGTAGATCAATCAAAAATATGCGTTTCTTTTTCCTTTAAGTAAATAAGAGGGCAAAGTTAAAATTTTTATTATGCCTCCCAAATTTTTCATCAGAAATAATTGTAAGAAAAATTATAAGAAAAAGAAAGGAACAATAAACAGTTAACATGGAATTTGATTCGTTATTAAGCAAAGTTTTTATTGTTAACGATTGCATTTTATGAAAGGAAGGTGTAAAGTATTACATATGTGGTGCACTGTAAAAGAACTGTATAAGTAAATTTTGATTATGATAAGGTAAATAATTTTGAGATCAAAACCACATTCAAGAAGCATTTCATGATTTTAACATTCGCAAAACTTGATTATAAAAAGTCAGTTTATTGAGACATGATTAACATTTCTAGGTGTTGAATGACAAAATCAAGGGCAAAACTTTAAATAGAGAAGAGTGGGGCCACAATAGCTGATCAAAGTACTTCGGAATATATATATTATACATCTGTACATAGGAAACAAGATTTGTTTGTAAAACAATGATTCCCCCGTGTTGCAGCTCATGACAAAGGTTACAGTTTTTCAGTGTCAAACTCCAAGATCAAGGTCAATAGATCAAAAATGTTGCTACACAAAAGAAAGAACATGTCACAAGAAATACGCTTATGAAATATAAAAGCCTTTGCAGCAACAGGGATGGGGTAATTGAAAAAAGTAATTGTAATTTAGTGTAATTAATTACATTTTTAAAGGTAATTGGAAGTAATATGTAATTGATCATTTTTCCAATAACTTGTATTTTTAATTTAATTAATTACAATGAAAAAATACCATGTAATTTCAAATACTTTTCAATTACATTTCAATTACTATACATAATATATATTATGAGTATTTAATAGGGAAATTTTTCCATCACAGTTACATTTTACCGTTCTTTCTATTCATTTAAAACATCCTCAACCCTTTTGTTTTTCAAATTCTCAAACTTTTTACATCCTTATAAATGAATTTGATATATTGGCTTATTTATAATAATAGTTTGTTTTATAATCATGATGCACCATATAGAATTAATATGAATTTAATGTTTATCTAAAATTTTGTTCTACCCTTCTATGGTATAGCCATGAAACATTTCAAGTTTTTGTTGCTTGATTGTCAAATAGAAAATAGTTTCATGTGTCATTGAGACCTGCCTTGTTGCCTTTCAAATCACAGCTGTAAATTGCTATCAAAACAATTCCCCAAAAGGTTATTTATACCATGCTTTGTTTAACTTAAAAGATATGACCATTAGAGGTGATCTATTTAATACAATTAAGAATGCGCATGACAATTATTTATACATTTCAGGGAAGAAATCTTTATTAAATCATTATTTTAACACCTAAACATATATCTTTATAAAAAAAAGTTAGTATCTTGAATAATTAATTCAAGTATCATTTATTTTATGAAAATTGTCAGCGTTACGCTTACCTACAGATGAAATAATTTGAGAGTATTTTACATTTGATTCAAAACTCTTAAAAACTCTCTCATAATCAAATTCCATGATTTGGTGATTAATAAATATGTACATGTAGATCGTGTGTTGATGAAACACAGTGACATCAAAGGCACCTGAGGCTATTTATTTTAAATATAACCCCTACCTAAAATTTACATGTATTTGTACTTCAAGATTTTTGAAAATAAAACTAAAGTAATTGAAATTTATTTAATTACATTCTTCAAAGTAATTGAGAGTAATTAATTACATTTGTAAAAATCAATGTAATTGTAATTGCAAGTAAATGACAAGACCATCAATGTATTTGAAAGTAATAAATTACATTTCAAAATAATTGAACCCAACCCTGTGCAGCAACCATTCAGAAAATATGGTCAAGGTTAAAGATTTTACAAAAAAATGATACACAAAGCTTAAGGTTTTGAGGTCCAAATATTGGTACTAAAACGAAAGGCTTTTTCACAAGGGATACACTTGTAAAAATGAATGCTCTAGTACCAAGCGTTCAAAAGTTATGGCCAAGGTTTTTTTTCAAAAATAAGTCAACTCCAACTTCCAAAGATCAAATTAATGGTAATTAATGGAAGTCCCTATCATAAGAAAAACAAATGTACTATATAAAAGCCTTATCACCAATTGCAACCATTCAAAAGTTATGGCAAAAGTTCTCGTTTTTTTTAACTTTAAAAGGATGTCAAACTCCAAGATCAAGGTAAAAATGTCAAAATTGTTGGTACCAAATGAAATGTTAAAAGGAATGAATATGTTTAACACGAAAGTCCTAGCTCTAACAATTGAAAACTTGTGTAAAACTCAAAGGTCTAGAGGTCAAATATATCTTACCCAACGAAGAGTCTTGTCACTAGGAATACAAATGTGAAATATGAAAGCCCCTAGCTGAAAGCAGAAAAAGGTTATGGGCAAGGATTTTATTCGGTCAAACAGAAACAAACAAACAAACAGTAAGACAGAGCAAAAACAATTTGTCCCCGAGTCTTTGATTAGAGGAGCATAAAAAACTTCTCAAGAACAGCAAAGTTAGGATCACTCATTAATATGGTAGCATTCTTGATAGCCACATTAGAAGATCAAAGATTTACATAGGAATATAAAGAAAAAAATCCTCTAATGAATAGAAAAGCCATTTTTCTCATACTGATATGCAAACATCCTCAGGCAGTAAAGATTCAGGTTTGTTGAGGTCAGGGCTAACAGGAATATGTTGAGACAACAAAAGGGGATTAAAATCAAGGAATAAGAAATCTTTTCAAAGAGTTGCTTTTTTTAAATTATAAAACCTTGGTTTGGGATGGCTTAAAATCAGAGATTTAAATTCTAAGTTTTGGAATACAACATGGAGTCAGAATTTTTTGAAATAAAGAAGGAAATTTTTGCTAAAACAAAAATCTGCTAGAAAAGACAATTTATAAAATTCAATTTTTCCATACATTGGAAAAAATACGTCTTTTTGTTTCTTATTCCTGTTTGATATTTTGGTGATTTTTAACATACATACGTTTCTTAAATAAGTAATGATAGAAACATTTTACTTTTTAATCTTTCAAACAGTTTTCGGTTTCTTGGCGTGATTTATACAAAATCAGATAATGAAGGTTTCGGGAAATTCTGTTTTCATTAAATTATCTAATTTGAAAAAATGAAGAATGACCTAATTTCTGAAAAAACTTTGGCCATATTTTCTGAATGGTTGCTACTAGGGCTATTATATTTCACATGTATATCTCTTATGATGAGGCATTTCTTTGGGTTTTAACAATTTTGAACTCCTGACCTTGGAGTTTGACCTACATTTGAAAAACTTTTGCCTTGGCCTTGAGGTGCAATACGGGATCATCCGTGTTTCACAAACCCATTTTGTTTAATATAGATTTCTACTTCTCTTCACTAAAACCAAGCATCATTTTTATGAGTCCTATATGTTATATTTATTATGCTTTAAAAGTACGTCTACCAAAACATCATCGGATATACAACATATGCATTTTGCTGGTGAGTTTGAGCCGTCTTAGAATGATAAATACGAAGAATGCAACAACATAGTTTATGTTAGCTGTGTAGTATCCCTTCTTTAGCAGTTTGTATTAGATTAAAAATATATTTCTTATTCAGGCAATGTAATCATAACACCCAGGAGCGGTCCTATGTTTGGGGGTCAGCACCTGACATTTAGTGGACCTTGTGTTGACCAGTACAGCTCCTTCAAAGTCAAGTTTCCTGGCATTCGGTGGGTTTTAGAGTGTGAGATTAAGTCGCAGTACAGCTTTGTCTGCATCACTCCTATGTTTGACAGCGACGGCGATCTTTCCGTGCTCATATATTTAAGCAATCGGACCACAACCCACTCGTTTGAAGGAACGTTTTTTGTTTGTAAGTTTTAAAAACTATCATAACATTTTCATTTCCATGCTAGACGCAACATGAAAAAGAGCAAATATAATATGACATTTGTTTCTTAGCAATTACATCCCCACAAACATTGACCATTGTTATTCAGATAAAAATTTTAGTATCTAAAACATGCATATACTCGTAGTTTACCATAAAGAACAAAAAAATATTTACCCGAAATTATTATCTGCTCAATGGCAATACTACACGTATATTTATTCACATAAGCAATCCAAACAATTGCAAATATTTTTTATTCATTTTTTATTATCATTATTGAAATCAGATGCTTTGAATAAGATAAGCATCTCCTCAGTTAGAAGCTTATGTTCAGGGTTATTTCCAAATCAGTACAACCTTGAACTGGGTGAATACACACTTTATTTTAATTTCACTTAACACGTATACATGGACTACTCTCGCGTTTCGGCCAGATTTCTTCTAACAATACAAACTAGAGGGCCAAGTGTGAAATCTTGGTATGCTATTACATGAAATCTTAAATTTCAAATTAAAAAATGTATTTATGCCGAAACTGAACTTGTATTTGATTATTTGATTTGGTTTGTTTTGGGTAGTGCATGTATATTCATTCATCATATTTCTTTTAGTAAATCCTGCATTTAGCAAAGTTCTTGTGAATCGAGTTAATCCCGACATCTGGGGAAATGGTGAACACAGTATATCTTGGGATGAAAAAGAGGCAGAGCTTGAGAACAGTAGCTCCGTGGATCTCCACTTATTCACTCTTCAGGTATGCATAAGCAGTGAGTTTATGATTAAGAAAGTGGAAATATACTACATTGATAATTTTACTGTAATGAAGCTCCTTACTTTCCTGTATGACTTGTCAAAAGCACTAGTTTAAAATCCACTGCATTAGCATCCATAGTCCGTTAATGGTGTTTATTTCAGCTAAGAAATGGAGGTTTGAAGTTTGAGAGCTTTATTGCAAAAAAGAATATTTCTAAATCTGAGTGCATGACAACTTTCAGTTTGAATGTGACACAACATGTCGCTTTACTGCGAGTTACCTCTCGTGTAGAGACTATGATTAAAATGTAAGTTCAAATTATCATTAAATTAACGTTTTTGTTTACTTACTTAATATTTGCATAGAGACATTGTATTAATGTTATGTTTTTAATCTGAAGCATATATCTTTTCATGAATTAAAAAGAAAATCCTTTCAATATAACAATATTTGATAAAATCTATAATTAGGCCACCGAGAGGAATTTGGTCTGACGTTTTTCCAATATCCAAATCTAAAGATGAAGCAATTCAAGCATGTCAGAGCTGGATAAAGAGCGAGACTAAATCACTTTCTACAGACTTTGATGTCGGACCTTGTCCCTGCACAATCCAGCAGGCCGTGTTGGACATTGTAAAATATCAACCCGATCCTGATTGTAACAGGTTCCAAATTAAATCAAAGCAAACTGTCAACTGTCGCTACAGACGAGATGCCAGACATTGTGTAAGACTTTCTGGACCAAGGTATTTCTTTTATCACAATTAAACTCATATAAAAGGTTTCATTTTGTTGCATATATGTCAGAATAAAAACTGTTCACTTATCCTTTATTCCAGAAATACGCTTTTTGAAAATTGTCATAATTAAAGCCTGTAAATAAAGTTGCTCTCTTCTAAAGCGAAACTGGAATGGACAATGTTTGCTGCTTTAATGCCAAGGGAAACCTCATTGATTCAAGAGTCCAGGAAGGCGGTACACTGCAGCGATTTCACTATCTTGGAAAGAAACCTGAAAACGTTCCATATATTACAAACTTTTATCACGACGTGGTGCCTTTTTTGCAATGCTGTCGATTTTCACAGATGCAATCAGACATCAATCAAGAGAATACCACGTACAATCTCTGCCAAGACTTTCTGAAAATACGGAAATACAGCTCCTGTCAAAATTATGAACCTCCTAGGCCAGGTAGACTATATCTAACATATGGAAGCGCAGTATGCCACAATGACACTTTCTTTTATTACGCATGTATTCCTACATTAAACAACTATAATCTAAAATTTTTTTGGTTTCTTATTTCCAGTTCTGATTGATATTGTTAATTTATGGGTGTATGACCATGATGTAAAATATAAAAGTTAAAATTAAAATCATTTTCGAACGTAAAGTCAAAAAATTAAATTAACAGAAATTAATTTTTATAAAGCTGCCAAAGTAAAATTATTTATCTCAAATTCAAATACTTTATTACCTAGGACTGATTGATTCTGGTTATATTAAAAGTATTAGTAATCCATTTGTTGCGAGTACTAGATAAGCAAATGCTATCAATTATTGCATAATTGCACACATCAATTGAATTTACTTTAAAATGATTATATGCAACATTCAAAATTAATGATACATTCTTTAAAAATATGTGTGTGTTTGATTTTTTGCACGCATCGTTTGAATTCATTACATCTTCAAATATTTCATAATAGCATGTTAAATTGTATATTTATGCGCCCGGATCGATAGATCGGGGGCGCATATTGTTTTTGTCCTGTCTGTCTGTTTGTCTGTTTTTCTGTCTGTTGTCAACTTTAACCTTCGCCATAAATTTTGAACCATGAGAGATAAGAGACTTCATATTTGGTATGCTTACTCCAGTAATTAAGCTCTTTCAAATGACACCAAGGTTAATGACCTTGTGACCTTGACTGTGACCTGTGTGCTAAAAATAGCTTTTTCAAACTTTGTTGCCGCCGGGTGCATAGTGTTTCACAAACACATCTTGTTTTTATTTGTTTTATATCTATACATGTACAAGACATATATATCTAAAAAGATTGATAAGTTATTATTTTCACAGTACATGCAAATTGATCAACTAAAATTTAAACATAAATCAATTCTTGTTCGGGAGAACTTTAATTCTGCGTTATTACGCGAGACAGTCAGCCAAAAAAATTCATTCTCGCGTTTTTAATTATTAGCATATAGGAAATATACAGCAATAACCACAATTCGTAGAAATGTTGTCTTGCTTATAAAAACCAAATACATATCTCGAGAAAATAAGGCTCGAGAAAATAAGGTGTTGCATAAAGTTGGTGATCCACAGTATAACATGAAGGATCTGTAGGCCATTTATGAGACTGCTGAATGTATTGATTATTTACTTTGTACAGATTGAATTGTAGATTTCACAGATCAAGGTGTATTTTTATACAATTTTTTGTGTAAAAGTTACAGATTGAAGAGTTAATTTCACACATCAAGTCTGATTACAGATAATAGCATAAAATTTATTGTTGTATGTGTAAATTTTACGGATTATGTGAAAAATGTAAATATTAATGTGAACAATTTACAAAGTAATCTATAAAATTTACTTTTAATCTGTAAAATTTAATATACATTTTAGTGTAAATTCTAAGGATTGATATGAACATTTTACATTTTTAAATACTGTCATATTTCTAATCAGAAATCTTTTTATGATTTTAAACAAATTAGTTTTTACTCACATTTCGAGAATAAACCATTGTGAAGAAAGCATCCTTAAGCTTTAAAAGGACCATTATTTTTCTATGTATCGAAAGAACTGCACGATTGAAATGAAAGGGGTTCCTAGTTTAATATGTGAAACACAGCTATTTTTTTCTTATCAGGTTCTATTTTGTTTCAGCTAGAACCAGCGGTGACCCTCATCTGAGTACCCTTGATGGATACAGTTATACATTTAATGGAGCTGGAGAGTTTGTGTACATATACACAGAGGATGACTTGTTCAAAAGCCAGATACGCTTCGAACAGTTTCAGAAGGAGGATGGTAGGCTAACAAATTTACAGATACATGTATGTTTATATAAAAATTGTCGAGATATAAGAAATTTAAGGATGAAGTCAGTCTTTCTTCTTTAGGAAGTCTAGTGCAAGCTACTGTAGCGACAGCCTTAGTGATGGAACACATCAACAGTTCTGATCGAATAGAAGTTCGACTAAACCCGATTCGAACAGCTGATGTTCTTAGAAATGGACAACTTTTAGATTTTGAGGAATCTAACTGGATGAATTTAAAAGGTTTCGTATATATGTAACAATTATCAATTTATGCTGGAATTTGACGCTTTTTTTATAAGAATTTGTGATGGGATTTGAATTAAAGAATTGTTTGTTTAATATGAAATCTTTTTTGCAGGTGTAACAGTCATATTACTTCCTGTCGAGGATAATAGTACAGACAAATCAATAATGGTAATGTTTAAAGACATAAAAATTGCGTTTAACATTCAAGCATCGAAGAAAATATTAAACATCTCTCCAGTAGTTCAAGGGGATCAACTTAAAGGTACTTTTCGTTAAACTGAATTATCAATTATAGCTTAAAACTATTTTTGTCATTAAAGAATTAAAGAAAAAAACATTGTTAGTTTACGCGTCGTAGAATACTAATTTGGTTTACATGTTTAATCATAAAGGAAAGCTAAAAGGTTTACTTGGGAATTCTGATGGAAATGCCTCAAATGATCTACTTTCTTCTACTCAACAACAACTACCAGAAAATGCGACCGATGTGTTGATCTTCAATCAATTCGGAATGTCGTGTATGTAAAATTTTATTTCCGTTTATTTAAATGTCTTCCAGTCATTGCACAAAATGCTTGACAAAAGTCTGACGAACTTTTATTGTGAATGGAATACATATTATAAAACAAATACGCATGTAAAAGAAGCCTATAAATTGAAGAGAGCTCTTTAGAAAGCAATTTAAAATTTTCGAGCACCTTGAAAGATAAGTTAGCTTCGGTGACTCTTGGAAGATAATTATTTTCTAATTGGAACCTTTTCAGGGACTGTCAGAATATTATCATATGATTAGTACTTTTTCAGGTACTCTCTGCTGGTGATTCTAGACATTCCTTCTTTCTTTCTCTCACAAGATGGTCAATTTTGTTCTTTCTTCTTCTTACAATATGATTTACATCGTTCGATACGGCATTGTCTGGAAAATAGATGACACCATGTCATTTTTGCATTCTGATAAATTCAGGTATTTGGTCATTAACTTTCCCTATTAAAGTAGTAACATTCCATTTCACCTGTATGTATCGTTTATGTCTCTCCTTTCAAATGATTCAATAAGCAAGAGAACTTTCTAAGTATGGAATTCGAAACTATTTCTCGAATAGTTATTATTTTTCTCTTGTAGTGTTTCGTGATAACAACTGTGCTCTATGTGTGAACCACGGTTAATTGTACTAATTTTGGGCATTATGACCAATATTTAAACAGAAGAAGGATGCTGACAAAGACAAAATCTACGTTTTAATGACCATGTTTGCAAATAGAACTTATTTCTTTATTCTGACTTAAATAATAACTGTAAGGCAATTTTTACTATTGATTTCTCTGTTTACCATAGTCAATATAGAAGAGATCACGACTCTTGTGTCGGTCTAAAGGGGATGCTCACTCCTCCCATGCACCTGATCTTACCTCTGGTGTTTCTGACTCCTTGATTGCCAATTTCACAACTTGTTTGATAAGATTGATAACTGTGTGTTATTTTCACCTTTTTCATCTCCTTTAATTTTTTTCTCACCATGTTTTACATTTTCTCAAGGTTATTTTTTATAAATTTTTAAAAATGTTTCATGAATATGAATGTAACGTTTGTGTATATTACCACAAAAATCAAAATGAATATAATATTTAGAGCAGTAAGGTTTGTAATTGTAGGGGTCATCAATGAGACAGAGTCCCTGTTCACGTATGAACCTGGAAAGAGTTTTGCTGACTATCACCAGCCATCATTTCGTCCTGTATTTGAATCCTCAGTAACAGTTACAGAGGAGGTGAGGGCGGTCTGCGGAGAGGACAAAGAATGTATCTTTGATTTCTCTGTCACAGGATCACGTGACGTAGCGGAGCAATCTCTGACATTCCAGAAACAGTTTCAGGAATCTCAGGAGGCAGCATTGATAGGTGAAACAATTACTCAAAATTGAAATAATCACACAATATTTTGAAGAGGTCAGTTAATTTGACTATTTTAACTTTTATGAAATTGATATCTACAATTCCATTACAGTTTTGACTTGTAGTGATTTGCCAACAATTCCTGGTGGTGTATGGGAATCAACCAATGGAAATCTAGAAAACTCTTCTGCAGTATTTGTATGCAGAAATGGATATATGGTATATAGAAGTACAAATAATGTTACATGCAGGAATGGACATTGGGAACCTAATGAAAACCCGTCTTGTATAAAATATGGCACAGATCTTTATACAAGGAACACTTCTACTCCCATCTATTCAACCTCATCAGATTTACCTGTTTACATTGGAGTTGGAGTCGGGATTCTTTTTATCATTATCTTTATATTGATTTTGGTCATCTTAATACGAAAAAGACAGAGGTTTGTATATTCTAACTATAATTTATTGGTTATAAAGTGCACTTTACAACTTAGTTGGACAACGAAGAAAATTCGGGTTAATATTCCATATTTCAAGTTAAAGACTACACCTTGTATTTCCTACAAATATACATCGACTATTGCTTCCAAACTTTTTAATTACAAGAAAACTTTACAGGGCCTGGATATCGAATATCTGAAACGTAATCCTCCATCGTGTTCATGTTCTTCTTCGCCCTATAACTATAGTCCTGCTGGACACGTTATTACTGGTGACGTAAATATAGTTAATAATGAGGACCTTAGATCACTAATTTTAAAAGGTCCTAAATTTAGGGAACCCAGATCATTCAACTGGCGTAAGAATTTCATAGATATTATGGATTCTGTAGAGGACTACGCCAGGCGATGGGCCAGACATGAAAAAGAAGACTTTGACACTGTCAGAATGGATTAAATGTATCAGATGTATGTTAAAATCGCGCATTAAAAGATTGAGAGGCAATATCAAAACCATCTATCCTTCTGTATTCAATAATCCAGAAGTGAAAAAAGAATTAGATAGATTACATGATCAGTGCGTACTGGTCCCTGCTGACAAAGCAGGTAACAACATTGTCTTTGTTTGTAAGGCTCATTATATTAAATGTATTTTAGAGGAACTTGGATTTAATTATACAAGTGGTAATCCAACTTATACTCATAGTTCCCTTTCTAAGGAAGAAATTCTTCAAAATCATATGTCAGATTTGAATATTTTTAATATTCCAAACAACCAAAATGAATTCGAATTACCATATTTATATTGGATTCCGAAACTTCATAAAAATCCTTACAAACAAAGAAACATAGCGGGTTCCAGTAAATGTTCAACCAAGCCTCTTTCTTTACTCCTCACTAAGATATTAACAGTGGTGAAGGAGAAAATTCACGAGTACTGTGCAACAATATATTCGAGAAGTGGTGTAAATCAGATGTGGATACTTAAAAATTCCAAGGAACTTTTGGAAAATTTGAAATCACAAGATTTTACCAAAATCAACAGCTTAAAAACTTACGACTTTTCAACTTTATACACAACCATTCCCCACGATAAATTAAAGTCCAGGCTTTTTGATATCATTGACAGCTGCTTTTTCAATAAAAATGGAACTCGTAAATATACTTACCTTGTCATTGGTCATTTGCAAAATTATTTTGTTAAAAAACATTCTGATTGTACACACAAGTACTCTGAAGTTGACATTAAAAAGATGCTTGAGTTTCTAATTGACAATATCTATGTGGTTTTTGGAGTCCAGGTCTTCCAACAATCTATTGGAATTCCTATGGGTACCAATTGCGCCCTGTTGTTAGCAGACCTTTTTTGTATTCATATGAAGCAGAATTTGTCCAAAATCTTGTACGTGAAAAGAAGAAAACACTTGCTGCGGCGTTCAACTCGACATTTAGATATATCGACGACGTATTGCCAATTAACAATGGCTATTTTCATTCTTATGTCGATACGATATATCCTGGTGAACTTGAGATAAAAGATACCACAGAGTCTGACACATCTGTTTCATACTTGGATATTTTACTAGAAAAAGACGTTAATGGTAATCTAACAACCAAGCTTTATGATAAACGTGATGACTGTAACTTTTCAATCGTCAACTTCCCTTACTTATGCAGCAATATACCTTCATCACCTGCATACGGGGTATATATCTCTCAGTTGATTCGATACGCAAGAGCATGTTCTACGTATGTACAATTTCTAAAACGAGGTAAATTATTGACAAATAAGTTGATGAAACAAGAATATCAGCTGTCTCGTTTAAAGTCATCATTTTGTAAGTTCTATGGTCGATACAATGACCTTGTCAGCAAATACAATTTATCATTGAGTCAAATGCTGACTGAAGTTTTTCATACTAATTGTTAGGCCATTATTTGCACACTGAATTGTCGACGGATTTTTCCGTTATTTCCCGATTAGGACAAGGAGCACACGGCGGGTGTGACCGGTCGGCAGGGGATGCTCACTCCTCCATGGCACCTGATCCCACCTCTGATGTTTGGAGGTCCGTGTTTGCCCTGCTCCTATTTTGTATTGTATAATGGACTTTTGAGCTTGAATACTGTTCGTTATCTCTATATATTTCATTCACGCATTATTCAAATTAACTTTGATGAAACTGCGTGAAAAAATTTAAACTCCCAATCCTCTTTGTGCACAAAGCAACATGGTGGATTAATCATGGCATCGATTTACATAGCGGGTTCCAGTGAATGTTCTACAAAGCCTCTTTCTTTAATCCTCACTAAAACATTAACAGCAGTGAAGGAGAAACTTCAGGAGAACTGTGCAACAATATATTTAGGAAGTGGTGTAAATCAGATGTGGATACTTGAAAATGCCAAGGAACTTTAAGAAAATTTGAAATAAAATTTTAACAAAATCAATAACATCAAAACGTAAGACTTTTCAGCACTTTATACAACCATTCCACAACGATAAATTAAAGTCCAGGCTTTTTGACATCATAGTTAGCTGCTTTTTCAATAAAAATGGAACTCGTAAATTCACTTCCCTTGCCATTGGTCATTTGCAAAAATATTTTGTTAAAAATTTTGTTGTACACACAAGTACTCTGAAGTAGATATTAAAATATGCAGAATTTCCATGGGTACCAATTGCGCCCCATTATTAGCAGACCTATTTTGTATTCATATGAAGAAGAATTTATTCAAAAACTTCCACATGAGAAGAAGGAGACACTTGCTGTGGCCTTCAACTCAACATGTAGATATCTCGACGACGTATTATCAATTAACAAATGTTACTTCCATTCATATGTCGACTATCCAAGTGAACTTAAAATAAAAAATACCACAGAGTCTGGCACATCTGTTTCGTAATTGGATATTTTACTATAAAAGACGTTAATGGTAACCTAACAAAAAAACTTTATGATAAAAGCGACGACTTCAACTTTTCAATCGTCAATTTGCCTTTCTTATGTAGCAAATATATACCCTTATAACCTGCATATGTGGATAATGTCTCCCAGTTTTTCAATACGCAAGAGCATGCTCCATGTACGAACAATTTCTTAAACGAGTCAAGCTATTGACAAACAAGTTAATGACACGAGGATATCAACTGTCTTACTTAAAAGTCATTATTTCGCAAGTTCTATGGTCGATACAATGACCTTGACAGCAAATACAATCTATGATTAGGTCGAATGCTGACTTACATTTTTCATATTAATTTTGGGCCGTTATTTAAACACTGAATTCTCTACGAATTTTTCCGTTTTCCTGATCATGACAATGAACACACAGTGGGTGTGACCGGTCGACAGGGGATGCTTACTCCTCCATGGCACCTGATCCTACTTCTGATGTTTTTTTTAGAGCTCCGTGTTTGCTCAGCTCCCGATTTGTATTGTCTTAGTGGACTTTTGAGTTTTATTACTGTTTGTAATCTCCATATTTCATTGAAAAGATTTACAAAAAAGAATTTATGCAATTTCCATGCAACAAAACTATAATTTGCAACCTCATTAAACATGACTTTGCGATGACGTCACGTTTTGTCACTAAAATGTATTGACGATTTTTTCTGAATTATCCTAGAAAGTCAGAATCTCGATACCTATGGGGAAGTTTGATTAAAAAATTCTATTAGTCACGAAATTCGTTTAGAAAAAGTAACATTATGAGAAATAGGCTACAGGAGTTAACGTCATTAGCAGTATACAAAAAAAACATATTAAAGATGTAGAATTCATTTCACGATTAATACACAAATAAAACTGGGCTTCATTGTCGGACATGTAACTACTTTGACACTATTTACATGCTATGACATTGTTGCTTTTATTTGATACTGAGATTAACATGTACAATGACATTGATACTTTGATAGTGAGAATTACATTTACTATGACATTGATACTTTGATATTGAGAACTACATGTACTATGACATTGATACTTTGATAGTGAGAATTACATGTACTATGACATTGATACTTTGATATTGAGAACTACATGTACTATGACATTGATACTTTGATAGTGAGAATTACATGTACTATGACATTGATACTTTGATAGTGAGAATTACATTTACTATGACATTGATACTTTGCTATTGAGAACTACATGTACTATGACATTGATACTTTGATAGTGAGAATTACATTTACTATGACATTGATACTTTGATATTGAGAACTACATGTACTATGACATTGATACTTTGATATTGAGAACTACATGTACTATGACATTGATACTTTGATAGTGAGAATTACATGTACTATGACATTGATACTTTGATAGTGAGAATTACATTTACTATGACATTGATACTTTGATATTGAGAATTACATGTACTATGACATTGATACTTTACTTTGATACTTAGAATTACATATACTATGCCATGCATACCTTATTTTAATAATGAGTTTTACGTGTACTAAGACATTGATACTTTACTTTAAAACTGAGTCTTACATGTACTATGACATTTTATTTTTTTTTATATAGATAACGTTATTTTGATACTTAGATACACAATGAGATTGAAACGTTAACATATATTAAGTATGACATTGTTACTTTGCTTTGGTACTTAGATTGACTGCAATATTTTGGTGTAATATCAGAACAGTTTGATTTACTATGAACTTTTAGTTTATGAGCAATAATATCACCCTAAGTCGTTATCAGTGATGATAACCGGAGAATGATATTTGAACATGCAAATAAAATAACCTTCAATATAGAAAAACTCAATTGAGAATAGAATTAAATTAAAAATACATAATTTTGGATTTCATAGATATAAAAATATTTGGATTCTCTATGGGGAAATTACGAACACTATGATTTACTATGGCCAAAACTTTTTTTTTCCTATTGCTAAATTTTACAACATTCTGCATATATATTCTCTACAGGTCTGGTGGATTCAATATCTTTTCGAGGGCTTCAAATTTAACCCCAACGGAAGACACAGATGATCGCAGTACGGAGTTATCTCCTCTTAAAACTGAGAAAATTGTACCTTCTGAGTCTCCATCTAAAATTGTTTGACTTATAATTCTTCATTGAAATCTGCAGAATCATATTTTATAATTCTATTTTTGTACACCGTGCCATGGTATAAACATCAAATATTCATCTTTGAATTATTATGAGATATTTTACCCGTGTTGTGTTCGTTATGTTGCCATATTGTTAATGTAAAAAATTAGCAAAATAACAAATACTTGTCTGCAATGTATAAAACTGATAATTTAATATTTTTTCCAATCAAATTTAATTGTATATATACCGTTGTATGCTTGCATATTTTGAACATGAAGAAATAAATACTTGCAAAACCAAAAATCTCAGAAGTATTCTATTATATACAGTAATTGTGAAGGGCTCGGGAAAAAATGTTACCCTACAGGTGGCTCCATTGTAGTACTGAGTGGGGGGAAGAGCAAAAATTGTTTTATTATATGATTAAATAATATAAACTTGTTAAGCAAACCTTGCCATCTTTCTTAATTGTTCTAGAAGAAAAACAGAATTAAAAAGTATTGATATATATTTTTATTATTATTATCATTATTTTGTTTTTATATTTTTATTTTTTTTATTATTTTTTAGGTTGGGGTATGGAGGGATGGGTTAGAAAAAAATGTAACGTTCACCAAGGGCAGATTGGGGGTGAACATATTTTTTATAACACGTTGAATCAATTTGGAAATTCTCGATCTATTTTTGGTCCAGTATAGAAACAAATGTCTCGTGCAGAAGAACATGACGTCGTATAATTTCTGTAATAGATTCACAATTTGTATTGATTTTGTATAATTTAAGAGTTATAGACAAACAATCATGTTAAATTTTGGTCAGAGATCGACAGCTTTTAAGTTATTTAGTTTAGTGATCACGTTGTTCCTGAAGTCTATTTACGGTCATATTTTGATTACTTTGTTAGCTATCCCTTTAGGAAGAAATTATTTCTTTCTAATCTACAATGAATTCAGATACATTTTCACCTTGTATGCCACATAGATATGTGTATTTATTTTTGGATTGCGATCATTCTTTTATGTAGATGCAATTCAGGGAAAGAACATTGTGCGGTATAAACATAGTTTTAATTCTATAAAAACCAAATCTTAAAATTCTCTAGACGTGTACTCAATTGTATTTATTGTATAAAAACTCTGAATCCACAAGACTAATAATAAGATTATAGCTTGGAAGTAGATTATCTTGTTATTCTTGTTTCTGTGACGTCACAAACTATTTAGATTTTCCTTTATTTTTCAAGGAAAAGGACGACATGGACAATATTCGTTCAATTTTGAGTATAGAATTAACTGAGCGCGAGCTCGCCTCAGCACAATATCTACATATTTTATAGATATTTTAATTCTACACATTATATCAAAAGATCGAGTTGTTCAATCACTTTTAATCCAAATTTCGACGTAAAAAACACTTACCTCCTCAAAATCATTGAAATTTTGAATTTACGTCATCTTCTTGACGTCATTTGTTACGTATGCCCTCATGACTGATGAAAATTGATAAATCTTTAAAGTTTGCGGATATCGCTCTGGTTTACAACAGAATTACAGATTTCTCAATGAAAATTTAATAATTTTGGGGGGAAGGGATATTGGTGATTACAGAAGAGTATTGTCTTAAACGACTTTCCAGCATTCTATTTGAAAACCTTTTTAAAATATTGTTAGATTTGAATAAACTAATTATTTTCATGATCTTTCAATAGCATTGTTTTGACACATAAGCGTAACTTCGAATGGATACAGTGTTGTTGTGACAAAAATGGATACAACACAATTACTTTTAAAATCAGAAGTAAAATAAGATTTCATGATTACTTGATATGCCTAATTAAAGAAATATCATTGCCAGAAATGATGGCATTTGAGCAAGCCGAAATGTGAAAAAGTTCTTTCTGAAAATACCCCAAATCGCACGGTTTTCTTACTACTCTTTCCAAGGAGTAGTACATATGACGTCACAGACCATGGCACGCTTTTCTCTTCTAAAATATTCAATTTTCACATATGTAACGCGAATTAAATCGGCACTCATTTATTATTTTAATTTTTTCCCCACATTGTAAAACTTATCAGAAGGAATGGATTCGTGAAAAAAACTGATTTTTTTTTGTGATAAGAGTCCTATAATTTGACAATCAGCTTCATATTTGTTATACTGAAACTTTTTTGTAATCTAGTTTTACAAAGTAGTGTTATTGGTCTTTATTAGAATGCTTTAATCAATTTTCCACGTCTGCAATGTATTGTGTCTTTCTATTAAAGGATGACTGCACTTAAGGACATGCGGGATTTGCGACAAAATAAACTTCCAAAACAAGCATTTTTCTTTTCATTGCAAGAATGGTCAACATCCAGTCTACAACTTTATGTAATTACGTTTAATAAAAGTGTGTATTTACGAAGTTCGAATCTGTTTTCAAAGGTAGGGGTCATCACAATTTCTTGAATCTCCGTTCGATAACTTTTTTACTGACTTTATACATAGTTAGCGCATGTTTGTCTATTGTTCTACGTTTAACAGTAGTTGTATATTTGCATAAATAATAATGTGTCAAAAGGAGATTAATAGACAAACATGCGCTCATGGTTAAAAAGAGAAAAAACTGCTTCTTCTTACATTCGCTCTCTGTGTTGTAACCAAGGATTGTGACATGTTGAATATTATAATTCACCACGTGATTTCTTACCTCAGGTAACTTTGTGAATACTAAATTCCGTCACGTGACTTGTAAGGAAGCATGTTTTGTGCTAACTAGGACATTGTATTCGAACAATTTAAGTCATCTGGCATTGATATAAAATCTGCTTTAATTACATTGACGTGCTCTTATTGTTAATTTCGTTTTGAAACCTTTGTGCCATACAGAATGGAGAGGGAGATTGGGAAGAGTGATCACGTTCGCTTTTCCAAACATGACATTGTTATTCATATAGTCTAATTTTAGAGCCATTCATACAATGTAAGCTCCACCTCTCATGCATATCTAATGTTCAATCAAGGGCAGGTAAGTGTAAATTCACTATATTTGGAAAGCAGTGAGGACAAAAAACATTGAATCATTTTATTGTATCACAGTCTGAAATCATTTTAAGATTTAAATGTGATTCCAAATTCACAGTATTCTTTCATAAACATACAAAAGTGAGATAAGGTTTAGATATAAAAGCAATAGAAGCAACCGAAAAAGACCCAAAAACAGGCGTTAAGTGCAGTCATCCTTTTTGAACAAATACATATATAGCTTATCATAAAATATGTATTTAGAAAGAATAAAAATTTTAAGTTGTCCTATTTATCATAAAGATTGGTTTTGTTTCACCATCACGGCATGTCTCTAGAAAAAGAAACAAAAATAAATTGATGTTTCAGACCCAGTATTGTATTATCTGTAATTTTTTTTTTTTTCAGATCGATTACTGTTCGTTGTTTTTACTTTTTTCATTATTTGTACAAAGGAACAAAATAGAATTTACAAAACAATTTTCTGTATGTCTTATCACAAGCTATGTATATTTTCGAGTGACATTTTATTGAAAAGGCAATATAAAATAGCTTCATAATAGCTTCATTAATAAATATTTGGGAATGACTGCAAAAAATGCTAAGAAAACGAACAGAAATTAAGGTAAAAAGTTCAATTAAACAATTCAAATTGTGAGAAGTGCAAACACAGACTTCTGAAAACATCAGAGGTGAGATCAAGTACCACAGTGTGTAAATATGTATGTTTAATTTAGCTTATTTTGGAAAAAAAAATTTGATTTCAAAATTAAAAAAAAAAAAAGAGATTCTAAATATCCACATTTGACTACATGTAACACATCTTCTCGAACATGTAAACCGTACTGCTGAGGAATGACCTATCTTCGCTGTTGTTAATATTTCCCTTCAGTTGGTAGAAGATTGACTGCTTCCTGCTTAGTATTATTGTTTAGAAGGATGTTCATGAAGTTTTAGAATTTATAAGTAGTTTAAGCATAGTAACTCAAATTCAATTTGCTGTTGGTTCCTTGAAAATATTTCAAATTTTTTATAGAATCTCATTTGTTTTAAAACACATTTACTTTAAATCGTGGTTATAAGAGACTTGATTTTTATTGCTTATCTTTACTTCAAACAATAAATGACATGACAATTTTTTAATTTTATACAGGAAATATAAGCACTGAATATAAAGGTTAAAGCAAAATAATTCAGCTGGTTTGCTAAATATCAAGAAGAACATAACATGAAATATAGGCTTTTTTAGCAAATACTGAAATCATTCAAAAGATTTCTTTATTGAATTTTGTTCTGCTTATTTACAACTGCACAATGAAAGTTGCAATTTAATTCTATTTTATTCTATTCTAAATTTCGTATTCATTTTACCTTTTCTGTATAATTGTAAATCCCCATGTTTGCCTTTTTGTAAATTTCACCCTTGTTGAGCCTTTTGTGACTCCTCCTTTAAGTAAGGAAATGGAGGAGACGCGGCGAAGACGGAAAAACTCGCCATCACAATTTAACGTAGGTCGCGGGTTTGCTGACGTCGTTAAAATTGGGTACGCAATTTATATGATTTGGGCGACTTTCTTGTGCACATTTGATTATGACGTCACAATGAAAAAGAAATCTGCGATGATTTTTGTTTTATTAAATTCTTCAGTATATCATTATTTAGCTATAACTTTTCTTGGAATTGGTAGTTTAGTGTTATATTATTTAAGCAACAACTTATCACAAATAATGAAGGCTTTTTACGATTTGTATAGTCGATACAATACTTGGATATAACTTTTGTTGGAATTGGTAATTTAGTGAAGAGGGCTTACTACGATTCGAATGATCGACACTGGAAGTATTATAAAACGTTTAATTATATTTGTTATCAATCGAATCTTCTCGGGCCTTTCCTGCAAGCTTGTAAAAACAAGTGGTTGTTTTTCGGCTTGTCGGAAAGGCCCGAGAAATTGCGATTGATTTGTTTTCACTTGGTATCGCGAAATGATATGGACACAAGGTTCAACTGACTTCTTTTCCTATGATCGTATTTGAATTAACAGTTTGATTTATTAATAAAGAAGCCATTATTTAAAAAAATCGAAAATACACCTGATACATCAAAAGATTAACTTTATTTTTAAAAAGGATATTTTTAAAATATTTAGATCTACAAGTTTATCATGAATTAAATACTGCTAAGGTACGATGAAACATAAGACAATTTGTTAGCGACACTGACCTCCTGTTAGGATTTGATTCTGAAGGAGAGGGGGTGGCAAATTTTACCGAGACAGATTGTTTATTTTCATGTCGGTGAAGGACAGATTATTTACTTAAAAAAAAAACAAGGACAGATTATCTATTTCTTCTTCAGTGAAAAAAGTCTGACAAGCAGCAAAAAAAAGAGAGGAAAACAGAACTAGCCATGGGCAGTTTATTCATTTTTCTTGCCCAGTCGCTGACAGATAATTATTTCCAAAATCTGTAAGCCCCCCCCCCCCCGAATGAAATGATAGTCCCCTAAGCAACAGCAATGGTGTTACCTACAGATTTTATTTGCTACTTTGCTTTCCATGTCCAACAAGTAGAATCAATGTTCTAAAAAAAAACCGGCTGTTGATTACGTCAGATAAAATTAATTTTTAAATTTTCGTCCCATTTACCCCATTTACCCCTCTGAAAATGTGGTGTGTAAAAATAAATATTTTGTTTAAATATATAATACTGAAAATATATTGTATTTAGCCGGGGCGATATTTGGCAGAAATTCGTTGATTTGAGCGCCTCGCTGAATGGTCTAAATAAAAACATTTTATATACTTGAATTACTTGAATTAGAGGATATCGTTTTTCGCCAGCACGCTGGAAAAGAAAAATACATGTAGCCAAATGTAAGGATACGTCTAATCTACGAAAAAAAAAGCAAATGAAAAGAAAAGAAATGGTAAGAAAACATCACATAAAGAAAGTAAATTGGGAGAAACTAAAGGATTGATTCATTTAATTGTTGTTTCACGTCCCTTGCGAGAATTTTCACTAATATAAGACGTACAAAAACCCTAATCCGAAGAGAAACATGTCTAGTAATCATTTCATTGTTATTGAATTATTATGATACGATTCACGGGTCACTTGAAAGCAGATAGAAGTGAATTTCTTTTTCATAAAAATTATTTAATCTTATTTTTCTGCACTGAAAACCGGATAGATATTCACGACGTCAAGCATGACGTCGCGATATTTTATGACGTTGTAAAAATGTTACATTTTGCGATATAAAAGCAATTATCCACATTTAAATTACGCGAAAACTAACTCGAAGACATATTAATTTTTTCACACTGATTTATTTCAAATCAATTCTTTGTTAAAATATCAAAGGGGAAAAAATTTCGTCTGCACCATTTAAAAGTTACTGACATTTTTTGAAACAAAATCTTGCCTCAAAACGAGCCGAAAACGACGTTTTTCTTATATAATTCAATAGAATAACGCCGAAAATGTCATAACAACAATGGCGTGTTTGGGATTAAATTACATAAAAACGATGCAGACGAATTTTATAAAATTTTCAGAGAATATAAAACGAAGGTAGAGGACTCATATAACTAATTTTCATGGTATGTTTTCGGACACTTTTAAATGGCCTGCAAACCCGCGACCTACGTTAATTTGATTTGTCATCTTATAACATGTATTAACTTATTTGATTCACAAACTTAATATTTTATAACTTTATTATTCTTCGTTTTTAGCATAATATTAATTTACTTATGTTTTGTAAAGGATGGCAGTCTTGAAAAATAATTTTCCGATCACGAAACATTGCCGTAATCAGCTGGTAATCGGAGCTGTACATATTCTACATGTTTCGAATAAAAAACGAAAATATCTCAAAAGCCTTATACCTTAGAACTAATTAATGTTACTACAGTAATTAAAAAGCATGCTAAGGATTCATTTTTTAAGCATTTTTCGTAATTAAGCTGCATTTGTAGTTGATAACTCCGTAAATAGTGTGCATATTCTCATCTCTCTATCACTGACAGGCCCGTAGGAAGCAATTTCATTTTTTTTTTTGGGGGGGGGGGGGGGGGCACAGCCATACATTTTCAGTTGAGAGGGCACTATCAACTACCAAAAATTTCTTGACAAGCAAAAAAAAAAAAAAAAAAAGGTCATCAGACGTTTTTATTGAGGGGGCACAGGCATATAGTATCTATGTTTTTTATAGTAATCTATATATCGGCAAAATTATTGGGGGGGCACGCCCCCCCCCGTGCCCCCCCCCCCCGGTTCCTACAGCCATGACTGAATTGTTGCCTATGACGTCAGAGCTGTACATGTATTTCGCCGAAATCCGACTGAAATATGCATATTGCCGTATTTGAATTTCAACTCTCAATATTTCTTAAAATATGCTTTCAACAACGTTTATTTTATTCAGTATATTAACAAACAAGGTTGTAGATGTTATTTTTCAATTTAAAATTACGATTTTTGAAAGATCATGCGATAAGTCCCTTAAAGATGCCACTTATTTTTTAATTTTCAAATGCTGAGTAACAGGCATATACATGTATTGGGAGACTGTTTTATTGAATACATGTAAATGTTATACAATGTATTGAAACAACAAAAGATATCTCGATATTGATTTGTTTTTTTTTTATTTGATTTAATTTGATTTTTGTATTAAATGTAATTTATGACACAACATTGTTTTGGACTAATAATGTCTTGTGTTGAATGGGCTGAAGTTAATTGAAGTCAGAGGAGAGTACGATCCATACTAGAAATTTTCAAATTAGTGCTATGTTTTGGCACAGGCAGGCCCGTAAGAACCGGGATTGGGTTACGGGGGGGGGGGGGTGCTTCCTACTGTACGGGCCTGACAGATATAAAAAAAAAAGAATTTAAAAAACAATGAGCCATCCATGTAAAACATAGCTAAAGACAGGAAAATGATCCATCTCAATGGTTTCTCAATGTGCTGTTCAAAGTTTCATTGAAACTTAAGAGGGCTGGGTGGTTGTGGCCATTTTCGGACTGTATTGATCTCCTTCAGAAGAAGAGCTCCATATAAAGATATACAAAAATGATAAAATTTTAAAACTAAAATGTATGAAATTTTTGTTTGCCAAATGATAGTTGACAGCTTAAGATATCATATCTAAAAAATTAAGTTATATCTGATGGTTAATTTGTTGACCCCCAGCCTCCTTAATAACATACGATAAATAGAAAATGGACAAATCGGTTTTACATGTAAAGAAGGGCTGAAAATCAGTTCATGCCTCAGGAATATATCTATTCAATTTCAGCTTGATTGCTAAAACAAAAAAATGTACTATAGATAACTATACTATGAAGATATACTCTATAGTTAACTGCATAACTGCTAAAATATTCTATCTCTGAAATCAGAGCTGTGTGGTATGATTTAAAAATGCATATTTTTGTGATATATATATAAATATGAAAATCTTTTACTTTTATCATAATTGTAAGAATTTGTATTATGTCTTAATTTAATTTTGTGTTCCGATCATCTAAAATGTATACATATTTTGTTGTGAGATACATAGCAGTGTCATTGCATTACAATGTTATATGCCTGTTCATAAAATATACTAATATTGCAAAGTGATTGCATAGAGATTTCCTTCCGGCAAGTTGTACAGCCATGGGCTCTGAGTCCGCTTTACAACACAGGATGATGACTGACTTTCACTTAAGTAGATAAGCTGTAGATAACAACAAATAAATATAAGGAAAACAAATGGAAACGGAAGGACCTGATGTAAAGATGCATTTCTGACAATACATATGCTTCCTTAAAAGATTGAGAATTCTAATTTGGAAATATTTCAATTTATGGCCTGATAGTTATGGAAATACCTGGTTGTGAATTAATGGTAACTCTCTCTCTCTCTCTCTCTCTCTCTCTCTCTCTCTCTCTCTCTCTCTCTCTCTCTCTCTGTGTGTGTGTGGGGGGGGGGGAGGGTTATTTACTTATTATTGGTATTGGCCATCTCTGCATTATCATATCTTTGTTTACAACAGTGTCCGGACTGGTAATGTTGCAGTGCTTTGTGCTATCGCTAGCTGTGATTCAGGTGACAGGACATCTTACAGCAGCTGACCTCTGCGACACTAACAACTCTACTTATGTTAATGGCTGTACAATGCCTCTTGACCTTGACATTTGGTACACGGACCATTTTGAGAACGCCTGTAAAATCCACGACATCTGCTATTTTTGTGTAAGATATTACATATTTATTCAATTTAATAGTTTCACAAGATCTTAATTTTCTTGGTCAGTGTTAGAATTTATAAAGGTCGTTTGAGAGGTCTACTTAGTCTGCAAGTACAAGCTGCAAAATTACAATATTCTGTGGACCTATTTCATCTCTACTTGATACATAGCATTTGAGGATCAAGCCGTGAGATTAAGTTCCCGTTATTTGCACTCATTTGTACTGAAAGAAAAATAGGGTCTTCTGAATCCTAATGTCTACACATAATTTAATAACATTTAAGCAGATATATATGGCATGTCAAACGTTGCAATATTCGATCTTTTCCATTTGTATTGTATAACTTTCCATTTGTATTGTATAATTTTTATTTGTATTGTATAATTTTTCATTTGTATTGTATAATTTTTCATTTGTATTGTATAATTTTCAATTTGTATTATATAATTTTTATTTGTATTCTATAATTTTCCATTTGGATTTTATAATTTTCCATTTGGATTGTATAATGTTTATTTGTATTCTATATTTTCCATTTGTGTTGTAAAAAAAATCATTTGTATTGTATAATTTTTCATTTGTATTCTATATTTTCCATTTGCATTGTATAATTTCTTATTTGTATTGTATAATTTCTTATTTGTATGCGATAATTTTTCATTTGTATTGTATCCGAGGATTGTTTATTTATTTCGTTACGAAGGATGTCATTGGTCATAAAATTTAGTCTGTATAAAGGTCTCAGGTGCCCATCACAAACTTAGTCTGGTACCCTTCCCACAATTCCGATCGCGCACTCTCTACAAACACAAACTCGGCTCCTCTATTTCCGGTGCATGCTAAGGGACGACCATTTGATTCTCGGGGGGTGTCGAATCCGATTATTTATTTTCATTCTCTCGCAGGAGAGAATATTTATTTCCAATATGACCAGAGACAAGGAGAAAAACAAAAAGAAGAAAATCCGCCCAAACCCGAAATCTCAGTTTTTTGGGGGTTGGGGTAGTTACCACCACTCATGGTCAATTTATTTATTTTCTCAGTCAGCATTCCTAAGGACAGATTATTTATTTGCCATCTACCAGCGCTCCCTTTTTAGAATCCAATGACCGTCTAACATGCACGCAAATACATATGCCGCCGAAATATGGCTGAAATATTGCCGACTCGGCGTTAAACAATAATCAATCAATCAAGCAAGCAAATACATATGAGCCCAGTTTGCTTTGAGCATCCGGAACATCTTCAACCCGATACAGGCTGAAACTTGACCAATGAAATCCTTCGTAACGAAACAAATAAACAGTCCGCGGATACAATACAAATGAAAAATTATCGCATACAAATAAGAAAATTTACAATACAAATAAGAAATTATACAATGCAAATGGAAAATTATACAATACAAATAAAAATTATACAATACAAATGAAAATTATAGAATACAAATAGAAAATTATAGAATACAAATAAAAATTATACAATACAAATGAAAAATTATACAATACAAATAGAAAATTATACAATACAAATAAAAATTATACAATGCAAATGGAAAATTATACAATGCAAATGCAAAAGATCGAATATTGCAACGTTTGACATGCCATAGATATACTTCGAACATTTCATTTAGAATTCCCTCCTTAATGATCTTCACTCAAGGTCGTATCTCAAAGGTCAAATTCACTAACGAAATAGTGAACTGTACGGCGGTCAAGGATCGAATCCTTCTTTGGAAAGAACGAAAACTTAAGCATATAATTGCGTAAAGGAGTATCAAAGAATGAGTTATTGAAAAATGTAAAAGTTCCGATTGATATGCAAACGCGTGCTTGATGTGAAGATACTTCTAAAATGACATTTGTATATCGAGACGTAAAGCAAAACAGACTTAAATTTGAACTAGCCATATAATTATATAAAAAAAAGCAGACTTCCTGACCTGCAAAGTCAGACTTTCAATTTGAAACAAGGGGGATAACTTTCAAGAAGTTTAAAACGTATAAACACGGAAGTGAATATCTTTTCGCACATGCATGTTAATAAATGTCATCTTTTGCATGAATATTGTAAAAATTTCTTCTTGAAAGGAATGAAATTTGGCAAAAACCATTTATATAATGGGGAAAAAGCAGATTGAAAAGACCTTTACCTTTTAATTTCCGATTTACAAAAAAGAGAAGATAGAGGTACATATGATAAACAGTTGTATGATTTCGAAAGTTAATCATTTGTTTGTATCCTCTATAGGGCTATGACTTCAACAAATCTCGCCACGATTGTGATTCTCGTTTCCTTGAAGATATGAACGCGGCGTGTTGGGAGCGAATGACATATTTGGAATTGCCTCTTTGTTTACTTTTTTCTTCTTCTTTCTACATTATTGTGAGGGTTATATCAGAGAGTTACTTCGTAGATAATCCGTCACCTTATTGTTCTGTGTCATGGGTTAAACACTGTATGGACTGATTAAAGAATATCAGCATCATTATGTGAGTTGATTATCAAGCTATGTCAAGGTTATAAAGCAATAAAATAAAATTCTTTGTCTTGAAGTTGCATTACTTGTTCCTAAAATATGATAAATTTGGTAATAAGATATCAAAGTCATTGATTTGTCCTTGATAACCAAACTATTGAATATTATCTCGTAAAATGCAATTTGTACTCGTCTTTTCTTTTCGAAAATATATTTTCCATAGTAAATAACATCGATTGTATTTCTTATATTTCTCATTTCCCCTAACGCAAGTCTTCTAAGACGAAACAAAAACTTTGGATAAATAAGTTCTGTTGTACAAAAAATGGACAATTATAATCTGTTTGTTATCTACCAATATTTATTCAGAAAAAAAAAAATTAAGCTGCAAGAGACATAACCAATCTACAAATAATAGCTGCAAGCTTTATGAGAGTAACCTCTCATGTACAACTTACTAGGAAAGTTATGTACTGACAGTGAAAAACTTAACACCTTGTTTTGTCTCAAATTTTGTTGGCATTATGTCAAAAAGTGAACATTTTCTGATATCACTTCCTGTTGACGTGAAAGCAAATGACACACATCCATACACGCGCAGACACAGTCGGGCACACGTTTTCAGATCAGCAGTGTTAACTTTGCTAATATTGGCAGTTACCGGAACTGGTGCTATATTATGATCGTACAAACGGAAGTATACGTTATCTTTCTTGCTGTTTTTCCAATGAAATCGTGTTCGAACCTGTTCCCACTTCCGCTCGTTTACAAGGTGGGTCATCGTCAGCGGTTGATTTGGTGACGGTATAGTTGATGTGGATTCAGGTGGATCTGTTTTACACCGAGTTCCTGTCGCCTTCTCTTCAGGACCAAAATATACTACAAACATACAATCATTTTGAGCATTAACCCCCCAAAAAAATCAAAAACATACACCTCAACAATGTTTTGAAAAGAAATAGTTTTATATGAGTGTGAGTATTTACTTTTTACATATATATGAATTCAGTTTTATTGAATTACTTCAGAAAAAGCCACTGTTATTTTCTTTTTGCTCAATTTTTAATTTTTCTCAATCTATATAAATTGTATGTTTTAATGCAAATACATTTGTTGTCCAAACATTGAGACAATCATACATTTAAGATAGTTGATTTTAAAAATGCTCTTCAAAAGAAGCAGACCAAAAATTTGCAAAGGCTAAAGAACTGAGTCACCTTTCCCCCTCTAAACGGACATAATTGTTACCTGTGACGTTCGTCTGTTGGATGAGTTAATGATGGTTATACAAGGAAATAAGTACTAGATTAGAATAAAATATACAAATCGTAAAGATCTAGACAGATTCCAATTATTGTTTATTGACTACTAGTATTCCCTTTATATGGAAAGTAAAACATTGGCTTTGTATATCATATTAACTTGGACAGTCATTGCATAACTCTAGAGAAGAGTTGTCTGTTGTAACTTTTTCTTACGGGAGATAATGCTAATAAAAGAAAAAAATTCAATTTCGACGCTTTCATATCCTGTCATCGGTTATTCAGTAAAATTTTCTTTGAATAACAGTTAGAAAGGTAATTGACGAGTAATATATAAAAAATCTTGATTTTTAATTTTACTTTTAATTAATTTCAATCAATTAAGCATTGTTACCTTGCGATCCCAGATTCCACTCATCCGGAAGACAGAAATTAGAAACAGATTTGACATCAACCGGTTTCACGTTTTCTGTAAATATC
Source organism: Saccostrea echinata (assembly GCF_033153115.1). Taxonomy (NCBI): domain Eukaryota; kingdom Metazoa; phylum Mollusca; class Bivalvia; order Ostreida; family Ostreidae; genus Saccostrea; species Saccostrea echinata. Next base: position 34,229,595 of record NW_026889779.1, read on the forward strand.
TGGAGACAGGACACAACACCCTTAAACTGCTGGTCTCCATCAGAGTCTGGTGGTTCTGTGTTTCCAATCCGGAGGTGCCCAGAAGCTGGAAGTGAAATTTCGTCTTGGAATTCGTCATCTTCGTCCACTACTTTCCGGTCATTGGCGTAAACAGTAATTCGTCCTGTTTTATACGAACGCTGGATAAAAATGTGAGTCCAACTATCTGCTGGTGCTAAATTATCAGCCACAACAATGCCTGCTGGGATATCGTATTCATCCCGGAAGGAAATCACTGCAAAACCATCATAAGGGTCGAAAACAATTCTTATTTTCTCTGCCGATTCCGATTTGTATTGGAGAAGGGTTCCTTTGGGTTTACCGTCGGGTTTGACGTACATAGAAATTCCAAGATCCCGGAATGAATTTGGTTCATCTAACACAACCGATAGATGAGGATTTGAAGGATCTCCTATCCCTATAGCTTGATATGGAATACTCTTGACATTCTCACCGAATTTGAAACATTGATTGCCATTGCTCACCAGACTTGGTCCATTTGAAAGAACCTCTAGCAAACCAGATTTGTCTCCCAGTGGCCATACGTACAGGGGTTTTGAGACTTTGCCGGCAATGATTCCTGAATTTATTATAAAAATGGAATACATAAGATATTATGCCATTAATTTTACCAGCATTCTTCATTATATGAAATATATCAAGCTTATTAGACTGCATTTACGGATATCTGTGAACTGACAAAGGATTAAAATTGCAAATTACTATTGTGAAAACTGATATTAGATCTTTATTTCATGTCCAGATAAGAGGGGAATACATTGTTTATGCCAATCTTTTGATATTGTTGTCATTTTTATACCCACACTTTCTAAAGAAGCGTATATTGTTGCAACCCTGGTCCGTTCGTCTGTCACACTTTCTTCTTCCTCAAACTCCTCTTTTATTTTAAGCAGTAACCAATTAATCTTTTGGAATATGATAGGTGGTGTCCTGTAGTTGTGCAATAAAGTTTAGATTTTAAATATTACCTCAGGGGAAAAACGAGGAACTTTTTTCTACAAAAACCTGGTTCCCAGAACTCCTCTTACATTCTTCGCAGTAACCTAATCTACTTTTGGAAGATGATTGGTTGTGCCCTTTAGATGTGCAATAAGATTTCGAGATTTTCATTTTCACCCTAGGGGTAGAATGGGGGTCGAAAATGATGATTTTTTAAATACAAAAACGCCCTGGTTCCCAGAAATCTTACATTTTAGGCAGTAGCCTAATCATCTTTTGGAAGATAATTGGTGGTGTCCTGTAAAAGCAATAAGGTTTCGAAATTTTCATTTTCACCATGGGGGTCCAAAGAACTTTTAGAAAATTTGAAATCAAAATTTTTTACAAAAATCAATAACATCAAAATAAAATTTCAACACTTTAATACAGTCATTCCCCACGATAAATTAAAGTCCAGGCTATTTGACATCATAGACAGCTGCCTATTCAATAAAAATGGAACTCTTAAATTTAATTACCTTGTCATCGGTCATTTGCAAAATTATTTTGTTAGAAAACATTTTGATTGTACACACAAGTACTCCAAAGTTGATATTAAAAGGATGTTTGAGTTTCTGATTGACAATATCTTTGTAGTTTTTGGACAACAGGTCTTTAAAGAATCTGTCGGAATTCCCAAGGGTCCTAATTGCGCCCCGTCATTATCAGACCTGTTTTTGTATTCATATGAAGCATAATTCTTTCAAACGTTCCTACATAAGAAGAAGAAGACACTTGCTATGGCCTTTAATTCGACATTTAGATGTTATCAATTCATTTTTACTTCCATTCATATGTCGACAGGATATATCCCAGTGAACTTGAAATAAAAGGTAAAGCGTCAAGAGTCTGACACATCTGCTTCATATTTGGATGATTTACTAGAAAAAGACGCTAGTGGTAACCTAACAACAAAACTTTATGATAAACCTGATGTCTTCAACTTTCTATCGTCATTTTCTCTCACTTATGTAGCAATATACCCTTATCACCTGCATATCGGGTTTATATCACCCTGTTGATTCGATACCCAAGAGCATGCTTTACGTACGAACAATATCTAAAACGTGGCAAGCTATAGCTATTGACAAACAAGTTGATGAAACACGAATCTTAACAGTCTCGTTTAGCAAGGTCTGGGTCGATACAATGACCTTGTCAGCAAACACAGTCTATCATTAGTTCGAATGCTGACTGAGGTTTTTCATACTAATTGTTAGGCCATTATTTACGCACTGACTTGTCTACGGATTTGTTCCGTTTTCCCGATCATGACAATGAGCACACAGCAGGTGTGACTGGTAGATAGGGAGATACTTACTCTTCCATGGCACCTGATCCCACCTCTGATGTTTTTAGAGGTCCGTATTTGTTTTGCTCTCGATTTGTATTGTTTGTTTGTTTTCTCCATATTTCATTTTTAAAGCTGAACAAGACTCGTAAATAGGCATACGCCATTTTAGTTTTTACTATCTCTGATATCAGCACTGGGGTATACCCTTCGCGTTCGTTACACCTAACTGCTTTACTGTCATGGGTACCGGCGTGGAATGGACAACACATGTTCGTGATGGTTATCTTACATAACATTTGTTTACATTTTATTGCAGTTTACGTGTATTTGTGTTTATTTGTATACTGCACTGACCTGTGCAGCTGTGGTAAGTTTCTTTGGTATCTTTCTTTCCTGTCGTGGAAGAAGTACACAATTATTTTGTCGCTAACAAGTATTTTACAATAGCTAATAGCTGTGTAGCATACGTCCCTGTACACAGGTGACCACTGATTACACTGAACAGTGACTATATGAACGGCTTATATAGGGGTCCTCAGATAACGATGAATAAAAGAATATGGCGGACAAATTGCTATAGTAAGGAAAAGGTCAGGTTCAAAGTCACAAAGTCAGTAATCCTAATACATGTACCTATTGAAAGCTCTACTAACATACTGAATATCAAAGATGCAATGCAGTTACGATATATTTAAACATATAATTAAGTCCGAGTAAGGTTCATGTAAAAGGTCACGAGGTCAAGGCTTCATTTAACACTGTATGGAGGGTTTATTAACAAGCAACATATTTACGACGAGACGCTTTTTTTAAATAATGTAGGTCAAAAGACAATTCAAAATAAGTAGAACAATAACATCTAGTGGAAGGATGTTGCGTATTTGGACATTTTAAAAATTTTGTTTTGAAAAGACAAATTTACGCTGAAGGTCACACAGTCAGTAACTCCAATATTTTACAAAAGCTATCATTTCAAACGATGCATATATGCATCCCTGTCTGTATGGCGGACTGACAAAATTACCCGTGAGTTCATCTGCTATTAATACAATAATAAGAACCAATGAATATGAAAATCTTCTGTAGAAACAAAACTACTGAAACCTACAGAACTATCGCTGTACAGCTTTTTTTAAAATATGCGACCTTCCTTGGTACACATATTTCATTTTATTCCTGAATAGTTTAGAATACTTTTATGTACAAAATTTACTGCCTACCTGTAAGCGTAGAAAAAATAACCAACATATGCATTTTGTTGAATAAAAGCTTTTGATCAACTAACTAAACATAAACTGACGCTAATAAGACAACCACTGAATCCAAGATTCTGTAACATTCCAATCGGCATTACAGAAAGAAGATTTGAATCAGGAGGAGGGACATTTTCTTCTTAGTAATGATAGAGATGACAAATTGAGAGAAGATCAATCATTTCTCTACGATTGAACTAAGCCAGCAATAATACAAGGCAATTTGTCGATGTCCTCAAAATCACTTAATTGAAAAAAAATGTTTGGTGATTTGCATTGTCTGTCGATCTTAAGGATCAAAATTGTTGAAAACAAATACATTGACAACTATAGAATACGAGAGACAATAGGATTTGTCTCTAGGAAGCAGTAGTAGTTAAATACATGAATAAAATATTTTTCAAATTGAATTCTTTTTTATTGAAGGCATCTATATTTACTAAGTATGAGCACTGCTGATAGTTTTAGTAAGATCTTTTTTCAAACATTCAATAACTTTACATGTCTGTCCATAATCCATTTCCCAGTAATATAGCTGAAATCAGAATGAAAGAGAAATTCGATGTATCCAGAAAAGTATACCTAGTGTTTAGCATTTTGTTAAACAGTTGCTTTTAGAAAATCTCTTTGTTCCTTTGTCTACCAACTTTTTCTTCAGACAAACAAGTTGATGAAACAAGAATATCAACAGTCTCGTTTAAAGTCATCATTTCGTAATTTATTTAAATGATCGTTACAATCACCTTGTCAGCAAATACAATTTATCATTAAGTCATAATTATGCTGACTGACATTTTTCATATTAATTGTTAGGCCATTATTTACACACTGATTTTTCGACGGATTTTTTCGTTATTTCCCGATCATGACAAGGAGCACACGGCGGGTGTGATTGATCGGCAGGGGATGCTCGCTCCTCCATGGCACCTGATCCCATCTTTATTGTTTTTAGGGGTCCGTGTTTGCTCTGCTCCAGATTAATATTGTTTAATGGATTTTGAACTTGAATAGAGTTTGTTATCTCAATATTTCATTTCATTCAAGTGTTCACTTTGATTAATAATTGTTTGTTACCAATAGTTGAGAACTTTAAAAAGAGTTCCAAAAAGGCTACTATATAACATGGTTCATTATTATTATACAGCTCCCACATGTACATCTGTTACAATAAACTCTTATGAGAGTTACTAGTAATGTATGTACATCGCTGGTGGAAAATCAAGTGAACGAATTGACCTTGTCTATCCTAGAGTTAAATAATTTGAATTACATATTTGACCGACTTTTACAATCTCTCTGGGATTACGTTCTTATCTATGTTATACAGACCTGAAAGATGGGACAAACGTTCCGTTTGTTGTCAATTTTATTGTAAGTTTCAATTTTTTCCTTTCAGAAGCACCTGATAAATAAACAGTTATCGTTGAATTAACAGATGAGTAAAAATGACACATACAATTACAGTTTAATAACCTGAACATTTTAAATTAACGCATAGTACTTTAATGTTTATTTCTAAAAATTAAACGATTCATGTCTGAATATCGAAAAGTGTTCAGTCTTGATTATTAAATATCTCGTTCCTGTCATCTGTATATTTTGAAATGCTCAGCTTTTCGTCACTATTATTGATGTTGCAGTTGTTGTTTTTTTCTACATACCCACCAATATCTTTTTACTGCTATTGTTTTGCGATGTTTAGGTTGATCCATTGCGTCTTTGGGGATGACGATGGAGACAAACACTGTCCAGCATTGTTTGACCAGTATGACGCTGACCACCAGCATGGCCTAGACAAAGCAGAATTTAAAAATATTTTTTTGCCAACATTTGATACAGAGTTTCCAGGTTTTAAACAGTTCAAGCATTTAATTTGTCAAAATAAAATCAAATTCTTCATTCTTATCTATTACTGTGGGATCATTCTTGTTCATGGGGGATCAATGTTCAAGGATTTCGTGTGTCACCTTACCCACAAGTTTACATCCCCACGAACATTTATTTTGTAAACATATTGATTCATTGAATCTATCGTATACACGAGTAACCCACGAAATTGCGTCCTCCGGAACAAGTAAAATTTTGCTTGCCCACGAACATTGAACCCCCCCCCCCCCAGCTACGAATTAAAATGATTCCATAGTATTTATTAATCTTCTTGTGTACAAGCTGACGGCCAGCTGTCACGTGACGAGGTTGTGAACGGCTGGAGGAATGGATATTGCGACTTCCGGGATACGAGAGATGGACTGCTGATATTTTTAGAGACCGATGTGGACAGAGACATGTTTGTTACAGAGACAGATCTAGATCATATATTTGCTGGATTCGACAAAGGTAAGGAAAACCATTTCTCCTCTCATTTTTCTTATTTGAAAGTTGTTTATTGTATGTACCCGTACTTCTGTTTAGAATTTGTGATTTTTGATAGGTTCTGAATGAGCTTCCTTAGGTTCATGTTTCTTAGAATGTACACTAAATAATTATGCTTTTAAACCATTAGTGTTTTACAGAGCAATATATCAACATGAGTCTATATAGCAAGTTTATCACACATTAATGTATGTAGGGGATGTCTTTAGAATATTTTGTTCTGATGAGAAAACGGATAAAAAAGAAACCCAAAATTACAACTTACACAACACAAAATGATACATACTGAGGTCAGGGTCATTACAATGCTCAGTGTTCAGTTATCTGTATTTCAAGACGACTCAATATTTGAAAGGCAGCAATGAACAACTATACAACGATTTTCAGTTGTCTGTTTTTCCTTTTTATGGCGAAGGAGGTCATAGCAACAGATTCTTTGATTATTATTTTCTTACAGATCACAATGGATATGTGTCCCCAAATGAGTTCCGGGACGGGTGGAATGCTAGATATGGCCGAGACACATTGAACTCGATCGTCCATCACCACTAATAAAAAGTTTGGGGCAGTTCATTGACGTCTTATTATTATGTATATATAGTGCATATCCGTGCGATAGTAAACATTTTCTAATTGCTTTAATATAGGTTGAAAGGAAAAAAACACCAAAGCTAATCTGAAACTATCAAATATAGTAGAGTCAGATGGTCTGTGAGCCACAACACTTACCCGAGTTAAGTTTCTTTAAGTATTGGATCATTGTGATCCAGTAACAACAATATATACACAGTAAAATTACATATCCAGTTTGTATTTGAGATGATAATGAGGATAATTGAGAACACCAGAATTCATAACTATTCTATAACAATGATAACTGAACCATCTGAACCAGTATATAAAGCAGATATTTGTGAATACTTGGAAAACTAACACAAGAAAATCCGATTACGTATCAAATTATTCTCTCTTTTAGTTTCAAACATGTTGTTCTACCTAGAATCTTATAATTCAAAACTTTTAACGACCTTGGCCTGTCCGCCGTTTTGACGTGAATTGCGTTAAGGAAACGAGAGCGATCCTTCTCAGATAAGCAAGTAATAGATTAGAATTAATAATTTTTATTCATAAGGCGTTTCGAGTTTTATGGCACATTCAAATATAATGCAGGGACACTGCAAAATATCAATAACCTATATTAATATTACTCTTTCCGCAGATGTAAGAACATTTATACTGTGTGTGACAGATGTTTAATGGTGTATAATGGTATTATAGGTGAAGATAACGAGCAGTGATCACAAATCCAGTAAAGAATACGAGTAGTAAATTGAGTAAAATTACCGACCCTTGGAAACATCTGAGGTTGGATCAGCTGCCTAGGAGGAGTAATCATCCTCTTTCGACCGGTCACACCCGCCGTGAGCCCTATGTATTGATTGATTAATTGTATGTTGTTTTACGTCCCATTCGAGAATTTTTCATTCATATAGAGACGTCAACATATAACGGTGAAGGGCTTCAAATTTTGACCTTTACTCGGCACTCAGGGCCATTGAGCAGTGAGGGTTCTTTATCGTGCCAAAGCCTGACATAACACGGGGCCTCGGTTTTTAAGGTTTCATCCGAAGGATCCACAACTTTCACTTCAAAGTGCCGAGCGCATGGCGAAGGAACAGTTGCTACCCATTTTTTATCGACTTAGGTCGGTCGCGGCCGAGATTCGAACTCACGACCTCCCGATCACGGAGCAAGCGCTCTATCGACTGAGCAACCGTGAACGGTCCTATGTATTGATCAGTTTAAAGCATATCAGACAAAAACCGATCGGTTGAATTTAAAAAAAAAATCATCTTAACGACCATAGAATTCGCTAAATGCTTCAATGTGGTTGTTAAATCCCTCACTATACTTATTTGTCAGTAGCTTGCCTAGGTTAAAAGAACAATCATACTCAGAATATGCTCTTGCACATCGAATGATTTAGCACACCTATTTTTGTATTCATAGAAAGCAGAATTTTTTCAAAATCGTATACATGAGAAAAAGAAATCTCTTCCTGTGGCCTTCAACTCGACATTTAGATATATTGACGATGTACTGTCAATTAACAATAGTCATTTCAATTCATATGTCGACAAAATATATCCCAGCGAGCGTGAAATAAAAGATACCACAGAAAATATAGAGAAACTAGAGAAACTACCTATTTTCTATCAACAAATGTTATGTTGCTTCAATGATTGTAAGCCTTATTCTTTGAACAAAATCTCTTCCGATAATATTCTTCAACAGCCGATATGGAACAATTGTAACTTTGTTTATAGAGGAAATACATTATTTTTTAAAAATTGGATAGTCAGTGGGATTTTACATGTTAAGGATTTGTTTGACGATGATGGTAATTTCAAATCATTGTCAGATTTTTCGAAGTGTATAAAAAACAAGTCAAACTGGTTGTGGTTGTGTGAATATAAAATTCTTACTTCTGTTTTCAAACCTTTACTACGAAAGTATGATTTTTCAAATTGTAAGTTTGTGAACATACGTTACAGAAATTATTTTCTATTCTACACAGGATATGTTAATGTCTTAGATCAAAGATGCAGATTTTTCTATGAAAATTTTGTACACAAGAAATTTTGTAAACCGTGCTATCAAACAGTTTTAAACAAAGAGTTCAGTGTTGAACCTGTAGAATGGAAAAATATATATCAATGTAAATTATACGACATACCCGATAGACAACTTACAGAATTCAACTATAAACTTTTAAACAATATTCTCTGTAATAATTTCTATCCCAGTAAATGGAAAAAAGAAACGAACAGCCAATGCAAATTATGCCATGTGAACGAAACTTCAAAACATCTCATTTTTGAATGTAAAAATGTTATTGAAATATGGAACAGATTAAGTTCTTATCTGAAAATAGATATCAAATGGAAACATGTAATGATTGGATTTAGTTCTGAGCGTAATAGAAAAATTGTATCACTCAATACATTCATCTCTTATGTTGCCTATAGAATTTACAAATATAAGATGAACTGTCGACTACATTCCTTGGATGAAACTAGCTACAACATTTTTAATCATGTTAAATCTTCAATAATTTTCTATGCTTCCATTCTGAAAAATTTGAACTCTCTTGTAGACTACAGGCTTTTTAAAGATTTTGCCTAAAATATTTTCGAATGCATGTTTCAATTGCTTTACATTGTATTAAGTCAATATTGTCATATTATCTTAAGTTCGTAATGTAACTTGTTCTAAATATGTTATATATATATTTCTATGTTTGTTTTTATTAAGAAATAAAAATAAAATATGAACAAAAAAAAAAAAAGATACCACAGAGTCTGATCTCTCAGTTTATTCGATACTCAAGAGCATGCTCTACGTATGAACAGTTTCTAAAACGAAATATGTTATTTACAAACGAGTTAATGAAACAAGGAAACAAGAATATCAACAGTTTCATTTAAAGTCATCATTTCGTAAGTTCTATGGTCGATACAAATACCTTGTCAGCAAATACAATCTATCATTAAGTCATATGCTGACTGACGTTTTTCATACTAATTGTTAGGCCATTATTTAAACATTGAATCGTCGACGGATTTTTTTCCTTTATTTTACGATCATGACAAGGAGCACACGGCGGATGTGACCGGTTGGCATGGGATGTTCACTCCTCCATGGCACCTGATCCCATCTTTGATATTTTGATATTTTTGATATTTTTGGAGGTCCGACTTTGCTCTGCTCCCGATTTGTATTGTTTCAAAGGACTTTGAGCTTGAATACTGTTCGTTATCTCCTTACTTCACTTGGGAGACATAAAAACCATATGCAGGTGATTGTGGAATATTAATACATTAATAAGGACGATTGAAGAGGTGAAGTCAGCACATCATATCCTTATTCAGTTTGGTTGTTAGTTTGCAAAAATCCAAATATCCAATAAATAAAACAGACTCCTATTTATTGTTCATTGGGATAAATCGAGTCGACAATTTCTCAATTGTCTAGACATCATAAATTTAGAATTTATCTATGGTCTATAGAATAAGAAGGCATCATAATGTGCATCTGGTGCATCAAAATTGGTACCGTAAATGATTTATATAAAATATTTTCATAAATAAAATTAAAAATTTTGTATAATAAGATTGTAATATTTGTCGTGTTCTTTAAAAGGTGAAAAAAATCGCGGCAAAACTCCCTATCCCTATACTACATGAAATACCAATCTACCTTGTGCTAATTTGAAGAACCAACATCAATACTATATCATTTTTATAATCATATGCATTTTAAAAGATAGGATTTGAAATGTTTCACATGTGTTAATACTTTTTTTAAATAGTACTTGCCCAATAAATTATACAAAGGTAGAAAGACTTACAAATGCTTTAGATGTCTAATGTATATTTTGTTGAACATTTTAAGATAAAATGTAAATATTACAAACAGTTATGATGCCCAAAAATCCATATATATTATACATTTTTTATTATAACCAACGGACCTCTGAAAACAGAGGTGCGATCAGGTGTCATGCAGCATCATCCTCGACCGGTCGCTCGTCAGCTTGTCGAAAAAAATTTACGAACCTCTTTATTTAAATTTAATGATTGTAATTTATTTTTATTGAACTATTCGAAAATGCACAATGCTAGTTGTCAGCATTCAATTAAAAGAAACTGCTCACAAATATTACAAGAAATAAAATTTATTAAGAACTATTTTGTGGTGGAAGAATATCTAAAGGAAAGTGCTCAAAATGCAAAATGTACACATTTTTTCTTCAATATTTTGGAACTTGGAGACTACGTGCATATATATTACTCACAGATCTTTTATTATATGCTGAGAATTTACAAACAATGTAAGTTTCACATTATGTTTCTAGAACAAACTTTACACGAAAAAGATCCCTCACTGATCAAAAGCCGTAAATTTCGAGTTTGCAATCCTCCACTGGCAAGTTGTGGCATCTCAATATGAGTGAAAAATTCTGGAAAGGACGTTAAACAAAAACACACACAAACGAGCAATCTTTTTAACATACTTTGGCAAAATTTTATAGATACATGAACAAATCAAGATTAATATGCTTTAGAATAATATTTGCATATTTGACCCATATCAAATTCATCAATGCGCGTAGCGCATTGATGGAAAAGTTTTCCGTCCGAGTTTTATTTGAAACCTTGATCAAAGAAAGAAGTATAAGATTTATTGCTTATTCTATAATAGTTATCTTTCAATGATGAGATGCAACATGAAAACAAATGATTGTCTGACATATAGCTTAACTTTAACAATACATACTCATAAGCGGAATACATTTACGTTCACAAATTGTCCAGTCATTACCATCTGTTTCCAACAGTAACACAAAAATCACTCTCCAGTTATATTACTTTTTAGTTTCCTGTTGGGTATGCATATCCTTCGACTATTCCCCCCCCCAAGCTGATATTTTAAGGTTCGTAAATGTAAAAGGAAGCTACTCCAAACAACCCTGACAAAGTTAACGCTTTCTAGTCACCAAAATTTAGGATATCATTTGTACATCTCTGAATTTCAAACCACACACATTCTCTCACTCACACACACACACACACACACACACACACACACATTTATATATATATATATATATATATATATATATATATATATATATATATATGTATATACGAGGGTTGTTAGAAAAGTTCGCGGACACACTGATTTACGGAAAATCTATTGTGTACTGTGAAGTATGACTTATGTCTGATTAAATTCCTATCTTTTGTTTATTAGTATGTAAAAAATCAGGTCCATTTACTAAAATTTTGAAAATTTACAAAAAATTTTACTATGCGGTCATAGGATTCACGGAGCAATCACTTGACGTTAAGTGAGGTGACAATCAGATTTCAAACCCGTTAAGTTTTTTCATAGTTCTAAATATCTTTCATTTCTTTCGAATTTTCTCGTCTTTTTTCTACTTAAAAGTTAAATTCCATATCAAGACATGTTACTTTTCTTCTATAATGTCTTTTGTGCTGTTTCGGATATTAGTTAGATCTTAAAATAATAGTCTACGCAGTTAAGAGATCAGGTGTGGAAACAATGCAAAATCCATAGGCGCAACGTCCATGCGATAAGTGGGGTATTGAGGTATCGATGGAGTTGATCATTAAAAATGTTTATCCTTCCATTCTTATAAAGCTACTACATTTTGAATACTTTTATCCTTTGTACGTGTAGGCAATTTCCAGCATCATCTAGAAGCATTTCAATTTATTTTAGACATTTTCCTGTCTGCATACCTAATTTTTTAGGAGCTCGGTGCTCCATGACGTTCCATGACGTTCCCATTCTTGGCTTTGTTTTTACGCGTTGATTATTTATAAATGGCTATAAAACAGTCATACACCCTTCAATTTAATTCAAAATTTCGGCAAGTGACGTTTCATTAATACTCTAGCGACAGGTAAAATATCATAATTCTTTCTGCGCTACAACTGTGCAATTTTTGATTTCAATAAAAAGTCTATGTAATGTAAACGTGCGAAAAAGTAGCATGCTCCGTGAAGCATGTGTTATCAAAATAAAATAGCTGCATATTTTTTAAGGATCACCGGAAAACACCAAATCTTTGTATATTTATTGGAAAATAGGTGAAGTTTTTATCTGGAGAGTTTAACCGGTTTCATGGAAATAGCGCGCTCACAATAGAACTTGTCCGCGAACTTTTCTAACAACCCTCGTATATATATATATATATATAGAGAGAGAGAGAGAGAGAGAGAGAGAGAGAGATAAAGCTAGAGAGAGGGAGAAAGAGATAGCTGTTGTAAAACAAGAGCCCCATGGGTCACATCGCTCACCTGAGCACATTAGCTAGGAAAAAGCACATATCAGTTCAGTATTGAAAAGGTTACAGAGTTGGGGGGGGGGGGGGACTTGAATTTTTAACTGAAGATGCTTCCATATCAATATAACGAATGGCTTTGTTGCTCTTGAGCAGAAATTTTTAAAGATTTTTTTCCTATATATTCATTGTAAAATATTTAATCCCCCGTTGTGGCCCCTCTCTACCCAAGGGGTCATCATTTGAACAAACTTGAATCTACACTACCTGAGGATGCTTCCATATCAATATGACTAAACATGGTTTTTCTGTTCTTAAGAATAATATCTTTTCCTATATATTCCTATGCAGAGCTTTGATGCCCCATTGTGGCCCCACCCTACCCCTGGGGGTCATCATTTGAAGAAACCTGAGGATGCTTCCTTCGTAATATGACTAATCATTGCTTTGCTGTTCTTGAGAAGAGGATTCTTAAAGATTTTTTCCTATACATTCCTATGTAAAACTTTGATCTTCCATTGTGACCCTACCCTACCCCCGGGGTCATGATTTGAACAAACCTGAATCTACACTACCTAAAGATGCTTCCATATCAATATGACTAATCATGGCTTTGTTGTTCTTGAGAAGAAGATTTTTAAAGATTTTTTCCTATACATTCCAATGTAAAACTTTGATCCCCCAATGTGGTCCCACCCTACCCCCGGGAGTCATGATTTGAACAAACCTGAATCTACACTACCTGAGGATGCTTCTATATCAATATGACTAATCATGGCTTTGCTGTTCTTGAGAAGAAGATTTTTAAAGAGTTTTTTCCTATACATTCCAATGTAAAACTTTGATCTCCCATTGTGACCCCACCCTACTCCAGGGAGTCATGATTTGAACAAACTTGAATCTACACTACCTTATTAATATGCTTCCATATTAATATGACTACTCATGGCTTTTCTGTTCTTGAGAAGATTTTAGTATATCATCCAAAAGTCAACCTGACGATAAACTTATCATTTTTATATGGTTCAGACTTGAAACAAATATATTAAATAGACCTAGCCTATGCACACATAGAAAATCGTTTTGGAAAATCCTATTGTGCATAGGAGGTATAGAAGTAAATCCAGGACCTAACTACAGTGAAACCAAAAACAACAATGATGAGAGCGACATACAGTTTGAGTGTTTTAAACAAAAAGGAATGTATTTTATTCATCTTAATATCAGATCGCTATTGCCAAAAATATCTGAAAATATCGACTTTTAGCATCTAAATCTAAACCAGCAGTGATAGGAGTCACAGAAACATGGCTAGATGAATCAGTATTGGATAGTGAGATAAACATAGATGGTTACTCGATTCTTAGGAGAGATCGTGGTAGAACTGGAGGGGGAGTTTGTCTATATATACTCAATAAGTATGCATTTTCTCGACGACCAGATAAAAACAATTTGGAAGCAATATTTATCAATGTATTCTTACCAAAAACAAAACCTATACAAGTTGGAATTTACTACAGACCACCAAATCAATCAGATTTCTTGGAAGCTTTTGAAAATAGTCTTCAATCCCTGAGAGCTGAATATGAAACATATATTTTTGGTGATTTTAATATTGATTTTAAGCCAGCACATCCTTTATATAAGGCATATGTCCAGATCTTGAACATTTTTGACTTACAGCAAATTATAGATAAACCTACAAGAATTACGGATGTTACAAGTACAACTATTGACCATATTTTAACGAACAGAAAAGAAAACCTAATGCAATTCGACACAATATCTACTGGACTCAGCGAACATTCAATTATATACTGTTCTCGGCGCATATCGAAAGGGCATTTTAAACATCATAATACCATAAAATTGAGATCACTAAAGAACTACAGTCCAGAAATTCTACAAGAAAAATTAATACAAGAAGAATGGAATCAATGTTTTACAAGTTGTGTGAATGAATCCTGGAAAACTTTCCAAAACATCTTTAATAAAGTTTTAGATGAAATAGCCCCTATTAAAGAAGTTCGACTTAAACAACGTACCGAGCCATGGATTACCCAACAAATTCTGGACCTTATCAGTGAAAGAGATCGGGCTCTGTATCAACACAGGAAATCGGGACAAAAAGAAGATTATAAACTTTTTTGCGTACTAAGAATTAAGACACAAAGATAAATAAGAAAAGCAAGATCTGATTTTTTCTCCAATAAAATCGAAGAAGACAAGGACAACCCAAAAAAACTCTGGCAACACCTTAAGGATATTGGACTTAAAAATAAACAAAAACAAGATATTAAAATTTCTTTAAATATAGGTGGCAAAGTGTGTCATGACCCAAAAACCGTTGGTAATTATTTTAACGAATTTTTCACAAATGTAGCTTCAACATTGGTTAACAAATTACCCAAGTGTTCAGATATTTTTAATACTGACTCTGTAAACTTTTTATCATTTTATCAGAAGAAAAAAGTTGAAAACTGTAATTTTATACTTAAAACTGTTAATGAGGATTTTATTTATAAAGAACTTTTAAAACTCAATCCCAACAAAAGTACAGGTCTGGATGACATCCCAGCTAGATTTTTTAGAGATGGAGCAAACTTTTTGAAAATACCTGTTACATATATAATAAATCTTTCTATCTCTTCTGGTATTGTTCCCAATGATATGAAAATAGCTAGAATCAAACCTCTGTACAAAAAAGGTAGCTCACTTGATGTTGGAAATTATAGACCTGTCAGTATTTTGAATATTGTTTCTAAGATTTTAGAGAAGGCGGTTCATATACAACTTGTTAAATTTTTAGACCAATATAAAATCTTATATGATTTTCAGTCTGGTTTTAGAGGACATTTTTCAACTGAAACTTGTTTAATACATTTGTTTGATTTTATAAAAGGAAATACATCAAAGGGTCTATTTACAGGTATGGTCATGTTGGACCTTCAAAATGCTTTTGATACTGTAGATCATGAAATTTTATGTAAAAAACTTAATGCCATTGGAATAAGAAATACTGATTGGTTCAAATCTTACCTATCAAATAGAAAACAGTTTGTACAATTAGAAAATATTATGTCTGACCCAGGTACAGTAAAATGTGGTGTACAGCAAGGCAGTATTTTAGGCCCTCTACTATTTTTAATCTATGTCAATGATATGGCTTCCAGTATTGATCCTGACTGCAAACTTATTTTATATGCTGATGATAGTGCAATCTTATTTTCTCATAAAAATGTAGATTTTATATCAGAAAAACTTAGTACTGTTTTAAAACAATGTTCAAATTGGCTAGTAGATAATAAGTTATCTCTACATCTTGAGAAGACTGAATGTATTTTATTTGGATCAAGAAAGAAGCTTTCAAGTGTCCAAGATTTTCACATTGAGTGTAATGGACATACAACACATTCTATGGAAAAAGTTAAATATTTAGGAGTTTTTGTTGATCAATTTTTGAGTGGTGAATTTATTGTTGAGTCCATTGTACAAAAAGTCAACAACAGGTTGCGTTTTTTATACAGACAAGCTCGTTTTTTGGATATAAGAAGTAAAATGTTATTATGTTCTGCTCTTATACAATGTCATTTAGATTATGCTTGCTGTGCATGGTATGCAGGTTTGTCAAAGAGTTTGAAAAAGAAATTACAAGTATGTCAAAACAAAATGGTAAGATTTATTCTGAATTTAACTCCTTTACATTCCATAAACTACAAAGTGCTTAGTACATTAAACTATTTGAATATAGAAGACCGGGTACGACAACTCAGATTAAACCATGTGTATAACATATATCATGGTTGTGCGCCATCCTATCTAAGCGAAAATTTTACTTTAAGGTCAGCCGTGTCTTCACGAAACACTAGAGCATCCACTAATGAAGATTTTTTTTATTCCTCATGTGAAAGCATGTAAAGCGGATACTTTTTACTATAATGGCATTAAGGACTGGAATTTTTTACCAGCTTCTATTAAATGTACTAAAGGAAAGAGTACTTTTAAGAAACAAGTTAAGAGTTTTATCTTACAAAACGGCATTTTAGAACATGAAAGTGATATGGTTCAGCATTAACTTATAAAACATATTTTATTATTTTATTGATCCTATATGTTGTCATACTTAAATTAAATTTAACAGTGCTAAAATTATTGTGCCAAAAATTGTTATAGTGCTTTAATGATGAAACATTGTATTTTTATCTTATTTAGGGTAGGACCCCACTGGAAATAAGCTCTCCAGCTTTAATGGGTTATCCTGGTATCAACTAGTCACTATCTAAAATATGGTTTCCTGAATATCTATTTATAAATCTATCTAAAATTTATGGATTCTCAAATACTGTCTTTCAAATGATTATGTATATTTATGTGTATTTGTTTTATGTATGATGACATATGATACCAAATAAATGATGATGATGAAGAAGATTTTACAAGTTTTTCCCGACCCATTCCTTTGTAAAACTTTGATCCCCCATTGTAGCCCCACCCTACCCCAGGGGTCATCATTTGAACAAACTGAAATCTACATTATGTAAAGAAGGTTTCCTAAAAGTTTCAACTTTTCTGGCCCAGTGGTTCTTGGGAAGAAGATTTTTAAAACATGCCACCAATTTTTCACTATTTCTGAATTATCTCTCCTTGAATGAGGGCGTGGTCCTTTGTTTGAATAAACTTGAATCCCTTTTACCCAAGGATACTTTGTGGAAAGTTTGGTTGAAATTGGCCCTGTGGTTCTGGAAAAGTTGAAAATGTAAAAAGTTTACAGACGGACAGGCAGCTAGACGGAGGGAAGGACAGACGGACTACAGACAAAATGTGATCAGAAATGCTCAGGTGAGCTAAAAGTTATATATATATATATATATATATATATATATATATATATATATATATATATATATATATATATATATATATATATATATATATATCGTAAAAATCATTTCACTTTTCCTTCACAAAATCATTTCATTTTTTATTCAAAAAGTACTTTGGAAGGGAAAATATGTAAAGTCAGCCATTATCAAAAAAGTAGTTCCGGCTAATTTGTGAAAATTTAATTGATGCCAGTATCAAAGACGTAAAACATATTAATTGCACCGTTGTTCACTGACCCATTTTACGTATGGTTTGTTCGCTTTTTTAAAACAGCTATCCCTTTTTATGTACAAACTTAAACAATAAACTGGCATAATTGTATCAACCTTTAAAAGTATTTCAATCACAAACATAGTTTAAAATTCCTTAACTGGTCAAACTGACAGATGTTAATTCTTAAACAAAACCTGGAAGCTGCTGGATGAATCTACCTTCTTACAAACATCTCAGGTATCATGTATTCATCAAAATGGATAGTTGTCGCAAATAAAAAAAAATCATAATTCAATGTTTAAAGATATTGATTTATATGAGAAAATAAGGATTATCAGGTGCCATTGCAGAGTGAGCATCCCCTGCCGACTGGTCACACCCGCCGTGTGCCCCTTGTCATGATCAGCAAATAAGGGAAGAATCTGTTGACAATTCGGTGTGTAAATTATGGCCTAACAATTAGAATGAAAAACGTCAGTCAGCATATAACTTAATGATAGTATTTTCTGACAAGATCATTGTATCGACCATAGACTTTACGAAATGATGAATTTAAACGAGGCTGTTGATATTCTTAATTCATCACCTTGTTTGTAAATATCTTACTTCGTTTGAGAAATTGTTCATACGTAGAGCATGCTCTTGAATATCGAATCAACTGAGAGATATGAATACCCCATATGCAGGTGATAAGGGTATATTGCTGCATAAGTAAAGGAAGTTGACGATTGAAAAGTTAAAGTCATCACCTTTATCATAAAGCTTTGTTTTTAGATAACCAATAATGTCTTTTTCAAGTAAAATATCCAAATATGAAACAGATTTCTCAGACTCTGTGGTATCTTTTATTTCAAGCTCACTGGGATGAAATATATGGAGATAACGAACAGTATTCAAGCTCAAAAGTCCATTAAACATTACAAAACAGGAGCAGAGCAAACACGGACCTCCAAAACATCAGAGGTGGGATCAGGTGCCATGGAGGAGTGAGCAACTCCTGCCGACCGGTCACACCCGCTGCCTGCTCCTTGTCATGATCGGGAAATAACGGGAAAATCCGTCGACAATTCAGTGTGTAAATAATGACCTAACAATTAGTATGAAAAATGTCAGTCAGCATTTGACTCAAAGATAAATTGTATTTGCTGACAAGGTCATTGTATCGACCATAGAACTTACGAAATGATGACTTTAAACGAGACTGCTGATATTCTTGTTTCATCAACTTGTTTGTCAATAATTTACCTCGTTTTAGAAATTGAACATACGTAGAGCATGCTCTTGCGTATCGAATCAACTGAGAGATATAAACCCCGTATGCAGGTGATGAAGGTATATTGCTGCATAAGTAAGGGAAATTGACGATTGAAAAGTTAAAGTCATCACCTTTATCATAAAGCTTGGTTGTTAGATTACCATTAACGTCTTTTCCAAGTAAAATATCCAAATATGAAACAGATGTGTCAGTCTCTGTGGTATCTTTAATCTCAAGCTCACCGGGATATATCGTGTGGACATATGAATGGAAATAACTATTGTTAATTGATAATACGTCGTCAATATATAATTTTCCAAAAGTTCCTTGCAATTTTTAAGTATCCATATATGATTTACACCACTTCTCGATTTTATTGTTACACATGTATCTTTTTTTGTAAGGATTGATATGAAGTTTCGGAGTCCAATATAAATATAGTAATTCAAATTCATGTTGGTTGTAGGGAATATTAAAAAATATTCAAAATTAAAATGTGATTTTGAAGAATTTCCTCCTTAGAAAGGGAGCTATGGGTATAAATTGGATTGCCACTTTTTAATTAAATCCCAGTTCTTCTAAAATACAATTAAGATAATGAATCTTACAAACAAAGACAATGCTGTTACCTGCTTTGTCAGCTTGGACCAGTACATACGTGATCGTGTAGTCTAATTCTTTTTTCACTTCTGAATTATTGAACAGAGAAGGATAATTAAATTAATTTTTTAAATATTTAAATCTTAATATAACTAATATCGTAGCGCATGTTTTTCTGTAACATGTGATAATGGTGATAGGTCCCTGATGGGTTACAGATAAGTGTTCTACGAGCGGCCTCGTACATCTAAAATTAATTAACTGCAAAAATATATAACTAACCACAGTCTGAATGCTAGTTAAACATGGTAGGAAAATTCAACCTTATACACAGGCTGCAACAAATTTCTTTTGACATTTACATTACTATATAAACTACAAAATAAAAATCTTGAATTTTAACGTCAACATTTTTGTAAATTATGAAATTATAAAATTCATGAATTATAAAAGCTTTCTTTGCTATGAAAAATAAAAGTGTCAATTTATTTAATTTCAATTTTCATTTCGTTTTCTCTCTTTTTTAGACTGAAAATCGACTAATACGCAAATAATCACGCTTGCATTGAAAAACATTTAAACCAATGAGAATTCCAAATCAAGCATGTTCTGTCAATCACAAAGATAAAATGTATATTCTGAAATATTGCAAAACACTTCAATTGTGGTAACCATTTTTCCTTGTTTTTCCTCTTCTTTCAACTGTAGTCCTGCTGAACACATCATTACTGGTGATGTAAATACATTGCATAGTGGAAAACTTTGACCTAAAAGCAATCATTTTAAAAGATCCAGAATTTAGACAGTTCCAATCCAACAGAATTTCATTCCTATTATGAATTCACCACGCCAAACGATGGGCTAAATACAAAGGGGAAACCTTCACTTTGTCAGAACTGATAAAGCGTTTAAGAAGTAAATAAATCATTTTATAAAGCAATTAAACACCAAAATGGGTAATATCTATCCTCAAGAGACAGGAAGTGATTAAGGAATTAATGAGTCTATCTGAACAATATGTTACATGTTTCAGTTGGCAAAATGTCTAATAAGATACAACGGCATGTAGGAAAAAACAGATTTAATTCCATATATGTAATTTAATTTGTACTCTTATATCTGTCAAAGGATGAAATCTTCAAAGACTCTTCAAAGTCTTTTTTATTTAAATATTTTGGATTTCCAACCTTTCGGCATGAAGAGACATAATATAATTTGTCGAAATGCGCATCTGGTGCATCAAAATTGGTACCGTATATGATTAACATTATGACCCCTGGGTAGAGGCCTCTGCTAGTGGACTGTTAGTCTCCGAGGGACTCTACAGCCAAGTAGCTAGTACTTCGATACTAGCTTAAAAATACAGATATATATTTAATTGCTGTGGTAAAATTTAGAAATTTATTTCAAAATTAAGGATAATCTCCCTCATGCATAGCTCTGATCCTTCGACGTATTTGGCTCCAGTCTTTGGCACTCTTCTTCAGTTCTTCAAAGTCTTTTTTATTTAAATATTTTGATTTCAAACCTTTCCGCATGAGCATCACTGAAGAGACATAAATTGTCGAAATGCGCATCTGGTGCATGACAATTGGTACCGTATATGATTTACATTCTACAAAATAATATTTTCTAAATTTAGAGTAAACGGAAGGGAATATTATTTACCGTACCTGTACCTATACTTTATTCAAAAAACTTTACAAATCCTAACAAAGGTACATAGAAGGATCCAGGAAATACTCTTCTAAGACCCCATCTTTACTCCTTACCGAAAAATATTACCTGCCGTAAAGGAGACGTAATGTGCTACAACAAATACAAGAAGTGATGTAAATCAAATGTTGATTCTCAAAAACTCCATGAAATCACTTTAAAAGAAATCAATTGAATCAAAATGACTTTTCAAAACCTTACACTACCATTTCATTTAAAGACCATATTTTTTCGACTTTATAGACAATTGTTTCCTCAGTAAGAATATACCTTGAAAATTTTCTTATGATAAATCATCTATTAAAATACTTTGCTAAAAAATATATCGATTCTACAAACAAATACTATGTAGTCTTTGAAGACCAGGTCTTCTAACAATCTGTTGAAATTCTGATGGGCACAAATTCTTCATTTTTAACCGATCTGTTTATACATTCTTATGAAGCAGAATTTATTTGGTTAAAAAATCTAAACGAGAAAAAGAACAAATCTTGCTGTGGACTTCAATTTGACATATAGATTTATTGAAAAGGTTTATTCCTCAATTATACTCATTCTTTTTCATATGTCGACCCCATATGTCTCAGTGAACTCGAAATGAAAAACAAAGCAGAGTCTGTTTCAAAATATTTGGTTGATTTACTGACTATTCTAGCTAGAAGTTAATGGCTAACTATCAAGTAAACTATAAGACAAATGGAATGACCAACTTTTCCTTTGACAACTTCCCCTTCTTATATAGTAATAATCTACTCTCATCTGCATATGGTGTTTAATTCTCCAAACTGATGCAGTACACAAAAACATGTTGTGAGTCAATTTGTTAAAGAGAATAAGGCAAATGGGAAAAAAAGCTGATGTTACAAAGCCTTCGTTGATCTCATTAAGTCAGCATTTCGCGGTTTCTATGGTCCTTCTAATGACTTTGTTTGCAGAATACAACTTATCGTTTAATAAAAGTTTGACCAACGTGTCTCATGCTACATTGATTTTATACCAAATGATTATTGATAACTCCCTTTACTTGTTCAGTACAGGGGGCTGATGGCGGTTTTGACCGATCGACAAGGGATGCTGGGTAACTATCTATTCCCACCTCTTGTGTTCCCTGGGTTGTTTGTTTTACCTTGTATTGCTTACAAGATTTACTATACTGATCACTGTTCTTTTTCAATATTTAATTTTAATACCCTCAGATACTTTTTTCTTTCATAGAAAAAGCTAGAGAGTACCCGGTAATGTTTCTCTTACAATCTTATCTTGTATAAATTGTTAACTGAACGACGAGCAAGATGATAAAAATTTTAAAAAAAAAAAAAAAAAAAAAAAAAAAAAAAAAAAAGGTGTGGAAAGAGAAAGATTTTATTTTATGTAGTAAAAATTCTCTAGGTTATGTAAATGTAAACATGCTTTTGTCAAACTGACTGGTGCGTAAAATTTCCAATAAAAGTTACCTACAAAAATAGATTTTCTTCGAAGAACAGCCGATAAATTTTAGCTAGGTAAAGGTCAAAACATTATAGCCAAGAGTGTGATCATGAAAGCGTGATAGGCCTGGGTTTTTATTTTTTTTAGTTCGTGTTTTATTAATGAAAAAGTAATTGAAGATTGCACAGTTTTCCTCATTTTATTATTTAGACATAAGACGTTTAGTTTTCAAAAACAAAAAAAAAATAAGACACAGATGATAGATAGAAATTTAAAAAAAATGTTTAATTGAAAACTGAATTGCATTTTTACTCATCTGAATTTTATAAAATTATTTTAAGAATTGTTAGAGGCACAATATGATCTTATGACTCCCACTGACTTAAAAGAGCAGACTGTCAGTTTCAATTTCAGATTCAATTCAATGCACATTGCATATAAAAAATATCCATAGAAACGTATTGTTTGAGCGCGGCATGTTAACAGGTTTGTGTTATAAATAGACCGTTTTATCACGTACTATGTTTGTCATTGGACACACCAAGGTCATTAACATGCTGCTAATTAGCAGTGATGAAACAAAGACAGATCTAGTCAGTTAAACCATATCAAGGAGGAATTCACCTTTGTGTAGGTATGTTTTTATTTTATTTATTAATTTATTTGATTTTTATCATTTGTTCTTTTTTTATTTATATAATTATTTATTATTTTATCTATTTATTTTGTAAAATCTATCAAATGTAATTTGAATGGCTTTGATATTGACAACGTAATGAAACATATCTTTTATAGCAATTGGCTACTGATTTTATACAATCTCTATAAAATTATGGAAAGCGTCAAACTACTATACATATAAGTGAACATCTTTTCAGTGTTTTATCACATTTTGAAACAAAAAATTGTAGATTTCTATTTTTCAGTTGTTTCATGATCTCCTTATATGACACTTTCCCTCACTTTTTGTCAATAGAAATTAGAAAATAAAAATATTAAATATATTTTGTTTTAAAAGAAGAAAAGCAATTTAAATGCATTGTTGCTCAATTATTATATTTTAAGTAGAAACTTAACAATTCTATAACACATATTCCCCTCTGGAATACAGTCATTCAAACATAGTATTTCTGTTGTGATTAATTATTTTTTATATCAATAAAACAATAAAAGTTTCACAATCAATTTATCTAATGAATACTGTTAAAGTTTATTTTGGATTGCAACAAGTTTTGTGCAAGTATTTCTTTGATCAAAAGAGACATTATGATAACAAAATTACTGAAAGTTTTGATATCATTAAAATAAACAAAATTCAGTCGTGAATATTTGAATAGTTTTCTTAACTGTGCAGAGTATGAAAAAACTGGACTCTGTAGCCATAAAACTTTGCAAATGTGAACTTTAAAGAATTAATCAAAAGAACACTTAATGTTTATTTGACGTCATTGAAATGTTTTATAAGAATTACATATAAGGTTTTGCATATTGAAAATAGGTGAATTAAATGTCGAGCTAATTAAAAGTTCACTGACTCCTGAACAGACAATGGGGTTGAGGGAAAATCCTCGAAAAAATCTAAGAAATGTTACTCCGGAAGTTACCCAGACGCCTGGAGCTCCGATATTCCTAAACACATATATTTACATGCTGTTTGATAATTTTGCTATTACTCACAGTTGAATGACCATTAGGTCTTCCATGTCTAAGTCCGTAGGAGCATTTTAATGTAAACAAGAACCTGCATGCAATAGCTGTTAAGTAAGTAATGTTAATGTGCATTTTTGTTTGATAATTGTAATTTAAATGTAAATGAACTATTATGCAATAAACTTCACACACTAATGGTTTTGCATTAATGCACATGCTCTTAATATGTAATCAGGTCAATTCTGCTTAAAGGTGGTCGATCACACAGTGAGTATTGGAGAAAAATTAGACTGCTAAAATAAAATAAAATTAACCCATCGTTTTATTTTAGTTTTGAGGTCTTGTTTTTTTTCCTCTCAACACAAAATATGCCAGTATGTTGTTTGTGACTTAATTTTAAAAGTGATATTTTTGATTCATTTAAATGCACGAAGTGATGAAAAATAATTTTTTGATAAAAAAAAAAATACCGCTACTGAAAATACCATCTTATACCGTCATTTACTCTGTCGCCATCATACACTTCAAAAACCTTTACAAAGTTTCCTCGAGCTCTTCAGATTACTTTCCAGGTTCAACAGTAGGCTTTCATTCTGATCCAGTGGCAGATATAGATTCAGCTGGGTACAGAATCGAAAGTAAGGGGAAAAAACAGAAAATAATATTGCTATGTGAATTTATACTTGTAAGTAATTCGAATCTCCTTATACACACAACACAATAAAAACAAGGATCCAGATAACAGACCATGATGATATAAAAGAATATCAATTTTCTTTTTTTTTAAGAAGATATGTCTATGATTTTTATATATTTTTTCAAATCCAGTCTATGCATATTATGCTTCAAATTACATTCCTTAACCAACTGATATTTTGAAATGTCAATACTTTAGGTTAATTGATTGAAAACTACTTTTGGATTTCGCTATTTCAACAACAAAAAAATCAGTGTTAAATATCATCATTACACAACAACATTGATATCTAGACTGAAAGAGACATAAGTTTTAAGAAATGTGTAGTTTGTTTCCAAAATCCAAACAGTGTTAAAGGTAGAGATAACGAACAGTGATCAATCTCAAAAATCTTGCAAAAAATACTAATGAGAGATGGGATCAGGTGCCGAGAGGGCGAAACCATCCTCTGTCGACTGGTTACACCCATCGTTGTCCCTCTGAATTGATCAGGAAAACGGAGGAATTCGTAATCAAATATAGAATAAAACCAATGGCCTGTTATGAAGATAACGAACATAAATCATTTTCAAAAGTCCATTCAAACAATACAAATGAACAGAGACAAAACGGACCTCGAAACACAGAGGTGGGATCATAGAGGAGCCAGCATTCTCTGTCGAAAAGTCACACCCATCGTGTGCTCTTTGTCATGATCGGGTATATGGAAAAATCCGCAGACAATTCAGTGTGAAAAATATGGCCTAACTGTTCGTATGAAAGACGTAAGTCAACATTCGACTTTACTACAATACTGCATTTGCAAACAAGGTCTTTGTATCGATCATAGAGTTTTCGAAATGATTAACGAGATTGTGGTATCCTTGTATCATCAACTTCTAATAACCTTCCTCGATTTAGAAATTGCTCTTACGTAGAACATTCTCTTGCGTATCGAATCAACTGGAAGACAAACTCCATACGCAGGTGATAATTGTATATTGCTATAAATAAGGGAAGTTGTTAGTAAAACTAAAATGACGCTAAGCGGGCCTAGTGGTACGGTGTAAGCTTCAAGATCGAGAGGTCTGGATTCGATTCTCGGCTGCTCCGCGTCAAACCTAAAACGTAAACATAGGTGACTGTCACTTCACCAAACGTCCGGATAAGAAGTAAAAATCACGGGTCTTTCGCATGAGACCTTAAAAACCGAGAATTTTCACTGCTCAATGGCCCTGAGTGCCGAGTATATCTCTAAATTTAAAGCTCTTTATCGGCATACAGTGATGTCTCTATATCAGCTACAAATTCTCAAATGGGACGTTAAACAACATACAATCCATCAATAAAACGACCCGACGGTAAGTTGTATTATAACAATATCATAATCACAACTTTAAAAGAGATCTTAAAAGCCTATTTGTCGTTAACCTATCTCGGTTTAAAAATCAGTTTAGAGACACTTACACCATATGAAAGTGATAGTGACGATGGAAAACTAAGTCATCCCGTTTGTCATATATACATGTATTAGTATTTAGTTGGCTAATAACATTTATAGTCAGTGTAAAAAATCAAATATTAAACACGGATATTGCAGGCTCTGTGGTATCTATTATTTCGGGTTCACTGATATATATTTAGAGTAACTTTCATTAATAAAACGCAGTCGATGTTTCTAGATGTCGCCTGAAGCCCAAACCAGGCGTTTCATTTTTATCGTATTTCTTAATGTCTTTAACTTATTGTAAGTAATGGTTTTAAAATGTGTTGAAGTGTCATATGTTTGGTGGAAAAAGAATTTGAATTTCAAATGTTTCTACAAATTCTTTAGAGTTTTGAGAATCCACATTTGATTTACACTCATTTCAATCACTGTTCGTTATATTAAACTTTTTTACCGTAATACAGTATTCTCAAGTTTCTCCTTCACAGTAGTTTATATCTCATGTAGAGTGGTGTAATAATATACAGCAAATATAATATTCTAGTAAACAGTATTACGGTATTTCATTGATTTAAAAAAAAGACAATGGACATTGACTTATTAAAATAGGTAACATTATGTTTAGTTTAACCAGAAGAAATAAGGTCAAGGCCCCAGGATCCTGAAGCAGATTTATAATTACTTCAGAGTCTATACACTGACTTACAGTTTTAAAACAGAAAAACAAATAAAATTTGAAATGTTATTAAACCATAAGTCTCTGACGAGACTGTAGCTCTACTGATTTGTACTTATAACAAACTTGAAAGAAAGAGAAATGAAGCACTTGCACTTGAAACTATGCAACAGCAATAAATAGAATAATGGTCCTTGGTTTAGTCTATTTGGGGCAAGATTTATTGCAATTAAACTAAAACCGTAGAAGGAGTAGCATTCTGAAAATATTTCACAGAAATTTCTACTTTTAGTAATTATGGCAAGACCTTTCAACAAAATCAATTGTACGCTCTTTTTTGACATCATTCAGACATTTATAATTAGTAATTTTAGATATTGATTGTACAACTGATTTTGTTGAAAGGTCTTGCCATAATTACTAGAAGTAGAAACTTATGCATCAATATACCTTCATCACCTGCATATGAGGAGTGTATCTCTCAGTTGATTCGATACGCAAGAGCATGCTCTACGTATGAACGATTTCTAAAACGAGGTAAGTTATTGACAAACAAGTTGATGAAACAAGAATATCAACAGTTTCCTTTAAAGTCATCATTTCGTAAGTTCTACGGTCGATACAATGACCTTGTCAGCAAATACAATTTATCATTAAGTCATATGCTGATAGCGTTTTTCATACTAATTTTTAGGCCATTATTAAGACACTGAATCGTTCCGTTATTTCCCGATCATGACAAGGAGCACACGGTGGGTGTGACCAGTCGGCAGACTTTCTTCACTCCTCTATGGCACCTGACTGATGTTTTTGGCGGTCCATATTTGCTCTGCTCCCGATTTGTATTGTTTTAATGGACTTTGTGCTTGAATACTATTCGTTACCTCCATATTTCATTCACTATATTTCGAAACGATTCCTCATGTTTTGCAAATAAAAAAAATTCAAATGATCCTTGATCGATTGCGGAAAGGAAATGTAACCCATCGCAGTTTGTGATTGTAAAAGGACGGTTCTAATTTTTCGTTTCGATTTTGAGTTATGCTGTACACAATATACATGTACTTCTCAAAAGATCCTTGATATAACCAGTCAGGAGTGATTTAAGTTAAAGAGTGCTGAATAATTTTTACCGGCCGCAATTTTTGGTTGTGTTAGAATGTTCGGGAAATAAGACGTTATTACTTTATTGCTTTGATGGAATAATTCCTTATTGATAACAAACATAAAAGTTATGAATAAAAGTTTTAACATTTTGCTTAATATTAAGTCTAAATGGTTATTATAACGTTTCAATTTGTTTTTCGTTTCCCATCAGATACTTATTAATTTATGATTTTATAAAAAGTTATTATATGAACTGCTCCCCAACATTGGCGTGCGTAAGATTAAAAAAACGTACTAAGATATGAATTAGAGTGCCTAAAATAATTAATAAACTGAAAAAGTGTAAGGGATGGTAAATTTTGTTTTGGAAACACTCCGCAAATGACACAATGCTTTTTTTGCTGAACTTCACTTATTCTGATACATATTATAACGAGACAAAGATCCAGGATATCAGGAATATAAGTTTGTCATCATTCAGACATTTATAACTAGTAATTTTAGATTGTTGCATTCGTGTATGAATCAAATAATTTGATGAACATATATTCCTTTCCTTTTAGCTCAGTCCGATTTTCATTTCCATGAATTTATTTGATTGATATTTAACAAATGATCACTGAAAATTAAAGTAAAGAAAATGCACAGAAAAATAAGACAAGTGTACAGTTTGCAATAAAAAGGTATCGTATACTTTTTGTATTTTGATTTTTTTTTTAATTCGGACTCTTTTTGTGTTAATACTTTAAATGCTAAATTATATATTTTTTGCGGCCGATTTGATGCTTTGCGTCGATTTAACTTGTTAAAGGTAGCCCGCTTGGCGCAGTGGTTAGAGCGTCTGCTTTAGAGTCGCGAAGTAAGGAGTTGATCCTTACGTCGCGGGTTCGAATACCACTGTGGGACGTGGAGACCGGTCCTTCGGATGAGACTGTATAAACCGAGGTCCTGTGTCGCAGTATGTGCTGGCACGAAAAAGATCTTTCACTGCTCAATGGCCGTAAGTGCCGAGTATAGGATAAAATTTGCAGCTCTCCACCGGCAAGTGGTGGCGTCTCCATATGAGTGAAAAATTCTCGAGAGGGACGTTAAACAACAAACAAACAAACAAAAACTTGTTAAAGGTTTGTGTTCAGTCTACGGAATTATGGGAATTTCGTGTATGCTTAGTATGTATATAAAAATAATACTTTTTACAGGAGTTCACTTTGTTATGTTCTTCAAAAATGACGTCATCCGGATGGTGTACTCGGTTCCTAGTCGACTGTTTTCATCACCTTGCCATGTTCCTGAGCAATCCTTAAAGAAAGTCAGACCATTTGATGAAATCCCGGGTCCCTCTGGTCGTTACAGCATACCTTTTATTGGACAAGTGTTTCACTATGAGCCTTTCGGTAAAGTTTGCATCTATTTAATGATAGATTTAAATATGATACAGAACGCAAAGGTTTTAGCTTTTTTTGTCTTTGTTTGGCCGGGGGTGGGGGTGGGGGATTCAGAATCAATCAAAACATAGCTTATTCCTATCCCTGTCCAATATGTTCTCTTCTGTGTTATAGGTCAGTATTTACCAAGCACTTTCACAGATTTTCTACGTGATCTGCACTGTCAATATGGGCAAATAGTCCGCCAGAGGGCAGGCATGGACTGGATGGTCTTCTTGTTTAATCCTGTCGATATACAGCAAATTATGTTTCATTATGAAAAATATCCCCTCCGACCCACGCCTCATTTAATGTATTCATACGCCAAACGGAAAAATGTTCCATTAAGTATGGCATTTCTGTAAGTATACGCTCTGCACCATGATGTGGTTTGCAAGAATTTTGGAATTCTACTTAATAATTCAATTAAACCAAAAGCTTTTCTGATCGAAATTTGTCTGTTGTCTGTCACATGAAGGACACATGGGAGACAATGAATTAGAAATTCAGGAAAAATAGGGTTGGATCATATAAAAGCATTCTCAAGAACCACTGGACTAAAAAAAGAGGATTTTTTTGAAAGCTTCCTAAGCGTAGGTTGAAGTTCTGTTCAAAGCATAGCCTAATCATGGCCCATAGGGGTAAGCGGGGTTAAAATGGGAATATATATATATATATATATATTTATATATATATATATATATATATATATATATATATATATATATATATATATATATATATATATATATATATATATATATATATATATATATATATATATATAATTTTATATATATATATAATTTAATTTTGTTTGTATTCTAGCCTCTGATTGGTTAATATCCAAAAAGGAACACAAATTATTTCTGCATAACCTGGTTTGGTATGGGGACACCCCCCCCCCCTGACAACCAGCTGAATCATCTGTATCCATACAATCCTCTCATTTCCAGTCCTCGGGATTCATGGAAAATTCCAGATTTAATAAATGTACCTTTAACTTCAAACAATAATTCGATCTTACCACATGTAAACGAACAACAAGGCTGCTAGGCCTATGCATCAGTTTTTACCTCCCCTCGCTTCCCATCACTTCCGTTAATTCCGTTACTATGGTTGTATTATTGAGCGGCAAATTTGAACTAATAAAAAGCAACGAAATTATACACCCATAGTTATTTAATGATTTTAAAATTAAATTATAAGGAATGACTCTAATTCTTGGCCAAATTATTCGAGTATAACCTGGTTTGGGTCAGTTTACGCTGTTTTATAATCCGTTTTGCGGATTATAAAGCGTAAACTGACCCAAACCAGGTTATACGCGAATAATTTGGCCAAGAAGTAGAGTCATTCCTAAAATATATTAGGAATGACTCTACTTCTTGGCCAAATTATTCGCGTATAACCTGGTTTGGGTCAGTTTACGCTTTATAATCCGCGAAGCGGATTATAAAACAGCGTAAACTGACCCAAACCAGGTTATACGCGAATAATTTGGCCAAGAAGTAGAGTCATTCCTTATAATTTAATTTTAAAATCATTAAATAACTATGGGTGTAAAATTTCGTTGCTTTTTATTAGTTCAAATTTGCCGCTCAATAATACAACCGTAGTAACGGAAGTACCGGAAGTGATGGGAAGCGAGGGGAGGTAAAAACTGATACATAGGCCTAGCAGCCTTGTTGTTTGTTTACATGTGTTAAGATCGAATTATTGTTTGGTACATTCATTAAATATGGAATTTTCCATGAATCCCGAGGACTGGAAATGAGAGGATTGTATGGATACAGATGATTCAGCTGGTTGTCAGGGGGGTGTGTCCCCATACCAAACCAGGTTATACAGAAATAATTTGTGTTCCTTTTTGGATATTAACCAATCAGAGGTTAGAATACAAACAAAATTAAATTTTATATATATATATATATATATATATATATATATATATATATATATATATATATATATATATATATATATATATATATATATATATATATTTTTTTTTTTTTTTTTTTTTTTTTTTTTTTTTTTTTTTTTCCCAGCAGAATGCATATTAATATTTACATCATATCTTATATCATCTCTTAGACATGATAACTTGTGTATATTTAAGAAATAAGGTATCATTTTTAAACATCTATCGGGATATAAATACGGGTTGGTCACGAGATCAAATTCCATAAAGCCCGAAGGGCTTTATGGTAAATTTGATCTCGTACCAACCCGTATTTATATCCGATAGATGTTTAAAAATGATACATTATTACTTATATTTACATTTATGACTTATTCATATTTTATATTTTCCTGATTATAATCTTTCACGCGTGAAATGTTTTATTTTTCAAACTCAACGGCACGTATTTGATCCATTGTTTGCGCGTCGACCCTTTATGACGTCACTGAGAAATTACGTCGAACGTTTATGATGCGAGGAACCTGTGTTTATACGGATATAGATACGCGTTGCTTTCAATAGTGTTATATAAGGGAAAACATTTGCAAATGTAAATATATCAGAATGAAAAAGAATTTCACAAAATAACCTAATCTATTCTCTTCAGTCATAACACTTTATATTTACCTTTCTAAAACTACAGTACACCACACAATATTAAAAGCCAGACTTGTTTGGAAAAGGGGATGTAATATATTCATTTTATTAACCCTAGTATACCTAATTTCATTTCTTAATTTATTGTTCTATTTTTTTAAGGAGATGCTACTTTACTTTTTACCTGCCCAACAGTTATTATCTGTCTTTTTATAAGCTAGTATTCCTTACACTAGGTAACCAGCTGGTAACTATAGCACCTCTAGGAGCCTTACATGTAACAGAAGTTCAGGATGACTCAATGTCTCCTTTTCTTTTTTCCAGCATATTCCAAATAAATCACACATCCGATGACGAATAGATAGCTTATGTTTCAATGTAGTAAACTCAAAAATGCCCCTCCATATCCTGTATGAGCAGGGATCAATCCTGGTATTTCTAATTTTGTGAGCAGTTATAACAGTCCCTAACGTGCTCTGGTGTCTTTCTTTCACTGATATATATATACATATGAAAATATACACATTCATTCATTGTCAAGGCGGTGATGATATAATTTTCCACAAGAAATCTTTGAAAGTGCATGATTTACAAAGCACAACAGGAGACTACCATTTTAACAGGAGAGCTAACAAAGGGGGATTAACCCTTCAAGTATTGCTAAATATTACAAGAGTTACCAAAAGGGAAGTTACTCTTTCAAGTATTGCAGAAAGAATTTTTTTTTTAAAATAAAGTTTATGCTTTTAATTTTCATTATATGTACAATATATCATGATTAAAAAATAAACAGCAGGGTCATCATAAGCCATATATGCAAGAATCCTCAGGTTGTGCTGATTCATAACCGTTCAGTTTTTGGTTCCATTGGGTAAAGTGGGGTCACAAAAGGGGATGAAAATTTTACATTCAAATATAAAAATCTGACAAAATGATTTTAAAAAAAGATAAACGCTGCATCATGAAAACGTTTCATGGAATGTAACATTAAATGCTTTGTACATTTTAAGGAACAAAGAGAAGTGGGTGGAAGCACGTAAACCCATTCAGGAAGTCATCCTCAAACCTTATGTTGTTTCCAAATACTTCAGTGAGTTTACTGACATAGTGGATGATTTTCTGATGTGTAGAATCGATAGGGACAATCGGATTGCTGATGTTCTGGAGGAACTCACGCGACTCACAATGGAAAGTAGGCATTCGTTTCCTGGTCTTATATCAATTTTTAAAGCCAGTACAGAATAAATTCAAACATCAAAAGTGGTATTTACAATTATTATTGATGGTTTTTAAAGTGACGTAATTTACAATATTATTAATTATTCCATTTGCAGATTCTGGGATATTATGTTTTAACAGACGTCTTGGTAGTTTTTCCCATGACCGACAAGAACTTCTT
This sequence comes from Saccostrea echinata, assembly GCF_033153115.1. Taxonomy (NCBI): domain Eukaryota; kingdom Metazoa; phylum Mollusca; class Bivalvia; order Ostreida; family Ostreidae; genus Saccostrea; species Saccostrea echinata. The sequence continues at coordinate 34,263,465 of NW_026889779.1, forward strand.
TCAAACATTAAAGATGTGCATGCTTATTTGGGACAATCGTTTGATATCTTCCCGTGGTACTGCCTGTTTCCAACTAATTTCTATTTAGATTTTGAGAGAGCCTATGATACAGTTCGAAACACGGTATATAATTTTATAGAAATTAAGACAGGTTATCTCTCTTTTCTTAAGTGGCATAAGACTACAAATGATCAATTATTCTCGCCATGGCATGTTTTATCCACAGATAGACACGACAAAGCCTTAATGAGTGTCTAGAGACAATCAACTTCAAACGCGGGATGATCTCCAGAGGCCTGCAAGATTTCACATTCTTAGAGAAGTTAATATTGGATCATAGAATGACACATGACAGTGTGGAGAGCGCCATAACGGACATGTTTATTGCAGGAACGGACGCGGTGAGATTTCCGTAAAATTCATATAAAATTTAGTTAGAAGGTATGTACATGTACCGTTCAAAGTGTCTAATTGCAGTATTCAATCTATAATTTGTTTAAGAACTATCAATACAAAACGTTAGATCTTTACCCTGTGGTATCAACACGCACCTGCTTTCTTCAGTCTTTATTAATGTATGATAATTCACTTCCAGACAGCCAACGCCTTGTCATTCGTCCTTTATCATTTAGCGAAGAATCCCTTGGTGCAGGACCGACTGTATGAAGAGATAACGCGCTGTTGTACAAATGGTCTGATCTGTGAATCTTCTTTTGCAGACATGCCTTATCTTAAGGCTTGTATAAAAGAATCCCTTCGGTATATTATTCTGTACTGTGCCTCTGAATCTGTGCTAAATAATATACATTCAAACTTATTTATTCAAATGAATTGTGTAACGATCGATATATTGCAGACTTGTTCCTCCTTTGAGAGATGGTGTGCGTCGACACGTGGAAAAAGACACAGTGGTTGCCGGCTTCCATATACCAAAAGGAGTGAGTTATAAATTATATACTAAGATATATCAAAGGATGGTTACTGGTTGATCCAGAGTTATGTATTCTCTTGCTTTCCTCAAGCCCGTGTCGCATTTCAAACAAAGTTTGTTTGTTTGTTGGTTTTTTTTTTCATTTTCAAACCGAACATTTTATATTGTCTTTTACTGTACACAAAAACCTCCTTCTCAATTTTTTTGTTTGAAAAAAAAAATAATTTCAATAAAAAGAATAATGAGTATTAACTTACTTTTCCAACACTTTTGATAAATGTATGGGGAAAACCGTTTACTAAGTATGGTATCATAACGTAGATTTACCAAATCCCAAAATGAGTTAAGGAGAGATTCTCGTCTGGTTTCTGACTAGATGAAATATTCAAAGAATATTTGCTTATATGTTTTATATTTTTAGATGTAAAAGATTTAAAAAGATCATATTTTTTTTCCTCATCACAATTGTACAACTTTAAATAGAAATGGTAAACTGAGTTTGAAATCTAGCAGGGACTATATTTTTGGCAGAATGGTGGCGTATGAAACTATCTTCTTTTCTGCCTCTCAAAATTATTATAGAACAATGAATTTAGGTATAATTTTTACACAATCAAAGACTTGAAGAAATTTTTAAATGTAAGTTACATTAATAATAAGGGACTAAAGTTTTTATATATATCAAATAAATATGATTTTTCAAACAAACTACAATTATGTAAGCTTTTAAACGCTTCCAATCTAAGTACAGATTTGAGCAAAAAATCTGTAAAAAGTGTTTTTTCTCTCTTACTTAGCGATCAAAACTTTTTGTTTTTATATCATTTTGTGTCTTTGAGTGACAACTTTACCATATGTAAAAATAAGAAAAATTTGAATATAGGAAGCATATAAAAATAACTAAAATATCCTAAAAATTTAAGAAAAATAGAGAAAATTCGGATTAGCCAATATCCATTTTAGTTAAATTATTGTCAATTTGGTAATACCATCTTATAGACCCTATATGGTAATATCTCTTTATGCAAAAAGAAAAACATTTAATCTTTTGAAATAGAAGTAGGCATCGCATGATTTGCAACAGTAATTTTTTATTCTTAATGTCCAGGGAAAAGGTAATGACCTTGACCTGACCTTGCCTCTAATATAAAACGGTCAAATTTAATCTAACTGATGCCATCATTTAGTGATACTGTCTTCTTGATTCTGTGAAAATTTCATTGATTTTTAAATACTAGAAATATGAGAAGAATCCCTCCTTAATGTATAGCACAATCCAGAATGACATTTTCGCTTCAGCCATTTTCTGATCATATCTATTGGTGGTACATAATTTGGTGTCTGTGGACCAGTGTTGTAACCACTATTGCAATAACGAACACTATATTTAAAATAATTTTTTCAATAGTTGCCGTTATTTCAATAGCAGTTTTATGTGTGATCACTATTGAAATAACACATACACATGTACTTAACTTTTATTAGCTCACCTGAGCTGAAAGCTCGAGTGAGCTTTTCTGATCACCAGTTGTCCGTCGCCCGTCTGTCTGTCCGTTCGTCTGTAAACTTTTCACGTTTTCAACTTCTTCTCAATAACCACTGGGCAAATTTTAACCAAACTTGGTACAAAGCATCCTTGGGTAAAGGGAAGTTTAAATTGTTAAAATGAAGGGACAAGTCCTCTTCAAAGGGGAGATAATCAAGAAAAGACAAAAATTAGGTGGGGTCATTAAAAATTTCTTCTCAAGAACCACTGGGCCAGGAAAGCTGAAACTTATGTGGAAGCATCCTAGGGTAGTGTAGATTCTAAATTGTTCAATTCATGACCCCCGGGGGTAGGGTGGGGCCACAATAGGGAATCCAAGTTTTACATTGAAATATGTAGTAAAAATCTTTAAAAATCTTCTCCTCAAGAACCACTGGGCCAGGAAAGCTGAAACTTATGTGGAAGCATCATTGGGTAGTGTAGATTCTAAATTGTTCAAATCATGACCCCTGGGGGTAGGGCAAGGCCACAATAGAAAATCAAGTTTTACATTGAAATATGTAGTAAAAATCTTTAAAAATCTTCTCCTCAAGAACCACTGGGCCAGAAAGACTGAAACTTATGTGGAAGCATCATTGGGTAGTGTAGATTCTAAATTGTTCAAATCATGACCCCTGGGGGTAGGGCAGGGCCACAATAGGGAATCCAAGTTTTACATTGAAAAATGTATTAAAAATCTTTAAGAATCTTCTTCTCAAGAATCACTGGGTCAGAAAAGCTGAAACTAATGTGGAAGCATTCTGGGGTAGTGTAGATTCTAAATTGTTCAAATCAAGACCCCCAGGGGTAGGATGGGGCCACAAGAGGGAATCCAAGTTTTACATTGAAATATGCAGAAAAAATCTTTTAAAATCTACTTCTCAAGAACAACTAGGTAGAAAGGCTGAAACTTATGTGGAAGCATCCTGGGGTAGTGTAGATTCTAATTGTTCAAATCGTGACCCCTGGGGTAGGGCGGGGCAGCAATAAGTACTGGAGGGGGGTGAGAGAAGTCAGGTGAAAACAGCAAGGCCAAAGTTACTCAGGTGAGCGTTGTGGCCCATGGGCCTGTTGTAAAAATTATTATAATAGACCCGTCTAGATTTGGATTTACTATCTATATTGGTACTATATAGGTAAATCCACGACTGTGTACAATGTTTCCTTTCAGACAACGTTGGTATTTTGCAATAGCATCATATCCTCTGACAAGAACTATTTCCCGGAAGCCCATGAGTACAAACCTGAGAGGTGGCTCCGGAATTCGCCCTTACGTAGGAATATCCATCCCTTTGCCGTTCTCCCCTATGGTTTTGGTCGCAGAAACTGTATCGGGCAAAGATTTGCTGATCTCCAAATGCGCATATTCATTGTTAAGGTATAAATGACATTTATTCAGTGTAAAAAAGAAAAATAAAAATAAAAATAAAAAGGTAAAATATATATAACGTGATAGAATGTACCACTTTGCCGTATACACATGTATATGGTGCAATCTGCAATTGAAATTCCTATTCAAATGTGTAAAATTTTGTCTAATTATTGCAGTACTTCGCCGGTCTAGCATGCATGAATTATCTTACAAATCCCTATATATTGGCATCAATGAAAAGGTTTTTTAAATGTGCTTTTCGCTAAACACATTGAAGAAATACAGATACTGTATAGGGGGAAAATAACTCGCGGTGTTAATATTCGCTATATTCACGGTGTTAATAAATCCGTGAATTCAAGAAACAGTGAATAAGTTTTAAATATTAAACCTCGATGTTTTATTTGGAAATTTGAGAATAGACTACGATAGGTATATATACGTACAATACATGATCATTCAGTAATTACGAGTATAGTACTTGTCATTCAATTATGTTAATTATCACGCTTTACTTTAATTCAAATAAGCAGCTAATTACCAAAAGTTGTTTTAATAGATACATTTTCATCAGTCAAAACGCATGGGTCATCGGTTTTGATTACCCGTGCGTAACGTTACCACGTGTATTTGTTACCTGCATTAGCATTATGCGCATTAGTTTTTATGGAAATTTTGGTTTAAAAAATATTATTCGAATAACTATCGAACTTGCTGAAGATATGGAAGGATATCATTAAGTCTACCTACATTGATTCCAGTGTCTTTTTTTTTCGCTGCGATGTGTTATACCTTCGGAAAGATGTACGTACACATGCACTTATAGGAAAGTCATTTGACGTTTATTGTCAAAAAAAATTGTTTTGATTAATCATAATTAACTACTAAATCTAATCATTTTATATAAATCTACCCTGTTCGTGAAGTGAATACATAATGCTGATAAATGTCGTTCTAGCTATACTATGGATTACACGGATAAAGACAAAGGAGGTAACTTTTATCATATACCGATTCCGCGAATTCAACAAACCGCGATCGTGTCCGAGGAGAGAAAAACGTGAAAATTACAACCCGTGAAATTAATCCCCTATACAGTAGTCCATCACTTCGGATGTCACAGGATTCGAACAAGTGACAAATCCAGTATTTAGCATTTATTTTAATTTCACCTCGTATTTGTTTATATATAGAGAGAGAGAGAGAGAGAGAGAGAGAGAGAGAGAGAGAGAAAGATTTCCACTCTTGACCTGTCCCCTTTTTGTTCTCTTTTAGCTGCTTCAGAATTTTTCGCTAAGCCTTGCTGAGAAAGAAGAGCAACTGCCATACAAGTACACAATATTTGCTGCACCTTCAAAAAAGTTCTCTTTACAGCTAGAGAAAAGAATCAAGAGACAAGACGATGTCAGATGCGTTGCAAAGGGGTAAAAAATGAATTCAAAATGGAGGAAGTCAGTATGTCCTGAAAAGTTGTATCATAACAATTAAGATGAAAAGCCTTTTGCTTGAAGGCATGGGCTTCCTTGGGAGAGAATTACGTTCGTGCATTTGTTTTAATCAATGGTGTATTTTCTGCATGAGAAAAAAATTTAAAATTCTTTACCTAAGAATAAAAATGAGATATATTTCATCTGGAACCGTACTAAATGTCAGGATTTAAAGCAAAGAACAATTATTTCTATCAATGTAGACTAGGAAAATTTTTGAACACAGTATTTTTATTCCAAATGATAAAAAAAATATTCTTTTTTGATTGGCAATTAATTGGTTTATCATGTGATAGCCAATCCTGAATCATGTCATAATTTGCATAACCCGCTTTAGCAAGAATAAGTACTTGTAAACATTTTTAAAAATTGAATGAATATACATACATAGATAAAATTAAAAGAAAAATAGATACACACATTCCCTGTAATCATATGTTAATATTACAATTACTAAGAGCCAATTTGATGTTTGAAGTGTATGAAACTACTTGATTAAACATAAGCCAAATTGCAAAATAAAAAAAAAGTTGCCTACATAATGTTAAGGAGGGATTCTTGTCTGGTTTCTGACTAGATGAAATATTCAAAGTATATTTGCTTATATGTTTTATATATTTAGATGTAAGAGATATAAAAGATCATATTTTCTTTCCTCATCACAATTGTACAACTTTAAATAGAAATGGTAAACTGAGTTTGAAATCTAGCAGGGACTATATTTTTGGCAGAATGGTGGCGTATGAAACTATCTTCTTTTCTGCCTCTCAAAATTATTATAGAACAATGAATTTAGGTATAATTTTTACACAATCAAAGACTTGAAGAAATTTTTAAATGTAAGTTACATTAATAATAAGGGACTAAAGTTTTTATATATATCAAATAAATATGATTTTTCAAACAAACTACAATTATGTAAGCTTTTAAACGCTTCCAATCTAAATACAGATTTGAGCAAAAAATCTGTAAAAAGTGTTTTTTCTCTCTTACTTAGCGATCAAAACTTTTTGTTTTTATATCATTTTGTGTCTTTGAGTGACAACTTTACTATATGTAAAAATAAGAAAAATTTGAATATAGGAAGCATATAAAAATAACTAAAATATCCTAAAAATTTAAGAAAAATAGAGAAAATTCGGATTAGCCAATATCCATTTTAGTTAAATTATTATGTCAATTTGGTAATACCATCTTATAGACCCTATATGGTAATATCTCTTTATGCAAAAAGAAAAACATATAATCTTTTGAAATAGAAGTAAGCATCGCATGATTGGCAACAGTATTTTTTTATTCTTAATATCCAGGGAAAAGGTAATGACCTTGACCTGACCTTGCCTCTAATATAAAACGGTCAAATTTAATCTATCTAATATCATCACTTAGTGATATTGTCTTCTTGATTCTGTAAAAATTTCATTGATTTTTAAATACTAGAAATATGAGAAGAATCCCTCCTTAAGCCCCTAGAACATATTTAGTCTCGCCGTGTAAAGGTGAGCAAACTTTTGCCTTACTGTTCAGATTGATTTATTGTATGTGGACAGTAATGATGCGACAAGTTTCTCTTTTATACTTGTTTTACATCTATCAACTAAATAAAACCCCTCACCAAGCAGTCTATTTACTGGTAAACATTAATCCACGGATTATTGGATTTGACTAGATAGCTTTTCCTGGCGATTGATTTCCACATAAGAGGGCTACACTAACATCAAACCCCGTCATAATTTATAAAGATTTTCAATTCAGAACCGCAGTAGGGAGTTCTTTTTAATATTCTTTTATAAACTCGTCAATTCACAAACATTCATTTTACCCTTGTCGCTTTGCATTAGATTTCAATGACTCGATTCTTCAGCATTTGTAAATTTACAAACCAGCGGTACGGACCACAAATTCATGTCATTCAAGCGTTTGTAATTTGTGTAAAATATCATTCAAGAAAAAAGAGCTTATAAGAAAACGACTGGATGCTGTCGTCATCTTTGTGCAGCATATTTTCGTTCACGGCACGACACGTCTGGGACTGAGGCAGTCGTGAGATTCAAGTAGATTGTCTGCAATCAGGAAACAAGAAGTCCTATTTCCACTTTTGTCTGTAACATTTTCACATATATTGAATAATGAGACCTTTTTTGTTTTTAAATGTTTTACATTACTCAAGAAAACGAATTGATTAATGGATTTCTTAATTCCACAAGCATATGATATAGATATTTGGAATAATGAAAATTCATCGTATTTAGGAAAAACCTCATAAGTCCATGGACATTTGTTATCTGTAGAGCTAATGGTCTGTTTTTTTCCCTAAATATGAATTTTCATTTGTCCAACCAGAGTTGTTTTATGTGCACAAAAAAGAAGTCGGGATTCCTTGATTTAGTGATGGTTTTCTGTATATATGTAGATATTGATAAAGCGTTGCATGTGTTAACAGAGAGTGATGTTTTTATAAATAGCTATTTTCTGTTCAATATTTAATTTCGAATATATATATATATATATATATATATATATATATATATATATATATATATATATATATATATATATATATATATATAGTCTGTGTGTGTATTTCATCTCTTTATGTAATAAGTTTTACTGTCGAATAAAAGAAAAGCCTATTATAATATCATCCAGAAAATAATCGTAGAATTCCTGTTTAATTTTTTGTTTTTACTATTCGGTATTTTGTTAGCTCATTTTTTTTAGTTATATGTTTGTAAAATTAAATAAAGGAACCATCTCTTTTCCCTCTTGTCAGTAGCTACACTTTATATTTGTGTATATCATTGTTTATGAAATGCAAATATTAAATCATTTTTCTTTTGTTGCTTTTTAGTTACTCTTTTATCATATGCCTTGTTGAATTTTATACATTTGAAGTTTATAGAAACAATTTTATGACATTTAAATCAGCTTCTCTGGCGTCTTTATTAAGAAGCGATATCAATTAATTCTACCTTTCATCAGTGATATATTATACGACCTTCTTCTTTCATTCGACATCGCTTCTCCTTTAAGCGTCATTAACACACACTGAGTGCTTACAAATGGCGTGGAATATACCGGCGCCGGGACACAGACACGAGCGCGCCTTCCAAGTTAGAAATGTTTTCCCTTTTATTATTCAACATTGTCTGCCTTGTAGGGAACTCGGTAGGATAAGCTGGAGATCAGAGGAATGTGGTGAAAAGGTCCTCTATAACACAATAACTGACGACTGTTACATCCCCTGCACATTAAGATAGGTGTCTGTCAATTTGGGGGTTCTTCTGTATATGCTTAAATCATCTTCAAACATCCATTCCTTTATAAAAATTAACATTTACAAACTTTAGGGCATGTCAAAGGCATCTGTTTAAAACAAAATGGGCAATTACTAGAACAGTATTTACGAAAGTCTTAAAAATCTCTTTGCAGTTATATTTTTCTCCCCCTCAATATTGACTAAAACATACATTGTATTTTCCAAGTACATGTATACATGTTTGTGTTATTTTCGGATATGATAAAGGAGTTGTGTGGTTGCCTTTCTGAGTTTTAGCATGAATTGCCTCAGAATGACAGTAAAATACTTCTATGTAAAATAATGAATTCTTAAAAAATGCAAACATGGTCATATTATCAGCTTTACATCTTAACCAGTATTTGCAGTTTTTTTTTTTTCTTTGTTGCGAGAACATGAAAAATGAAGTTTTATTTGCCGACAGAAAGGTTTCCCCATCTGTTGCTGATTGAGACATCTAATCATGTAACCGTCCCATCATACTAGTTATAGAAATCAAGCGTCGCTGGTCTTCATATGACGAGGCCCTGCAACCTTTCAAACGGTTTTATGGCGTCTCCATTTGTAAGGCTCAGCAGGATGGGGACAAAATGTAATAACGCCAAGCAAAACGCTATCAGCTGAGATTTGGCGGAACCACTCACGCGCAATCTACCGTCATGTAATACGACATTTCAAAAGTTGCACATCCGTGAAGAAATTAAAATAAGTTTCACAAGATTTGCCTTGAAGAAAGGGGAGATTACTCTTGCCATTTGTAAGGACAAACTCTAATTCTGTTTACACTAAACTTTTAGGATCAATCAACGTTTGTCGAAAGGTATTTTCAGGTAAAATGGTTACCCACCAAGAATCTGGCAAAAGATTAATCTCTTTGTATACGCATCTGTGGTTATGTCTTCGTTGACACATTCAGAATAGAAGTCAAATGTAGAATGATACATAAAACATACTGTAAATGTAGTATAGATGTGAAATATTATGTACATTTACATTAAATGTAATTATATAAGAAATTAAACGTCATAGAGTATAACTAATGACGTAATGTAAAACGGTATAAACTTAAAACGTAACGTTAACAACGCTAAGATTTCATAAGTTCATGATGTCATTCATACATAAATTACGTCGCCAAACTACTACCTACTTTAAATGCAGAATATTTACATTCAGTGTGATTTTCTTTATGAAATCCATTAGAAATCTACAACGTTCAAATCTCTATAACACACACGAAACCTTGTCACTGCGCGGTAGAATACACCTGTCAGTAGGAACTATATGCATTTTGAATACTCTAGGAACACCAAAATTTATATTGTTTTGACTCAATTTAAATTTAAAAAAAAGAAAGAAAGAAAACTTTTAATGTTGTCACTGTAATATAGATACAGAAGTAAACGTAAACATAATAACAGTACTGTTACCCTATTACTGAAGTCAGAATATATTGCATGCTACTATATATACTTCTGCATAGAAAGTTACATAATTTACGTTGTACAGGTTATGCAGGATGTTTAATACTGTTATAGAAGTCACATGATATAAGCAGGATGTTACATACCATTCCTCTAGTCACATGATGTTAGTAGGATGTCAATTACTGTTATAGAAATCACATGATGTTAGTAGGATGTTACACACTGTTATAGAAGTCACATGATGTTAGTAGGATGTTACAAACTGTTATAGAGATCACATGATGTTAGTAAGATGTTACAAACTGTTATAGAAGTCACATGATGTTAGTAGGATGTTACATACTATTATAGAGATCACATGATGTTAGTAAGATGTTACACACTGTTATAGAAGTCACATGATGTTAGTAGGATGTCACATACTGTAATTGAAGTCACATGATGTTAGCAGGATGTCACATACTGTTCACAGGAAGAAACAAGACCTTTCAGTAAAAACTGAAAGGCGGCTTTCAGTGACTTTTCAGTGGCCATTCAGTCAATGAATGGCAGGTATATTTCAGTGACCTTTCGGTTACTTTTCATCCACATTTTAGGTACCTTTCAGCCACATTTCAGTTATCTTTCAGTGACCTTTTCGCTCCATTTCCGTCGTCTTTCAGTCGCCTTTCAGTGACCTTACAGTCATAATTCAACAACTTTTCATCGGCTTAGTAATTATTCCCTAACAATTTAATAAATTTATTCAAATCTTTAATGAATGTGTTTCTGTTATACTTATTGTGATAAGAATATTCAGGTACGTTGAACTGGTAATGATTAGATGTTAAACTGTCTTTAAATTGCTTATTTTAAAAAATCTTAAATTGTGATTATAGACTATAAAATTTATGTCTAAATATAACTTTATTAATATTAAAATTACAATTTAACTGTGGACTCACAAAGTTGAAAATGATTTTTGAATTTCTAATTTGTTGCATGAAAATTGATTTTAGAAAAAGAAAACTATTTAAATGACAAAAGATAATGATCCAATATTCGTTTCAGAATTTCGTTAACTGACATAGATTGTCTTTTTTTCTGTAAAATCTTTTAATCAGTAATAAATATTTTCGCAAGCTTATTCAATTTAATAAGTTGTTAAATAAATAAACAATCAGTAAACTTAAAAAAAAAAACGATAATATCTGTCAAAATATGCTCTTCATATCAACAAGGAAAAACGTTTCTTCTTCTTTTTTTTCAGCCGTAATATATAGTTTTTCATTATTCTTATGTCCATCCGACACTGTCTAATGTGGTTAGTTTTCATGATATTATATATTTCGCAGTGAAAGAAGAGACAGAATTAATTATTTTTTCTTGTTGAAAAACTTGATATTGTAAATTCTGTTTCTTAATTGTTAAAATCACATGTTATTTTAGCTTTTAAATATATTGTTTTAAAATATTTTTACATAATTTTCTAGATAAATAATTTAAATCGTTCTCCGAGGTTAAGATTTATCTTGAATCATTTCTTTAAGAAACAGGTGCCTGTCGCCGATTGTCATCATCCCGATACGAGATGTGTAATTAATTAGTCTGTCCTCAAAATCCGCGCAATTAACATAGAATTTATAAAATGTATACAAGATATATACACATCGCCAAGCTCATCGATACAACAGGTGAACAACGTGTCTCAATTCGATTTCAAACACTGTGTACTGAAAATCAAAGTATTGGAAGATTATGCCAGTAGATCGGTCAGATATGAAGGAGGTGACTTTTACACTTTCTCAGAATGGATAAAAAGGAATGCCAAAGAATTTGATACATTACATGATCAATATGTACTGATTCCAGCTGACAAAGTAGGTAATACACAGTCTTTCTGAGGTTCATTATAACAATTGCATTTAGGAGGAACTTAGATAAGTCTACAAGAGGTAATCCAACTAACATGTATACTCTTAGTTCCCTTCCAAAGAATACACATTTCAGTTTTAAATGTTTTCCATACTTCTGACAACTAAATTGACTCTGAATTACCAGAGACATTAATAACATTGTTATTTATGTCTCTGGAATTACCCTACCTAGATTGGATTCCAAATCGTATCTTGTGTTTGGTCATCTACAATATTTCTCAAAATCATTATGATTCTATACATGAGTACGCTGCAGTTGATATAAAAAAGACGCTGGAGTTCCTCAATGACAATTTTATATATTGTTTTGCTCTGCTCCAAATTTGTATCGTTTCATTGGACTTTCGAGACTGAATACTGTTCGTTATCTTCATATTTTATTTGAGACTCTGTCCCCCTATTAGAAGACCCAGTTTAGCATTCTTATAAAATAGGATTTATTCAAGACTTCAACATGAAAATAAGAACTTCAATTCTCTTCCTCTGATATATATCTACGATTTTATGAATACAATATTCATTTAAATCCATACCTTGATTCATTATATACCACTAAACTCGGAAATAAAAGACACGATAGAATTTGAAACATATGATGCTTATTTGACTGTTTAACGAGACAGAGACATTGTTGACAAACTATTTAACTTTCTGATAAACGTACTGACTTCAAGTTCTCTATCGTTAACTTTCTTTATCTATGTTATATTATACCCTTAGCACCTGCATATGATATTTATGTTTCCCAGTTTATTCAATAGGCAAGAGCATGTTCTACGTGCAATGAATTTCAAAGCCAAAGCAGTCTGTTGTCAAATAAGTTCATGTTAACAGGCATCAGCAATCTCGTTGTGGGGAAGAAGGGGGTGCAATCTTTTTGCAATACAATCTGTCGTTATGTCGAGTTTTAAGCCATTATTTTCACACTAGTTTGTTCGTATATCCTATCAAGACAAAGGGTTCACTGTAATTTGACCAGTCAACAGGGCTTCTTACTCTTCCATTGCACCTGATCCAAACTCTGATGTTTCCAGGTGTCCGTGTTTGCTCAGCTCTCAACTAATGTGTAATATTTAATTTTTTTAGCTTGATTACTCTTCATTATCTTCACATGAAATTGAAGTTACACAAACTGATACATACTGTCAAAGTTATAGTCTCTGATACATACTATAAAAGTTACATACACTGATACATACTGTAAAAGTTACACACACTGATACGTACTGTAGGTATAACACAAACTGATACATATACTGTAAAACTTTCACACATTGATACATACTGTAAAACTTACACACCCTGATTCATACTGTAAAACTGACACACCCTGATACATACTGTAAAACTTTTACACATTGATACATACTGTAAAACTGACACACCCTGATACATATTGTAAAACTTACACACCCTGATACATACTGTAAAACTTACACACACTGATACATACTGTAAACGTTACACACACTGATACATACTGTAAAAGTTATCATACACACTTATACATAACTGTAAACGTTACACACACTGAATACATAGTGTAAAAGTTACACATTGACACATATTGTAAACGTTACACACACTTATATATAATTGTAAAAGTTATTCACACTAATACATACTGCAAAAGTTACACATACTGAAACATAGTGTAAGCTTAGTGAAGGGTTTCCTACTGTAAACATACTAACTTATTTACTTAGTGCTTTCTTCTGTTTAATCTTTCTCGAAATACATGAATATTTCAAAATTCTAATATGCTCGCTATTGAGTTTTGAAAACGGATCATATATTACATGTAGGTCTGTTTTAAATATTTTACAGTTTCAAGGTATGTATCTCACCGAACCTCCATTTGTAATGATTTAATTAAGAAGGTTTGCTAACTCTTGAAACAGTTATAGGGTTCTGCAGTCATTTGATATTGACGACAAAAGCAAGGACAACATTCTGATTTGCTCTGTTTCGATTATTTGGTTTATATAGGTCTTCTTTAATAGTGTTTTTAATTTAAGAATACTAATGCTGCCATAATAACTATGGCATGGTGACAACCTGTGGTTTTGTATATTGTGAAGCTAATACCTATTGACAAGTGAAGCTTCAGATTTAAATTCATTATCATACTTGGCCCCGGTATGTTGTAACCAAAACCGACATATCGAACAATTATACAACATTTTGACGTACTTTATCTTTGTAAATAATAATTCAATTAATAGATAACGACTATTCTTTGTTATCCGAAACAATCACCTGTGCTTAAAACATTGTTAAATACCGAACAGAAACTGGAGCTGCCACTTAATGATAACAATTTGTATTGCCAAAACCATCAATCTTATACTGTAGATTCATTAGTTCCCGTTGCAGCGCTGAATACCTGTATCATTGGAGACTGACCACGAATCAGGTTGCTTTTAAACGTTGAATTGTTCGGCGTAGGTGTTAAATCACAGCCCTGATCCCTTAACATCTAGTTAAATGTAACCAAATAATGAAAACATGTTACTTCAGCAGATAACATCGAACGTTATTGACGATTTATATCAGCGTTAGACAACACGGCTTTGAACCGATGTCAATTTCAGGTTTCAGTTTTCTTAGGGGCGTGAAGTGTGCACAGACAATTAATTCACAGCATGGTAATATAGAAAGGTAATACAAGATAATATCGAATTCTCTAACAGTTTATGATTCTCATGGACAGCAAACACAGCTATTTCCTCTCTGAGAGCTGCTGTTCATCAAAAACAAAGTGGAAAAACATGTTTGTTCTCGATGTTTTACATTGATTTGGTGCTACAGTACGGCTACATGATGAGATAATAGAGAAATAAAGTATTAAATGCTATCCATTTGATTGTCTCGTCTTCAGTTTTATAAAGAGAATGCATGGTAGACAAAATTAAACGGTGTTTCGTTTCATTTAAATAATTTTTGTACGGATTCGATGATTTTATCCTCATACAGATAAGTTTATTTTGTTACGAAATCCACGGAAAGTTTTTAAAAAAAGATATTAAATTGAATAGTACAGAAAACTTTGTATTCTTATGAATCTGGGACTTTATAGTAATGCTGAATACTTAGTAGAAAAAAAAAGTCAGGAATTATATCATGTGGAGAAAATGTGAAGAAAACGGACAATGGTGAGGCTTTTTCTCGGAGAATTTAAAAAAGCTAGGCAAACATTTTTTTTTTATATCCTGTTTAACGGGAGCGCCGACCTTAATTTGGGCTAAAATGAAATAAAAATAAAAGTCCCTAATTCATGTTTTATTTCTCCCGCCGATGGTCTATTTATAGTCACAAGTGTTTAAAAAACTGTTTTACAAGCCTTTTAAAACGCAATTTGTCATTGGCGGACGTAAATATATTCATTCGCAAAACTAGTGAGCCTGTATTCGAAGCGTGAAAAGTCACTGCAGCATAGCGCCAAAATGTCAGAATCGGAGGGTTAAATATATATTTCAATAGTCATTGTAAATAGTGACATATTAATGTCATATATTGGAAAAAGTATAAAATTTAAGATTAACTTTTAATGAAAGATTGACTGAAATAGATGAAACAGTATGCTTGATCAAATGTCATACGAAGGGCCACGTGTAACATTGAGGTTCATTAAGTATATATATATATATATATATTTGACAGTTTTTTTTCAGTACATTGAAATACGTTTTAAAGAGTTCTTAAACTAAATTTTAAGATAAATATGTTTTCTTTTACAAATAACGACAGAACACTGTACAAAGTGGCGTGACTGAGGAAATTCGAGTCATAACTTTCACCCATTCGCGATTCAAAATTACCTATGAGAATAAATGCTTGATTGACACAAGACACTTTTCCCCTTTCTTATGCCATTAAAACTTCATTGAATGCATAAAAGACACTTAAAACTTTCCGTATGTTTAAGTTATGTAAAATTCAACATTATACATGACTTCGAGGGCAACATACCAGAATATTTGCCCCCGAGGTGACAGGAAAGCCTTGGAGTGTTATGTCGCCCGATGAAGGCAGAGGGCGACATAACACTCCAGGGCTTTCTTGTTACCGAGGGGCAAATATTCTGGTATTGTTGCCCGAGAAGTCATGTAATATATAATATATAACATTTTTAAAAAACCAAAATCGGACATATTTATTGACGACTATATATGAACCTGTGTAAATATCTAGAAAAAAAAATGAAAATTATTTTTTTAAATACATGTAGCTGATTGGTGGGTATTAATAGTTTCGATAGTAATGCTAGGGATCATTAACACTTAAAATGATAACGGGGGACGGCTGAAAGTTATGAAGGCCGATTTCTCTTCCTTTATAAATAATTCCGAAATATTCCGTCTTGTTTCATTGCAGAATGTTTTCAGCACGCTGACGTTTGTGTTTATAACTTTTGTTGTATTTACGGAATTTTCTCCTCAATCAAACTATCTAGTTCCTCTGAATTTAAATGAGCATAAAAAAAACGCAGACGTTGTCCAGCCATTTTCATTTTCGCGGAACTGTTTACGGATGCTTAGCAACTGCCTCTGTGAATTTCGAACCCGACTTAATCAATATGCAGAATGACTGCAGGCGAGGGAATATATCGGTGTTCGGGAGGGCAATATAACTGTTTCCGGGGTAATATAACTATAGCCGGCGTGATTCAGCAGGTTTTCAGAGCATATGGATAAAAATATCATATTTGTGATATAATGGGAAAACTTCTTCAAAAATGTTATAATAAAAGATTGATAAAAGACCTTATTTTATTTGTAATCTCATTTGAATTTGGTAATAAAATGACCATCTTTGCAGTTTGTTTGTCTGTAAACATATCCCTCCCCCCGTGAAACAACAAAAGCATTGGTATGAATTTGTGAAATAACAATTCATAAAGCCCATAAAAATCAATTTTTGTTTCACGGAGGGGGGGGGGGATGTTTTAAAAATATTTCTCGTTTTCCATTGATTTCTATAGTGAAAAACGCAATTTTTACCAAAATTAAAGAGTTGTCTCTCTTTGTTTCCCCAAATAAGTTATGTAATATGAAAATTCACATAAATATCTATATAAATATGAAAAATCAATCAAAAATGTTAACTTTTGAAATTTGACTTGGAGGTAGGCTGCAGAACTGTACTATATCGTTCGCAGGTTTTTGACTTATTGTGTACAACAGCATGTTAATACCACAGGTACTTGTGGACAGGACCCCCCCCTTCCCCCCGATATTAAACCCCGGGGCTTGTTGGTCATCTTTTTCACAAATTATATTTATTACACTTATTCACCATGTGTACCATAGGAAAAAATCGTGAAAACCCCAAAATAATCGTTCCACACAAAAAAGTGCCTCAAGACACCAGTCCCTTTTTTTCATTCAAAAGTTGTCAATGTGGGTGAGAACCAGTTCTAACAAATATTCAAATTCTGCAGTAAACAGAGTATTGCCATAGTCTTTTATAAGAAAGATGTGTATTGACTACAATTGTGTTTAAAGTAAGCATGCTAGAAAAGAAAAACGTAAGGATAAAAGTACTAGATGAAATTAAAAATATTACTAATTGAAGAAGTTTGAGTAAGTTTTCAATAGATAGGGGTACGTTTAATTCGCCTCTATATATTTGAATTGCGGTGAAAACAATATATACGACTTTTCTGTTTATCATGTCTCCACGTGCACTTCAATATAGCACTACTGTAAATAAGTTTAGCTGATCTATTGAAAATCTCAGTTAATTCTCACCATAATTTTGAAAGAGCTACTACAAACTCCTTAGATTTCGTAATTTGCTGAATACCAAAAATAAAAGATTCTGAATATGGTTTGAGGGGTGTGTCATAAGGCCTATATGTTTACTGTGGCGACACTAAGGTTTAAATTGAAACGAAAAATGTTTGACAACTGAGAGAAGACTATAGAATTGCATGTCTGATTTGCATTAATGTAAGAAACTGCATGCTGTTACGACTAGAAATACCCACCCACCCCACCCCTTACCCAAATATCTAAGAGGACAAAGTTAGATTTAAAACAGTTCATTAATTGCATTACCATACCAAGTATCAGTTTTTTTGCATCTATTGGGGGAGGGGGGTTTTTTTCTTAATTTTTTTTTTAACCTAATTTAGCCCATATAAAAAATTTCCATCCTTAATTAAAAATGAAAATTTTTATTGCATTTTTTTTTCATTTTATAATTACTTTATTTCTGAATATCGAGTTTTTTAATTTTTGTTTCGACACCCCCCCCCCTCCCCCAAGGATTCAATTCTTTTTTAGAAAAAAAAATTCTGTAAAACAGAAAATAAAAAAAAAAAATGGTGGCCCTATTTACAATAAATTAAGGCGTGCACCAACGTGTATGTGTGGCCTTCAGACATGATCGACAGCGAATGGGCACCTATCACAGTTGATAGTAAGAACATATCTAGAGCGGCCCTGGTTCGAATCCTTATCCGATTTGTCGTTATATATTTCATCCTAAGGCTTCATAATCAGAATCGTAGGAAGCAATTTCAGTTTGCAGGGGACCAAATAGAAATTCGGGACAGCCAAAAATAAAATAAGAGGCTATTTCTGAAGGGATACGACCTTAAACTTTGTTTTCTACGGACGTATAACTATACTGGCAAAAATATTGGATGACGGTCCAATAGTGTCTCTCCCATGCAGTTGCCTGCTGATACATAATTTATTAACAATTTAGAAAAAAAAAAACCTCTATAGATGGTTATTTCTGTTTACATTTCGAACTCTTATCCATAGTTCTAATCCTTAATTTTAACCATCAGCCACTATTAACATGGAAATTAAACAAAAAATTCGAAAATTGAGGAGTTTGAAGTTTAGTTAAATAATATACCTTTTTTAAAAGCCAGTTTTCAAGAAATACGATATTAAACACGTTATGATACAGTAAGCGATTTTCTTGATGCATTATGCACACGTGACATTATAAATTATATGTGGCGGCGGTTAAAGCCAAATGATTTACTCTGACACATTAAAAACTATTGCAAGCTCAAGATCTAAGGAATAATCATAAAAACCTTTTCCCGAAGTATGTACATTTATTATTGATATATCTATAACAGAATGCATTTTTCCGGCTTCTTTGGAACATCATAAACTGTACCTAAACAATACGTGGTGATAGACAAGTCTATAATATCACCTAGAAAACAGTGAGAACTGGTTTTTTTTTTTTTTTTTTTTTTTTTTTTTTTTTTAATCTTACTTTTACTTTTTTTATCGTTTTGTTTGAGCAACAAAAATTGACAATGCTATACGACAGTAAATCTTAATTATATATACCTTTGTGTATATACCTTTTAGGATGAGACACTTTGCATATATCGCTATAAATAAAATAATTCACAAATTATGTATGACAATGTGGTGTGATTTATGCTTTATTTGAAGTATTAGGTGGGGTTTTTAAAGTTTTTGTTTTTCTTTTATATTTCTTCCAAGTAATTATTTTGTTTGCTATTTTCTTTTTAAATGTACAAACCAGCAATTTGTTACATTTCAAACTATTTTATATTTTTAATATCTATTTGAACATCGTATGTTATTCATACTCGCCTACCTACTTTTGATATATCGATATTTTATATTTTTTCTCTCTATAAAATATTGTTGGACAAGTAGAAGGATACAGGTAGCACAGGCCTTTCAAATTTATTAAAGGGATAAAAGAAAATTAAATGGGAAAACAGTTATTGGAAACTACAGTGCTTTACTTTAGGTTTCAGGAAAGGAACTCAGGTTCAGATTATATTTTTTAACATAACTTTGTTTCAAATATTCTAAGCTAATAATATAGTGTAGCTATTGCGGTTTGGCTTCTCTCCCTTTGCTTTATGACACCCAGCTACTGTGCGAGCCTTGTTTATAGACAGACCAGGGACGGATAGACGTATATTGACCAGACCGTACGTACACTGACCACCCCGTGTATATACAGAGACTAGTACACTGACTAACGACCGTCTGTATACAGAGACTATACAGGTATACAGAGACAAGTACATTGACCGACCACGACCGTGTATACAGAGACTTACACCTGTATATTGCAGGTGTATAGTATTTTCCCTAAATGCCCCCTTACTGACAGTGGTGAAGCAGTCACAAGATCCCCCTCCTTCTGGGGAGGGTTGTATCTGATCACGTGAAATCTTTGCTACTGCTTTGTTTACCATTAGGCTAGAGTTTTTTGAATGTAAGTGCATTGTTTTTCTGTTAAAATTAAGCTACTTATTCTGTCGATTTTTGCTTGATTCCTCTTTCTTTTTAAATTTTCGAAAAATATATTTTACACAATATTAAAGCATTTTCAAAATTAAAAAAAAAATGCACATTATTTGACATAAATTTTTTAAACACAACTTCTGGTGATCAGCCGCGCAAATAAACGGCTTCATTTTTTTCTATGACGCAATAACTTATATTTTTAATTTCTCGTGTTTTAGATCGTTTAACATTGATTTTTCTTTTAATTATTTAATGAATCAAGGTATGCAGCTATTTATCTTAAGCAAACGGACAAATCTTAAATACCTTATACGGAAGTACGATTATTGCAAAATAAGCTTTTAGTCAAACAGTTTCTTTTTAGCTGGTTTTTATTGCTATATTCCCTCAATCTTCGTCATCCTTTATTCAGTGACATTGTACTGTTGTAGTAAAACTGTTCTTATCTCCCAACCCTTCCCTAATATCTTTAAGCATGCGTATTTGTTCTTGCTTGGTCAAAATATGTTAACTGAAAAAAGGTATTGAAGATCTGTATGAATTTATATGATGAAAATTGATACTTGGATACTCAGAATTTATGTAAAACGTATGAACCGTAGACACCTTTTCTAACAATATTTGGCCTGGTGATACATGTATATTGTTAACTTAGAAAAGGCACTGAAGATCTGTATGAATTCAATTTTACATGATGAAAATATAATATTTGGATACTCAGGGTTTATGTGAAACGTATGTACTTTAGGCATCTTTTCTAAAAATATTTGTGGCCCTGAAAAGGGCCGTGGGTGCAATTTACTGCCTTGGGTGTGGTTGTACATCAGAACTCGCTTGACATACTGGGATCATCGCTGGATCTATCCCCCATATCGCCCAATTCGCCTTCCTCACGGAAATTACGCAGTATCAAGTCAAACATTTCCGTCCTCTTGTGCAGCACAAACTCCGCGTAGTATCGAGCCACCCCCACATAAATCTGCAGTCTCATTCGGAGCGTATGTTGTAGGGCAGGGGACTGCGCCCTCTTAATTCGCCTCTCAGTACACCTAATCTTGGAGTGAATATGTTCGTAATTATCGAGGGCTGTCAACATCTCTAGTCTTAGTTGCCTGATTTGTCCAATGACAGGGTGCCTGGATTCTCGGAGATGACTCCGTGATGGGGAGGGATAGTACCTGGATCGTGTCCGCATTGTGTCGTTGGTCTGGTTGAAATAGGTGTATGTTACAATAGATACCCCTGCTTTGCCCCAATGACACGTGATACAGTCGACTCTACCCATTGGACTAAGGTATTCTCGCTAATTGTAAATGGAAGGTCACGTGATCACGACACCTCTCAAAAACAACTGACAGATTTATACAAAATGCGAAATGAATATAATCAAGATAAAAGTAAAATGTGTACATATTTTCTCGAATTATGTATTCAAATTTAAAAAAATATTATATAGCTTATTTAAAACAGCGAGAATGTTTGCAAACTGTTTAACAAAATTGACTACTTTGCTATCTTTTTTTTCTTTTACAATGTACTCCTCACACTGTAATAAGATTCAATTATTTAATATTTAGTAAGTTAGTTACTTAGTTAATTGGTTATCATTTATTTTTATGAATTCATATATTATTGTGTAATAATATTGGAAATGCTTTAATATAATTATGTTCTAATTTATTTATTTTTATCTTTTGCTTCTTATTGTAAGATTATGTTACATTTTCTATATACTGAGTACACGTATTATACTGCTTTACCAGCGTGTACTTTGATTTCTTGAGTTAAACAAATGAGTAAACTTTCTGTTAAACAACTGATAATTTAGTTCAAACCATATTTAATTTGAGATTTACAAGCATACAGTACAGATATATAGTGAAGATCGAACAAGGTTCGGAAACAAGTTTGAAAAATTATGTTTATCCGTCTCCTGATAATTTGTTGAAGTAACAGATCCTTATTGGGTAATACAGAATAGTGCGCTAACGCTTGAGATGATTATAATTAAAAGATAGAGTTTGAACCTCTAGATGCATGTTGAAATTAGAAAATTTTTGATGATTCAGTAAAAGAAAATGTTAATATCATATAAAAAATACGTCTACTCGAAGCTACATGTCATAGCAGACTGGATTTTTTTTTCAGTAATAATATTCCTTTTCCCATCATTGGTAAAGGCAATTCAACTTTGCTTGGTGGAAATCGTTTGATGAAAGGAAGGGGTGTGTTTTTGGTCAGAAAACAGTAGCCTGTCAAGATGCGTATGGGGGGGGGGTTTATTCTAAGTGTTTTTCTAATGATTCCGGGGGGGGAGCATTTCCTTACTTCAAAACCGTCGAATAGGGCCCTACCTTAAAAATCAACCGCCTCAATTTAAATTTCATCAGTCCTGTTGCAATTTGAAAGTTATGTAGAAAACGAATTATCAAACAAAAATGTTAATAAAATAGATCTAGATACCCGTACAAAAAAGAACAGTTTTGAAGCAGATCAAAGCTAAATTTTGTACGATGTCTATACCTATGTTTTTAAATCTGATCTCACTACAAACATTCACACTATTTCTTTTATGGAGAATTCATTAAGAAGTCCTATTTCTCGATTTAAGGACCGTGTAATAAACACGGAGAAAAGATGGCCATTCCGAGTTTAATTTCGTTTGTAATAATTTCAGTGTCCACATAAAAGGACTCATTCGGACACAGTGAACACGTGTAATACAAATTTGTCTGTGTGTCCAATGACCACCTGATCTTATTTAAACAGGTGCGAGGAACAGAGCATCATGTCGCGATACCCCGAGCCCGATTTTATTTATGCGTGTAATAGATTTTTAGTTCTTATTCAATTAAACTCTTTGATGATTGCCTTGTTAATCTATTTAGTTAGGATAAAATGTATGCAAGTTTTAGTGTTCAACAAGGCTTTAAAAGTGCTGCTTATTCCGAGTCATGCTTTAATCGTATTTAAATTCCTTCATTCTAAACTGAATCGTGGCGTCAACAATAACAAGGATTCCTACCATAAACAGCGGGGGTTTCCTTTGGATTTTATTATCTAGTTAAAGATCAATTATGGCTGTTTAAGAAGCATAAAATAAAATAACCAGAAATGACTCCGAGATCGCTAGGATCTTCTGAACACGTACTGACTTTTTTTCGGAAAGTTTTTTTTTCACTGTTTATTAAATATATTTTTAAATTTTAAAAGTAATCGCGGGTTATTTATTATTCGTGAAATAGTTATATCAAACAAAACGAAACGAAAAAATTCTTTCATCTTATTTTTGACAAACTGTGATCGGATGCGGCCAATCACAGCTGATTACAACCTGCCAACGTAACCACTTCCCAAACAATTCCAGACGAACTACTTTTATAATAATGCTTATAATTTTTCATTATCATTAAGTGTTTGATTTATATTAAGGGTTTTTTTTTTCAATACATTTATTTTGTTGTAAGAATACTATCTAAAATTGATATTTCAAAAATTTTATAGAGCTTTCATGAAAATTTCTTCTAGTTTTGCAGCAGGAGATGACACGCATGGATAAAGGTATACTATTATAAAATTCATTCTTTAAAACTGAGTGATGAATTTGTAATTATCTAATTCATTTTTAATAATCATGAAATACAAAGTTAACTCTTACGGATAGGTTATGATTATATACCTGCTCCATCAGTACAAAAAGGAGTTGCTTTATATTTGTGTGTGAAACCAAATAAAATAGAGAAAAATTTTCAAAAAAGTTTTCTAGTGGGAATTTAAAAGTGTGTAACTTTGTACCTAAACAGAAGGAGAATGATAACGCACGAATATTATATCGGTTAAAGCACACAGGTCATTTTCAACCACTTCCTTTGTTGGAGCTCTTCAGAAATGTTAACAAATTTGGGTGTCATCCGGGAAGGAAACGCATCAGTGCAAATTGCAGTGGAAAATGCAAACCAACTTTTAAAAAAAAGAATTTAAAGGCATGCATATACATTATTTTAATTTTTTGAATTTTATTGAAACATTTCATATTTGTCATCTATCAAAAACGGCATAATTTATAAATGTTATTTTTTTTTTTCATATCAAAGTTCATTGTAGCGTTTAAATAGCGGATACGTACATGTTATCACAAATTTCCAATAAGATATGCAAAAAGCTTTGATTTAACTCTACCAAATTTTTAATCCAAAAATTGATTACTGTCAATGTTCATGTTATTTCAAATCTTTAGACAGAAAAATTTATTTCTGAATGTTCAGGGTGATAATTTTGGTAAGTTACATTTTTGTCCTTGGCGATCGTGCACAGGATGAAATTCGAAAGTGGCCCATTATGTTTCTATTTATAAGTTTGAAAACATATGATACATGTACATAATGATGTATTCTATATTTCCCTTTTACCACTCAGTACTTTTCGTTTCCCTTGCACTTTTGAAAGTAAATGTTAACACATTATAAGTGCTTGAAATCTATATAATCGACATAATTTGATACAAATATGTAAAAAAAAAAATTTAATTAATTTCTGTTCACCTTGTAAATTCAAAACTTTCAACATAATATATTATAATTACTCATTTCTATGTTATACACGGCAATATTTGCAAACAAAATCATTTGTTTTTAAATAATGCAAGTGGTGTCAAATGTTTAAATTACGCATTGAAAAATTCAATAAATAAATACTTAAAATAAAATAAATGAATTAATAATGAAACATTCATTTAAAATAATTCAACACTTTTATTAACCATCAGGCCAAGCATGCAAAAATAAGAAACATTCTAATGAACATAATAATTGATAAATATTACAATAATTATTTTTATTAAATTAGATAATAAAACGTCCATCAGACAACCCCGGGTTAGGGATGGAGGAAAAGCACTAATTAACAAATGTTAAATATTTTAGGCAGGTCAGTCTTTCTCCGAGTCGCTGGACGACGACGTCACTGGAAAGAGACAAAGATAAATTTCATTAAGAGTTCAGAAAATGTGAGAATTTTTGTGAAGTTATGTCAGAAATGGATAAGCTAACACACAAACAGTGGTAAACTGATAACCTATGTATATAAACAGGTTACACACCACCACTAGTGTGAAATGTTTATACCATACATGTCAAACATGCTATCTCTTCATGTAAACTTTTCTATAAACAGTAAATTGTCGACGACTCCATCATTTAGACATTGTTATCCCAATTAAAAGCTCTTCACACACAATTTGATCCAAAAATTACAGTTAGAGAAACGTTTGTAAACACAGGGATTGCTTAAGCCAAACAGAACTTTATTGACACGATGAGCCTACCTGTAGCGGTTGGTTTGGATGCCGGTCGGGTTCGTGCTGCTTTTAATCCGTTCTTATCACTAATTGCCAGGTTCAATGCTGTCTCCGAGTTTGATTTCCGGTATGGTAATTGTTCTAAGGTCTCACTGTAGCGTTTTAGCTGATCTTGATTTTTAAGTTCCTGTGATGTAACGTTGCCGTTTCGTAATTGCGC
Organism: Saccostrea echinata; assembly: GCF_033153115.1. Taxonomy (NCBI): domain Eukaryota; kingdom Metazoa; phylum Mollusca; class Bivalvia; order Ostreida; family Ostreidae; genus Saccostrea; species Saccostrea echinata. The sequence goes on from NW_026889779.1 coordinate 34,289,207, forward strand.
ATGATACACACTAAGGGACTGAAGCAGAGGATTAGTGTGGATAGATACCCTGGAATGTTCTCCAAATGTTTTGTCTTTATTCATTATTTCATCGATAGACCAAATTTTTGGTCTCGAATTTGATTGCGCCGAGTTACTTTGATCACGTGATTCTGATTGTCCAACAGATGCCTGCTGTAGCCTGACGTCAGCAGATGCATTGTTTTCTTCCTTTTGATTGGCTGGTGACTGTGCGGCGTTAGGATTCAACCGTTGTTTATACTCCCGGTTTTCATCTTCCTCATCATCTGAGAAATCCGAGATGTCTGATGTCACCTTAACATCTGCATCTTCGTCGCAATCATTGTCTAATTTTGTGATGATGCTTGATGATGTAGAACCAATTCTAGGTTTTTCTGTAAAAAAAAAAAAATTTAACCTTAAGACATTTTCAGAATGCATCGGACGATAATAAGGACTGTGTATTGCGATTTTCAAATATTCACCAATACTATAATTTTGACTTCGTTTTAAAAACTGGACAATTTTTAAGTCCAGAGATGTGGGGGTATTATTCAGTAGAAATATAATCATAGCTGTTGGAACCTTTTGCGAAAGAAATGCAGATGTGTCAAAATCAATCACTGTCTTCATCTAGCCGACATTATTAATGTACCAGAATTGGCGCCACTGCAGATCAGATTTAAAGTGATGCAATATATTTCCATTAAATTATGATTGAATTTGATATAGGCATGTTGTACATCCACTCTTTATTCACAAGAACGCGTTCGGTCGTGGAGAATCTGGTGTTACTCTTTGTCCGTAGTATGGTATGACACGAACATTATTAAACGGCATCAAATGATATCAAAAAGAGGGGATGAACTCGCGTAATCTTATATTTCTGTACGGGCTATCTGATGTAAAATACGAAACCTAATCCGGTGAAAACCGAAACCCGGCAATTTCGCTCATTTGTACGACCGCCGTTCCATTTCCAGATTTTATCTTCTTTTGGTCCATACAATGCGGTTATTAAAGTTTCGTTTTAGAAGATGAAATGTGTTAAATGGGATATAAAACGGATCATTTTAACTATAAACAAGGAAAACAGACGAGTTGATTAGGTGAAGCTCTCTTTTTTCTCGACGAGACGCAATATTTCCCCTTAGATGATAGAAGGGCACAAATGAACAATCTGCGATCTGTAGTAATTATTACCGACACAAAAGAGTGAAAACATTTAATCATTGGTGTCATATGGTACTGACGCAAAACATCATGTGTTTTGGAGGGCGTATATAAAAGTATTATGTAACTCTATGACAAGACATATATTTCATATCCAAAGGATTCAAAAAGGAATTAGACACCAGGTATCAACACACAAAACAAATTTTGTCCTCGACAATTCTCAAATATCCAATTAACATTAGTCAAGATGAGAACCGTTTTATCACATCAACTTTAATAGTCAGGGATTATCTCCCTTCAATGATTATGTGAAAAGTTCATATTTTACATGAAAAGGTTTGTGTAAGCGGTTTAGGTTTACTTATTTTAACAACAATTTATTTTTTGAATACAAAAAAGCCCTTGGAGGGCGGACCACAAACAGCAATATGACTCTGAAGGATGGGGATGCGTTAAATGTTATATTTACCTACAATAAATAATGGTCTGTCGAGGAAATAATGACAGCTGAAATGACATCTCATCTCGATATTATGCATAGGTATAACCTCTAAAAGATACTTATCGCATAATTTGTTGAAATATCATCCGTCCTAAGATTAATACAGACTATAAAATGTGTGGCTGGGGACATCGAATTGCAACATCTCTTGTACAATAATGTCTGTTTTGAGGGGCGATAAGATCACTTGTCAGCCCTGTTTAGTGGATGTATGAGCCATATAAGGCTGCTCACATCAGGTTTTTGTATAGAGTTTCATCTGCGGGCTGTGTTTGGGAAGTTTATGAAATTAATTTAGATTTATAGAAGGTTAATGGTTCATAATAAAAACCACACATAGCAAAGAACAAGCTTTGTAAAGATAGAATGAATTTGATATACGATGAAATTTAGCGGCAATATCAATTTATATATGGTTTTTTAAATAAATAAAAATAAATTCAGACCCTTTCCCAAAATGGTAAAAAGAACACAGGAGATGAAGTCTGCTTATACATTTTACCACAGAAACACTTTGACGGAACGTTATTAAATCATGATAAATCATAAATAAGCATTGAGCTTGTTGCATGCAATATTCTTATGAAATTAGGCGGGTTTTTTTTATATATCTTGATAAGAACAAAACATGCAATTTAGTATATTTTCCTGATATAGTATTAAGAATATGTTCTGCTGAGATTACTTGCATTAAACTTTTTAATTTGGTATTTTAATTGGATGTATTCATTATTTAAAACAAAATATGAAAGAGAATTTTTGAGATATAAGGCATTGAAAATTTGGCGGGAAACCAGACTTCTTGTGATTTTTCATAGACATTGAATGAAAAATTTCATTCTCTGAAAACTTATGATCTGGAATTAAACTTTTCTTTTTATTTTGGAGAGGATTATCAAAAAAAATACAACAAAGAATCAAAATGTGAATAGATAATAAGGGTAAAAATAATATGATTATTTTGATGGATAAAACCAGAGGAGTTCTGTAACAATGACTGACACCTCAACGTAATCGGTAGAATACATCCTTAAATGACGTTTTCTTCATGTAAAAGTTCTGATCACAAATAAACCAAAGTTAACTGAAGATATATACACAGTTAATAGTTTCTCATAGAAAAATTTAACGAGAAGTTTCGGAGACAAATATTTCATTAACGGATGAACTACTAATATAGCATACCTGACGTAGCTCATTGGGTTGTGTAGTCCTTTGCAAGGTTTTCTTTTATGTAATCATAATGTGTAAGACTAGCAACTACATATACTTACCATCGTCCGTTCCAAGAGGCGAGCCTATGGATTCTACGTCACTTCCGTCCAAATCTTTATCTTTGTAACCCAGTTTGCTCTCCTTCTTTAGCCTCCTTCTGGCGTTAGCGAACCATGTGGACACCTGTGTCAAGGTCATTTTGGTGATGATGGCAAGCATGATTTTCTCGCCTTTGGTGGGATATGGGTTCTTCCGGTGTTCGTACAGCCACGCCTTTAGTGCGCTTGTTGTCTCCCTCGTTGCATTTTTTCGGCGAGCGGCATTGTTCAGATCAAGCCCCCCATAGCTGAAAAAAAAATAATTGAATTTGTTTATTATATTTTTTTCGTTTGCAATCAGGAGAATAATCTTTCTGCATAACGTAGTCATATATAAGAGTTTCTTATTTGAATTTCTGACCCTTTTATTTCAGTTATTAGGACTTGTTAACCTTTTTTTCTGTATCAACAGAACATCGCACATATGGTGTTTGTGAATTGATATGAATCTAAATAACATTTTGTATCAGAACTTGTAAATGTTCTATATATAATGTTGATATATTTGCGTATACTTGTCTAATTTATTATTACAAATGGAAATCGCATTACTAGCATTACTAGTAATTTTAAAATGCTCACATGCTCTTTACTTTGTCACATTAGTAATGGAAAATGATGTTGACTTTGGGTCGTCATTATTTTTTATGAAAACCATTTTTTTCTGATATTTTTCAATATCTTGCAATTGAAAAGTAGCTGTGATGATAGAAAGATGACTAGGACTATCAAAAATAATTGTTAATCCAAAAAAAGAGCGTTTCCGGTATTTTTTTTTTTTATTTATTTATTTATTTATTATTTATTTTTTCTTATTTATTTATTTATTTTTTTTTTTTGTTTCCTTAAAAAATACATGGATGTAATTCGTAAATATCGACATGTCCTAGTACGCCAATTTACGGACGAAAATATGCCTTTGAAGTTCATGCTTATCACCACTTCATCTAGACAATTTAATTAGAATGAAATATTCTATTTCGAATCGGCTTAGGATTTCGGGATCATACCCGACTGTGTTCTGCACGTTTATTTTAATATTTACAAAAGTAGACCTATATTATGAAGTAAAAAAAATAAAATGATAAAGAATACTATTTATTGGGGGAAATGCCTTTAGTAAATAAATCTTGAATTTCAGTATTGAGAAAATTTTATGTGACAGGATTTTTTGTCTTAATTCAGATCAGTAACATATCAAAACGTATTCTTAAAATTACATAAATAACAAAGTGTATCCTATCCTATTTAAATTATATTTTTTTCATCTGTATTTATAAAATATAAACAATATCTGAAAAATCCTTTATAAAATAAAATGGATATTAGGTCAATTAAAAATGCACCATTTATAAATAAGACGTCATAACTGCTTTTTTAATTCAGTATTTATTACCTAAGAGATTTTACAGTATAATTATCGAAATAAACAGGTGATAAAACAAGAAAGCATGTGCATTTTAAAAAAATTGTGGTTTTTGTTTCCCCTAATTTCTGTCTAGTTTTAATGAGGAAACTGGTGCATATTTTAATACATTGTTTAGACATTGATGCTGAATATCAGTAACCTACAATGCTCCGTATGGATGCATGCCTACTAAATATCAGTAACTTTCAATGCTTAGTATGGAAGAATGCCTAGTGAACATCCGTAACTTACAATGCTCCATATGGATGCATGTCTAATGTATATCAGTAACTGAAAATGTTCCGTATGGATTCATGCCAAATGAATAACAGTAACTTACAATGCTCCGTATGGATGCATGCCTAGCATAGGGTCCACGGGATACACCATGGAGGGATGTTGTAGGTTCTTCCAGAATTCTGGGGCTCTGTCTAAACCCAACGCTGGAGTAGCCCCTCCCTGAATAATCAGAGAAATTTAAAAAACATTTTTAGGAAACAAAAATTATATTAACTTTTTTTTTCAATCTAGAAAATTAAAGAAAAGAAGAAATAGCAAGTTTACAATGGAAACAGTCTTAAAACACTCTCCCAGATAGTTAAAACCCCATCAATATTTGGTGAAACTCTATAGGCATTGTGGTTTTTTCGATAGCATTCTTACATGGTTAAAAACTGTCATAAAATATAGGTGGCATTCATTTGGAAATAATTATACGTCATTTTTTGCAACTTTAACTATCTGTTTCTTTTGGGATCAGGAAAAACAAGCTGGCCAAATGTTCCAAGTGAGAAAAGCACTCTGAAAAGCGCTAATTTGTTGAAAGTTTGGACAACAAATGGTATTTTGATATACCTTTGAACAAAAATAATGAATAACTTGCACTGGAGCGAAAAACGTGAAAGAGGATACTTGATACTGGTATTTACTTCGAAAAAAAAAAAAATCGGTCGAAACACATCACCCTCCGCGACAGAAAAAAGTAGAAACTCCTGAAGATTAGCGGACACAAAGAGTGATAAATCAGACAAACTCATAATTGAATATCTCCAAAGCTTTTGACCAAGATCTGATTCCACATGCCGGGCTCCTAATCTGATACCATTGAAATTTAATTTTATAAGTGTGAAAATTGAAACTGACCAGCGGGTAAAACGCCGAGGGTTCCACACCTAATGCGTTCGGGGTCATCGGGCTGGTAGTGTACAAAGACTCGCCAAGGTTCCCGATGCGGGTGAGGTATGGAATTGCCATTCCTGTAGGAAAAGGAGCGTCGTGGAGAATCGCTCTCCCGGGATCCGTGCACACCGGCGCGGGCAGGCTTGTTTTGGTTGGAATGCTAAGCTGAAGAAAAATGAAGTAAAAATATATTTTCCATCTTATTTCCACTACATGAATATTTTTATTTATTTCCTCAAAACAATGTTTCTTCATTTTAATGTTTATTAATATTTCTTGTTTATTTAAAAAGTTTCAATTTATCAATTCAATTGCTCATTTATACTTTATTTCCCTCTCTTTTTTTCCCTCTTATGAGGATAATACATAGTACTGTAACACATACAATTATAAATATATAAATATAGATACATAATACAAAATTATATTATGTAATTTACATAAGAAAAGAGGGGGGATAATACATTTTTCTAATATGGTTTATATTTCATTTAAAAAGAATGAAAGTATATATATATATATTTTTAAATATTATTATTCACACAATTTATACACCTGTATAATCCAAATACACAAAAAGTTCAGAAAATATTTTTTTTTAAAAATATATAATGGAAATTTTAAAAAAAAAATGTATAAAATTAAAGTTACCTGTGAGGATGGGATGGCAGATAATTGAGGCGACAAGTGAGACATCTTACAGGCAGACAAATAGTTTTCGTTCTGTTTCACTCGACTTTTACCATTTCAAATTCCGGGTATTGCCTGTCTGAATATGTGACTTTTACCTTCCATGCACCTAGCAATTATGGTCAGGTGGAGTCTGTAAAACTGACACTACCAGAAAAACTTTGTCTAATAAGTATCAACACATTGACCAAACAAAATAAATAATAACGCGGTAAAGGTATCACTGATAACGACCGTCTTGTGAGTCTGTTGACAGGTGACTCCGCCCACCTTTAAGAGCGGGTGGATGACGACCAAACGATGGGCTGTAAAGTTTGGTATAGTGGAACATCCGCGAAAAAGACTGACAGATTTAGTGGCTAAAGATCGCTTAAACTGTTTGATAAAATTAACAGCTGTCTTTTTTGTAGGGGTACGAGGTAGATATTGGCATATTATTAATCAATTATATCCCGAAGCCAGTCATGCTTGTCTAATTGAAATCACTGTTACCTGGTTGTAGAATTTAAATTTTCTGGCTATCGCTCTTGTATCGATTGTAGCCCTGCAGCATAGCCGTGTCAAAATCCGGCGAACAAAACTAAGGATACGGTCCAATCGAGTGGAACCAATACCCCCTCATAATTCTAGATTAGCAGTGGTCAGTTACATCTGATAAGAAAAGGTGACCACTGGCCCAAATACAACAGCAATCATACTGCCAGATCTATAAATAATGAGTTAATTTTGTCTTACGCATGTAAACTGAATGGAAGGTGTTAGAGATGCAATGATAGGCGTAGCCGGGCTCAAACAACTGATGTAACGCTGATAATGAAGGCGATCAGGACGCTGATGAATTACGTATCTACAGAGTTTTGTCATTTCTCTAACGATTTTCAATACGGACACCATTATTTAAAGTTTGACACGTGTAATAAAATAAATTAAAACCGATGGACATGTCCTTCTTGTTAAGTAAAATTACACATGTTGATTAGAATTTTATACATGTGTCTGCATTATATATTTATTGAAACCATTTTCTTGGCATTTGACATTCTAGAGAATGTACATTCAACTCTTAATTTAAAAGTTTAAGCATTTAAGATTCATAATTAACTAGAAAATAAATTCCGATGGTCAACTATATCTTATATTTGATTATTCACTAAATTTATTTATGTACACCAGAAATGTAATTTTGTTATTTGAATAAAAAGTTGCCTAGATTATTAACTGATTTCTGATTAGCTAATGGTAGATGACTGATACCTACAGGGTGTCGTCAGAATATTTTCCAGTTAGTGGATTATTTAAAATCTGCCAAACAGACCATAAATCTTAAATAAATCCTAATTTCCTCGTTGACACTGCTCTATTGATTTCTTGATAAAATTGTCCACAAGCACAAAAATTTAAACAAATATACAGATAGCCAAGATTAGAATAACGGTGTTAACATATACGTGGACATTGTCAGTATGTTAGAAAATCTTTAGTTAACTATAATTTTGTTTGTTTGTTTGTTTATTTGTTTGGGTTTTTTTCCAGAATAAAACTATTATTTATTTTATTCGTATTCTATACGTATTACTTGTTACTAACCAGTGCTTTGCAGATCGAAACCAGTTTTGTTCCAATGAAATATTTTTTTTATGTAATGTAATGGTTTTCCCAATAATATTCGTTTATTGTTCTAGATCCAAACTTATTTCAGAAGTTGCATTTCTGGAATTTTATTACTTTTAATATTTATTATTAGAGCATAATCGTTACTGAGCAAACAATAAGTTATTCCTGAACTCTGCTCCATATTTTTTTATAACAAGAAAAAAAACTTTATAAGGTACAAAGGTATTATACAAATAAATATTTAAAAAAGAAAAGGTCGCGATATTTTCATCTTTCTTGGACAGAATTAATATTTGTGGATTCTATCGCTACCTAAAAAAAAAATTTAATTTCCATCTCATACTTTTAAAGAGGGATAAAAATAAATGTTTGGTAAAATTTTGGTTGATTTTGTTTTTATTTTTATAATTATTTTAAAGGAAATCAGTAGATTTTGTAAAATAGTTTTGACTACGCATTAAGTTTTAATATATATATAGAGAGAGAGAGAGAGAGAGAGAGAGAGAGAGAGGAATTTTGTTGTGCCGTGGCATTTTCCATAGAACTTTTCAAAAGATTCTTTGCTCAATTTTGCTTGATAAATCATATTCTATTCGTTTCAACATTAATGAAAACTATAATTCTGTATATGATTTTCTAAATGCTGAAAAAGACCAATACATTTATCTAACTAATGATATTTAACAATTCAGAGGTTTCAGAATAAAAAAAAATGTTATTCCATTTTTGTAAAAGAAACCATCGTGATTTATTTATTTATTTATTTATTTATTCTGATTTTTTCCCCTGTTATTGGGATTTTTTGTAGAAATTTAGAATAAGAAAAAAATGTGAATATTTTTTTTTTCAGTTCAAATTATAGAAAATTTTAGGTTTTAATTTATTTGCTTCAACTAAAATCTTTACAAGTTGACGCCCCACTACCTGGCCTCAAGACCACAAAATCTGAGAACAAGTCAATTTTTCAAACTAGTATAACTTTTGAAAATTTTTGAGCGTAAAACAAAATTTTCAGACTGTGTTTATATGTGAATATTATACAAACATTCAACTTTTGAAACGTTTGTTAGATAAAAATCAAGATATTCAAATTCTAAATTTTGACATAAGTTCTCAGTTTATGGTCATGGGGCCTGGTCAAGTGTAGGTTTCTTATGAAAAAGGGAGATCCTATGGATCTTTCATATCCTAATAGCAATTAAATTATAATACATTGTTTTAAAAGTGTCATGGGATGTTTTTAAAAATTATCATTTACCAAGTGTACAAAAAAAATCTTTATTTCATTAATATGATCAGAGAGAATGAGTCATCTAAAATTTTCTGTGCAAAAGGGCTTTTTAGAAAGGGGGGGGCGGGACTAAGGTAGCTAAGTAGAAATTTAAGGTGATTTCAGATTTTGGCTCATCTAAATGTCTAAAACTCTCCACCTACATCTATTGGACTATAGGAAAAATGTAAGTACATGAAATTAATTCAATTTCGTTGAGGTACCCCAGTCACAAACACACACACACAAACAATAGTCGAAAAAAAATACATGAGTGCTTTGCCTAAAAAGTCTTAGAATCTATTAGCAGGATGAGTGCTTTACCAAAAATGCAAACTTTCAGAAGATATGCTTCTTCATGTTTGAGACATAATTTGTTACATTTACATTATGACCCCTGAGGCGAGGCCTCTGCTTGTGGACTGTTAGTCCCCGAGGGTCTCTGCAGCCCAGTAGCTTCGGTACTAACTTGAAAATACGGATATATATTTCATTGCTGTGGTAAAATTTTGAAATTTATTTCAAAATTAAGGATTATCTCCCTCATGCATAGCTCTGATACTTCGACATATTTGGCTCCAGTCTGTCGCACCTTTTTTCAGCTCTTGAAAGTATTTTCGATTCAAATATTTCGGATTTCCAACGTTTCGGCATGAGCATCACTGAAGAGACATACTTTGTCGAAATGCGCATCTAGTGCATCAAAAGTGATACCGTATATAATATACATTACACACTGGGAAAAGGTCACCAAGGTCTTTTTTCATTATTATTTAACAATTTCTACATGTAATATACACAGTCCTCCGTGATGATTTCTAATTACAGCATGAGAATGACTCGTAACTAAATCGCTTTCATGTTGGGTAGTTGACGGATTAACATTGTAGTGTTTGTTTTCGTTCGGCGCGTTTCTTCCCTTAAACTCGAAAAGTAAATATTGTGAAACCAAAACGGATTTAACATAAAAATACATTCGTTTTGAAAGTTTATCAATTTCATCAAAACTTAAATCAGTATAGAAGTCCCGTTGGTCTGTAATTAATTCTCTTGTATTGGAAAGTTCTTCAGGTAATCATTTGCCTGCAAACAAAATAGGCTCCGTGTAGAAGCGTATTTACTCGACTACCCGTAATATTGGTAATTGTATTCCCGGTTTGGCAGGGCCTCGCTGAAGTGGGATCCTTCGCAGCACATTTCGACTGCTTCAGAAATATAAACTTGCTTGTCAGTGGACAATTTATCATTTAAAACGTCCAAACATCCCACAATGTTTGGTACGTGATATTAGTTGGAGAGCGACCGTGAACGACCCCTGTGTACACTTGTACATACATAGAGTTACTGGTGTCGCTGGTTCTTTATCACATCAAGATCTCTTCCTATCACATACTCTAGGCTGACATAGTCAACAAAAAGAACACACATTTGACAAGGAGTCCTGTTTTCTGATAACAACTTTTGAACAACAAATATTTCTGAAAACGTGTTTCTACTGATGTCTCCATGTATAAATTTTGTTGCTTTCATAGGACTTCAATAGAAAAAAAAGCAGGAATCCAAGAGCCCTACTCCACCCCTATTAAGAAGATGAAAAATTGTATTTTATGTTCGATTTTTCAAAAGTAATTTTATACAGATCGATTTTGAATCTACAAAGTTATCTACAATGGGATTCAAGAGATATTTCAAACCTACAGGTTTCATTTTTTATAAATATATCTCAAAGGATTAAAAATATTTTTTAAAAAAAACCTTATAGCGAAGAATTCAAATGAATGGATTTTCATATTCATGTACAAGCATTTTGTATGTTGGAAATGCACAGAAAAAAATTCCACGGTTTATTTGTATACCTTCAACCTCCAACTCGTTGGTGACGGCCAGTAGCGGGATTTTAGGTTAAAGCTCTTTAGAGTTCTATTTGTAGAATAAATTGTACCATTCCTAACCCAGTCTTTGATGAAGAGACATTGTTATGCGTGTAACGAACAAGTCGTTTTGCTTAAAACATATTATTACAAGAATACTCTTATCTATCATACAAAGCCCCTCTTTGATTCTGGTTTAAAATTATGTAAATTATTCGTTCTCCTAGCATACGGAAAACCGAAACACAATGTCACAATTCGACAAAACGACCGAAAAAACTGTGTCTGCGCAAGTTTTATTTCAATCGCAACATAATTTTAAATGCTAATTTTAGAAATCCGATACATATTACTGAAATCAGGATACCACGGTATAAACTTGTTATAATGGCTTGCCGTTGTGGTACATCGTTCTATGTAATTACACGTTAACTCTTCAATTTCACATAATTATCATTCACATTCTCAACACGAGTTGCCAAATTTTAAACAAACAAGAAGCTTATGTCTTAAAAATCTTCCCTTCGGCCCTGTCGCTTCCATTTTACGGCCCGCCACGACTTTTTATTTCGCGCTTCCAGCTTCATACGCGAATAAAATTACCATCATGAAACAATACCCCTATAGTCAAACGAAGGTGGTCTGACTATATTGTCAAAAACGTAAACTGTCGTTAATATTAAATTTCAATATTGTAGCATATGAAATTTCTGTTCACATTATTTGTACCGGGAATCTAAATCTTATCACCGGATCATCATATATTAGACTCGTATTAGCACATAATAAAGTTTCTGCTGAGTGCGTGAATACAATGAGGACTATGGGGCATTTGTTACCTTCATTAATCTTTACACACATTGATCTACAAAGATAAGCTTCGTAAACACATGTCGACCGGGGGCCACGCCCACCTCAGCGAATTAAACTCCAGCCGACGTTTTCACAATTACCCGGTGTATATTTTTTAATAAACAGAGGTTAAATTCTCAAGGTATAATTTGACTTACGAAAAACTTGTTGATAATTCTTGTAAAATAGAAGCTGATCCAAAGTTCCGGAAAGACATATCTTGAATGATCAATATATTTCATTATAAAGAACATTCTGAACAAAATCAACTAAATGATAGTAGTAAGTCAAGAACTTTCGGGTTTTAATAGACGCATATCTTAGACTGAAGTATGTAGATAGAACTTTCCTGTATTTCTCGAGAAAAATAAAAGCAAGTCTAAAATGAAAATAAAACAAGAATGTTATATAATTATTAATATTTATTTATTCAGTTCTTCAAAATTGTAATATCTAGTATTAAAACATTAGCATGAAATCATCCTTTGTTCTTGTAATACTTTCTATTTCTTGAAAGGCCCAAAACAGTCCAATAAGTTATAAAGTCTATCCATTATCAAAAATAATGGATAATTTATTAGACTGCTACAGGTAAGTTATTGGATTAAAAAAGCACAACAAAGACTAGAATAAATATTTGAAGTAATGAATCCCACATGTTTCACAATGAAATGAAATATATATTCCAAGACACAGAAACAAAAACTGATTTGAAACTTTTCCAAGAAATGATGAAATGTATATTCCATATCACAATGAATGTCAAAACTTAAATTTGAAGGAAATATCTCCGAATTCTATTGGAATGTAACTTGCACCATCAACAAATGCAGGGATATCACTTCTCCTTTTTAATGCCTTCCTGACAAGAATCAATTGCTCTTTCTTCTTTCTCATTAAGTACTCTGAATAATTTTGCTCACTTTTTGCAGGGACACATCGTTTCTTCTGTTACAGGAATGCAAGTTGTTTGGTCTTTGCCCGATTCGTTTCTGACTTCAGCGATGAAAAAGCTACTAATTTTGTTGATTTCTTTATCACCCAACATCGTAATGTCCTTAAGCATGAAAACATCAATGTTGGGTACTGTGTAACATTCTCTCTGTCTGTTAAAATACAGTCACTGCCCATTCACATTTCTCAGTTTTGTGCGATAAGCATCTTCAAAATCATCTTAATATTGTTGATGTAAAAAAAAACTTAGATGATCTCACTTTTGATCTCAGTCTCACTTTTCCATTATATATTCCTTTTGTAAAAGTGAGACTGAGATCAAAAGTGAGCTCGTCTCAGTTTTATGGCCCCGAAGCCAGATAAAGATTTACAAAAAAGAAGGAATAGCATGTACCTCAAGCGTATTTAAATCAAATAGATGTTTGTTTTTTTTTTTTAATTTGTAAAAAAAAAAAAAAAAAAAAAAAAAAAAAAATCCTTACAAACATAAGATAATAAGCGGAATCAAGGATATGCTACGAAGACTCATTCTTCACAAAAAATAAACTCAAAGAAGGAGAAACTTCAGCAGTACTGTGCAACAATTTATTCAACAAGTGGTGTAAATCAAATATGGGACTAAAAATCCAAACAACTTGTAGAAAATTTAAAATAAAAAAATGCCAAAATCAAAAGCATCCAAAACATGTGACTTTTCAACCCTTTATACAGTGATTCCTTACAATAAATTATAAAGATAAGATTTTTCCACAATATATAGACAACTCCATTTTCAACTGCAGAGTGACATTGATCTACATGTACCTTCAGACATTTACAGAAGTTGTTGCCATCAATTGTCGCCTGGGATAAGTACTAAGTAAGACTGTTTTAGTCTATAAGTTTTACAGCACCGTGACTTTAACAATTCAGAGTGCTCATCCCCGACCTCGGATATTTACGAAGTATATTTTGTGAAGAAAAGACTCTTTCCCTTATTATTTCCTGTCAAACGTGTCAAACAACACGTTCCTTAATTGTATATATTTTTTCCCAAGAATTTGTTACTGAAGTACTACTACTTTAACAAGATTTCTCACAAAAAATTGAGGTACCTTACCAGGAATTTGTGCCAGAGATATCAGAGAGTGGCGTTTCCTATATAATCCTATTTGAAATCATTTGAATTGTCAATATCACAATTTTTGTTGCATTTCGTTTTCTAAGACATTTTGAAAACAGTTTGGAAATCACAAGCTAATGTTAATATTATGAATATTTCTTATATTTTACAAGAAGAAACAAAACAGATATTTGAGGAACGTGTCGTTAGATTTTAAGATATCACATATTATTGAAACATGTATTTCATTTAACATGACAAACAGGTATGAGGGGTTTTCTATTTTTTTTTTTTTTAATTTAATATGCTTTTAATAAGCAAACCTGCGTATTGGGTCAGAAAACATATACATGTGTGATGGAAGTTAATGTATTCCCCATTTCATAAATCATAAGTTTTTAAAAATGTTCTAATGTATCCAATTTTCAAAAAGATACATACTTTTACTCTCAATAGCTTCTCTCCTCAAAATTGCGTATACCAACACTTCAACTTATATATATCTTGCGATTAGTCATCTACAAAATTGCTTTCTAATTCTACTTCAGCTTTTCCATCGTCAGTTTTCCCTATTTAAGAACTAAGTAATATTCCACAATTACCTGCATTTGGCGTATAATGTTTGTCTCCAAACTGATTCGATACTCAAGAACATGTTCTCATTACAAAGACTTTTTAAACCGAGACATGATACTGACAAATAATTGATGTTACAGATTTTCTACAACCTCGTTTTAATTCTATGATCCTTACATTAATACGTGCTTCCCACCATTGTTAATCCATTGTTTTTATACCATTTTGACATCAGATTACTCCGTTCACCTGATTACAGAGGGCTCAGACCGGGTGAGACCAGACAACAGGGGATGCTTTCTCCTCCTAGGCACCTGATCCCACCTCTGGCGTTTCCTAGGATCGATGTCTTTATTCTGTTCACAATTCGCATTCTTTACAGGATTCATGAGATTGATCACTGTTCGTTATTGCCACATTTTAAATGCATAGAGTACCTCTTTCGTATGTCAAAACACGCATATTGTATGAAAAGAAATTTTATGCTGATATGTGGCATAATATTCATTCATTATCTGTCTTTATCCTCCAGATTTATATATATATATATATATATATATATATATATATATATATATATATATATATATATATATATATATATATATATATATATATATATATATATATATTAATTTTCAAATGCAAAAAAAGTTATTTATAGCCGCAAACGTGAAGAGTATGTTTTATAGTGTTTCAGAAATAATTGAGAATTTTTTGTATACTTTTATCATAAATATTGGATTAACAACATATAATATTAGTTACTGTTAGTATTTTATTTATTGACAATACCCTACTTTCTTATGAATACTTTTCATGGATAACCTCCCGTTTATTTTGTATACTTCCTGTTGTACGCTGTTGTTCAATATTACTGCTTTTGAAAACAGAAAGCCTATATAAGATATGTATTAGATAGAGATTGTTAAACCTGGTGATATTTCTGAAACACTGAGTAGTTCCACTATCTATTTTGTATTGTGTGGTACAAAATATTGAAAAAGAAGAGGAATTCAGGTAAGGAAAAGAGATGGTAGACCAAGTAAACTAATATATAAAGATCAAAGAAGGCTTGTGTAGAAACATGGGGTTACTTTCCTAACCCGACTAACTCTTTCCATCTGTTGAATTCCTTTCCATTTTTTAATATTTTGTCACAAGTGAAATAAAAAGACTGTAGAATACTCAGTGTTTCAAAAGGATCACCACTTTTGCAATTCTTTGATAATACAGATCTACAAAAGGTTTTCTGTTTTCAAAGGCACTCATTTTGAACTCTAGCAATGGACAGAAAATATACAAAGAAAATGGTTAGTTATTCATAAAAGTGATTTCAAACTTTAAATATCTTATTTTGAAAATATTGTTTGAAAACTGCATCAGTAAAACAAAAATCTGAGTAATTTTTGGGAAGACTGTACATTGACTGTGCTGGAAAATCACAGAACAGAGGAGGAGACACGTGTTACTTTCAAAGGAAGTAATTTCGGGTTTGTATGTACTTCTTCACCACCTTAACATAAGGTGTTAGTGGAGAAACTGATGAACTATTGAGACTTACCGCAACATCCAAGTCCAGTTTAACTTAATAATGAAGAAGCTTTCTTTTCCAAATGAAAAAAATAAGGAGTATATTCGGTTTACAAGTTAAAAACCTAAAAATCTGTGCTTATGTAGAAATAATTTTTGTACACCACGTAACAATAGGAGGTAGTATTAAATCTTATCAATCTATACATACAGATCTGATGCACAGTGAATAATTAGAAAATGAACAAGCACATTTTTGACTATAAATTTCAAGCATGCATTTCATAATGATACGTTGTGAGATGTTGATGTTTGTGAGTCAATGTATGCTAAATCTGATCTAGGGGAAGCAGACGACTGATCGCATTACAACATTGCTACACTAAAACGCATTGTACGAATTAAAGACGAACCCCAATAAGTGTTATTTATTTCTCAAATTCGTGAAGAGAATACTCAGCCACCTTTGTTGTGTATCTCTGGCAAATTTGACACCCATAACAAAACAAAACAGGGCTTAAAACATGCTTGTCACAATTAAAATCTAGGGTTTTTTGTCCAGCTGAAGATTTTGACGTGTTTCAGCACAGAATGCATTATGTTGATCTGCATTCAGAATTAATTTCTTTGGGATGGTAGATATTTTTGTTTTATTTAATGAATAAATGATGAGGTATGTTATGAATTAAACAACTGGAGAACATATTTTAGAACATAGTGTTCCTTCTTTCTCACTTTTGACCGGAAAACTTTTAAAATCGTACAAAAGATTATTGTTTATGTAAAAACACGTTTACTTTCTACGAATTTCATTCACAAATTGATGTGAAAAACTGATTCAGCTAAATGATATAGGTTACGTTCTAGAAAAATGATGCAATACAAAATAGGATTTTTACATACGTCCTTCTGTTTATACCTACCTTGGTTAACCTTTTAAAAATGTTTTTACTTATAATAATTCTTTCCACATTACTTAATTAATATGAGTGCTTTCTGTGCATTATAGACTGCCGTGATTGCAATATGTTGTAAATAGGAGTATATACCTTATGTAGCTTTAAAAGAAAAATTTATTATTAATCTGTATGCAGAAAGTCAGCAATTACTTTCTCCAAGAAAACGAAACTAAGAGAAATATTTAAAAAAAAAAAAAAAAAAAAAAACTATAATTGATTTGATAAATTTGATCTTTTTTCCTTACTCCATTTTCATTAGCATCAATCAAGGTGCAACTTATATTACAAAGTTTAAGAAATTTATCTTGGCGAATGTACATCCCAGCGCTAAGATTTCCGTCTTTTACCAGATCAGGTTTTATTTATATATACAAATTCAATTTTGTATAAGCACTTTTCTCTTCCACAAACCCTTTCATTTGATCATGAACATTTATTTTCACGTTACAAAAGCCCATATCTTCTAAAAGATAAAGAAACCTAAATTATTCCAGATGAAAAAAATAATTTTATGTTCAAGATTGGCCGCTGTTTTAAGCATTGTAATTTTCAATATAATGTTTTTCTCTCAATGCAAACTGTTTTCATTATACGGACTTTAAAATCTTGAATGGTATATCACATTCAAAGCAATCTGCTTTAACTATAATTCTATCTTAATCCCCGAAAATTTATGGACACCCCAAAACATGGAAATCACTGAATGCTTTGTAATACTGAGAAGGGGCCCACTCAGAGACAATACGTTTGTCGGAGCTCGGTTCATTAAAGAAACATAACTTTTTTACAAATACATTCGGCGATTTTTTTGAGTAAATACAAATCTATTCAGATATCCAGTCCTGCTTAAACGATATAGTATTTTGTTTAAAACGCCTTTTACAACTTGTGAAATCAGTCATTTGTATAATAACACGTTCTTCCCAGCAGATGATCTTTGGATGAATATTTAATGACATTTCTTTTGGTTGTTATTCGATATTTCTACAAACCATATATCACAGGCCCCGGGAAATCTAACCATCGTATGTAACGCTGATCCCATAATTATCAGGTAGCGCACATAATATACTACTTTGGTCCCTCCCGGGGGCACCAAAAGGGGATAAAACGTGCAGAAAGGTCCCTGGAACAATGTAGAAATCATGTAATAAAACACATTATGTAAAAGGAGATTGCATTGAAGATAACATATTTCAAAGCAAAGTATGTAAAACTATTTCCTAACCTACACTTCTAAATCTAACGAGTTACACCCTTGGAGAATCTTGCCCTTTTTATATTAAATTTTGTATTTCAATCTGTAATGGGCATACAACCCTTTCCAAAGTGACATGGGAGAATTCACAAATATGTGCATTTATATAATCGTGGTCACGTACTGAATTTAAAACAAAACAAAAGAACGTGCATATACGAATGTCAGATTTGGATTTTCTACAAAACGACATGGAACATGTAAATGCAAGACAGTAAATGTCGGATGTCCACAGTCATCTTGAAATCAAGAAAAAGCAAGACGTCATTTCGGAAGATAAAAACAAATTAAATTTATTATGATTCAAATACCATGACTCTGAAAACAGTCCAAAAATGTCTTAGGTTGTGGAAGAATTATAATCGGATATTGAACAGCGTTTCTTTACGACATTTAATGAAACCTAATTCTTGAGAATCATTGATGACGCATTAAATGAAGAGTTTCTTACGGGTGGTATTTTATTTTATAGGAACTGGAATTTTATTCTGCAAGTGGTAATCCAACTTTTACTCATAGCTCCCTTTCTAAGGAGGAAATTCTTCAAAAAGCATATGTCAGTTTTAAATATTTTTAATATTGATATTCCCAACGATAAAAATGAATAACCATACCTACACCTATACTGAATTCATAAACTTAATAAAAATCCATACAAATAATGATACCTAGCAGGTTCGAGTAAATGTTCTTTAAAGCCTCTTTCTTTACTCCTCACTAAAATATTAACAGCAGTGAAGGAGAAACGAAATCAAGAATAAGCAAGACATCATTTCGGAAGATAAAAATTCAGGAGTACTGTACAACATTATATACGGAAGTGATGTAATTCAGATGTTAATACTTATCAACTCCAACGACATTTTAGAAAAATTGAATTCACAAAGTTTTACCAAAATCAATAGGATCAATACGTACATGTACGACTTTTTAACACTATATACAACCATTCACCACGATAAACGAAAGCCCATGGTTTTTGGTTTGTTTTTTTTTACATCATAGACAGTTGCTTTTTGAATAAAAATGAAACTTATTTACTTACCTTGTCATTGGTCATTTGCAAAGTTATTTTGTTAAAAAATTATTGATTGTACACACAAGTACTCTGAAGTAGATATTTAAAAACTGCTTGAGTTTCTAATTGACAATATCTATGTAACTTTTTGAGATCAGGTCTTCCAACTATCTATCGGAATGCCATGGGTCCCAATTGCGCCCCGTTATTGTCAGACCTTTTTGTATTTATTTGAAGCAGAATTTAGTAAAAAAAAAACTTAAACATGAGAGGAAGAAGACACTTGCTGTGGCCTTCAACTCGACATTTAGATATATCGATGACATATTATCAAATACTGAGTAAGAATTATTTCCATTCATATGGTGACTCGATATATCCCAGTGAACTTGAAATAAGTTACCACAGAGTCTGACACATCTTTTTCATATCTGGATATTTTACTAAAACAAAAATTTTACTGGTAAAACGTTATGATAAACGTGATGGCTTCAACTTTTCTATCGTCAACTTCCCTTACTTATGAGGCAATATACTATTATCGCCAGCATACGGGGTTTAAGTCTCCTAGTTGATTCTATATGCAAGAGCATGCTCCACGTACGAAAGATTTCTAAAACGAGGCAAGCTTATGACAAAGTTGATGAAACAAGGATATCAACAGTCTCGTTTAAAGTCATCATTTCGCATTTTTGATACAATAAGCTTGTTCGCAAATACCGTCTATCATTATGTCGAATGCTGACTGAAGTTTTTCAGTTAGGCAATTATTTAAACAGTGAATTGTCTACTGGTTTTCCGTTTCCTCGATCAAAACAATGAGTACACTGCGGGTGTGACCGTTCGACAGGGGGTGCTTACTCCTCCATGGCACCTGATCCCACGTCTGATGATTTAAGAGTTCCGTGTTTGCTCTGCTCCCGATTTGTATTGTTTCAATGGCCTTTTGAGCTTGATTACTGTTCGTTATTTCCATATTTCATTTTTAATATTAAAGATTATTTAACAGTGCCTTAACATTCACTGAGTATAAATAGAAATACAAGAAAGTTTATAAATCTAACAACAATTCTCATTTAATAATGGAAATGTTAAATCTAAACCTAAATATAAATATAAATTGCAAGGTTTCAATAGATTTAACTCTCTCTCTCTCTCTCTCTCTCTCTCTCTCTCTCTCTCTCTGCTCTAATAACGAGACCAAAATCAAACAAGAAATTCATTTTAAACGAAAAACACAAAATTGGTAAGCATGATACTCGGATATAAATAGCGTTTTCAAACTTTTAACAATAGAAATAGCACAGAAATTTAAACAAAACTTGCAACCTGAAGGTCGATATACCATATTTCAACTGATATTTTTGAATGAATTTTTTTCTCTAAGAAAGTACAGATTTATGTATCCCTAATGAAATATAAGAAGTAATCTCGATTTCAAAGGGGGGAAAATTATGCACACATAAAGAAAATGTCTTTTGTTTTCCATTATTCATTTATTTATTTATTCATTTATTTGTTTGTTTGTTTGTTTTGCACATTAGTGATTATGATATCATAAAATTGCAGAAAGAAACGTACTGAAAACAGAGTAGTCCCTCGGATTTTATGCGAGCAAACGATATTTAGGATGGGATCAACTCTGAACTGCCACAAAAATGACATCTGAATTTATTGAAATTCATTTCTAATCAGTGTTACAAGTTGTCTTCTAGTACATAAGACAGCAGGATGAATATCTCCGGTATTATTGATTTCCTTACCTTGTCCTGTTTTACAATCTATTTATTTAAATTCATAAGAAAAAAAAAAGAAAGCTTTACTTCTAATTACTCACATGGAAAGAAAATCACTGTTTTACTGTTTTAGTTGAGAATTTCATTTACTGGTTTAGTGTTCGGAATCTCTGGTAACAATCTCCAGCATTGTAAAATGACTAACAATGACACACAATTAATGATTATTTTATTGTTTTTTTATCAAGCACCCAGGAATCTGAAGTACAGAGATCATAACACTTCTCCACATAAGCCCCCGCGTCTCTCACCTCCCTTCTCATGTACGCCTTTGATGTAATTAGGCTTGCCTTTTGAAGTAATTAATTGTAAATATTGTGATAAGCTGCAGATATTCAGATTATGAGTCAGATTTAACATAGCATCTGAGTCGTGATTATTATTATACATTTTTTTTATCTTTTATCTAGTTGTATTTATCAACTAATGACTAAAAAACAAGAAAAAGATATCTAGTTGTACTTATCATCTAATGATTACTTTCTTTTAAAAAAATTGTTTGTGCCAAATTGGATATATATGGGTGTCTTATTTTATAAAGGGAAGATAGAGACACTCATTTATTCCATTATGTGGAGGGCTACAAATGTAGACCTATACTCGGAACTCAGGGCCATTGGGCAGTGAGGGATCTTTTTCATGCCAGCACCCACTGCTACACGGGACCTCTGTTTATACGGTCTCATTCGACGGACAGGTCTCCACGTCCCGCAGTGGGATTCGGACCTGTGACTTAAGAATTAAACCCTTTACACCGCGACTTTAGAGCAGACGCTCTAACCACTGCGCCACGCGTGCGACCGCTTACATGGTAAGTATCGACAAGGCTTTATATTTAAGGATAAATAACACAAACAAACTTTTTTCAGAAATCAGCAATATTTTCTTAAGATATATATTCGTATACTATAGATAATCTGAATAATGTTTGCAAGGTAAAATCAGAGAATTTTGTTAGATTTTGTCACAATGTTAAAAATGTGAAAAAATTTTGTAAAGAATTACATAGAAAATGACACAGAAAACTTACGATTTCTTCATATTTTAAGCAATCATTATTTATGTCATTTTTATTCAAAACAATTCAAGAAAAATATCAATCCATGCATCAGATTTTTGTTTGTGTCTTGTCATTAAGTGAAGTTGATTTGTTTTCAGAAACCTTGTTATAGACATCGTATTATAAGAATTTTGACAAGAAATTTCTCTCTCTTGAAACTGTTTTTCTTGAAAACATAACATTGTACCGTATGACCAATATTAATAAAGATTTAATATAAAATTGAACAACTTTTTGGATTTCATATATTCAATCTCCTTTCCTGAATGAAGTATTTTTCGTTAAAACACTTAAAAGATTATATAATCACGAGACGTTAGCTATTTATCAACAGAAACAACCCGGATTCAGTCCCCGGCACGTTTCTCCGGCCTGAAGTACCAAAACTCCCGAGGGATTACTGTTAAAAATTTGGAAATTAAGTTTTCAATCTGTGTTCTCACGGAATTTTAATTTTCTGAGAGTTGGTGTAACAAAAGAACTAGATTTGACAAGGGTGCGTGTGAGCGTTCTCAGCAGATGTTCGGGAATACTTGTCGGAACCAATGGTTGACCGCCACTCCAGAACAAGAAAACTATTCGTAAACACGCGGATTTACTGCTCCATAGTGTGTAGACCATTAAACATCAATCATAGCGGGTTATAACTGAGCTGGTAGTGAATTAAAGGATTCGTGGGTTGAGATCGTCAAAATGTCAATACATTATAAGAAATCAAAATTCGTTTTTAGAAGTGCATTCCTATGATGCATAATACTGAACAATTAAAGCAATTGCAAGTGTTGGTAATCACGTGGAACAAAAGAAAAGATCTCTTAATAAAAGGCTAGATTCATTGTTTTCTATGCTTTTTTAGAACTATAAATTATGATCTGTATTTCCAACATTACAAATTGGTTAACAAAAAGCCGTAGCAGAAAAAAAGGCCTTTCACATGTTAATGTTTTGGAATACACAGATGAATACCCATTAATTTTGAACCTGTACAATATCTGTCTTGGCAGGGGAGCGAGAACCGCTAAGCCGTACAAATTTTCTTGTTTGACTTTGGGAATCAATTTTGACACTAAAGTACATACATCGATGCCGCACTCCAACACGCACTTGTTCTAGTAAGACACTAGTTGTTAGAATCACCAACACGATCTTGACCCATGTTGTGCGACAAAAACTTTGAAGCAAACATAGATAAACATGTACCTCTACCAGCCGACTTCGATGCCTTCCGGCGTCAAAATTCATTTGACAAGCTACAGTGTTACAACGGGAGATCAAAGTATGGGGGAAAAACTCAGTTCATTTTTCCAGGTGGCTGGGGTCAGGTCCAAATATGAGAAAAATGAAGATATTTGAAAAATTAAGGTTTACCCCTCTCCAGAAGATTTGATAAGTGTCCCGGCGCAATGTCAGATAGGCAAGATTAAGTTGGGTATAAAAGATTACCTCTTGGCTCGTCAATATGACACTCGGGCACATCAAGGATGATTCAAACACGAGCTATTTAAAATTTATGATTAAAAGGTCGGATAGACACCATCGGTACATGCTACATAATTTTCAAACTTTTAACCAATATTGATTTTTAAACGACTAATAATAGGTGTTTTAATGGATATTTAAGGGGTGAAATAATTACAGAATAACACACCCGTCCGTCCTGCATGACTTTACCCTTCAATTTTACTAACTGTACCCTTCATTGTACTAAACTTTTCAGATCTTCGAACGATGTGAAAAATGCAGAGACCCAGGCAGTGGTTCGTTATTTTTTTTTTGCTAATTGATGATATCAATGCACTTGTCTCAAATTCACTAAACCCTTTGAGTGATAAAAGATTAATGATCAGTTCAATACTACAAAGATATATAAGAAAATGACTCCAATCGAAAGTTCTCTTAAAACTGTTTCTAAAGGATTCTACAATTTTCATATATTCTATTTTATTTCTTTTTATTGCAGGGTCCAGTAAATGTTCAACCAAGCCCATATTCTTACTCCCCACCAAAATATTAACTGCTGTGAATGAGAAACTTCAGACGCCTTGTGCAGCTACATATATATCCAAGAAATGTGAAAATAAAATGCGGATACTAAAAATACTTCAAAGAACTTTTTGAAAATTAATCTTAAAACTTTTCGAACATCAAAAGCCTCAAAACATATGACTTTCCCTTGCTTTATACAACTATTCTTCGCGATAAAATAAAGAGCAGTTTTCTGAAAACATAGACAACTGCTTCCTCTATAAAACTCGTAAATTTACATTTCTTGTGGATGGCCACCTACAAAATTACTTCGTTATAAATCCTTCTGATTCTACATACAAGTACTACAAAGTTGATATTATAAAGATGCTGGAGTTCCTCGTTTACAATATCCATGTAGAAAACCAGATCTTCCAACAATCTATTGAAATTTCGATGGAAACTAATTGTGCCGTTTTATCAACCGACCTGTTTTTATATTCCTATGAAGCAGAATTTATTCAAACACTTCTACATGAGAAGAAATAGACTCCTGCAGTGGTCTTCAACTCGACATTCAGATATCCGTCAAGTTTTATCAATCAAAAATAGTTACTTTCATTAATATGTCGAATCGTGAACTGAAGTTAAAGACACTACAGAGTCTGCCACATCTGCATATCTGTTTCATATTTGGATGTTTACTGACTATAGACGATAATGGCCAGCTAATAACTAAACTGTATGACAAACGGTTTAACATAAGCTTTTCAATTTATTTCATTTTTTATGTAGTAATATTCCAACATCGCCTGTACATGGTGTTTATGTCTCACTCCTGATTTGATACGCAGTAACATGCTCTGAGTACGTTCAATCTTTAAACCGAGGCAAGCTACTGACAAAGCAGTTAGATGGCTCATGGATTTCAACAATTTCGTTTTATGTCAGTATTTTGTTTATCTATTATCGTTATAATGACCTTATTTGCAAATACAACCTATAGTTAGGTAGTGGTTTGCTTAACATGTTTCATACCATTTGTTAGGTCATTGCCTTTATACTAAATTTGACTAGGAGTACTCCGAATACCTGAACAATACATAGGGCTCACTGCGGGTTAGACCGGTCGACAGGGAATGGTCACTCCTCCTAGGCACCTGATCCCACCTCTGGTGTTTCCAGGGGGTCCATGTTTTTGTCCTTTTCACGATTTGTTTTTAATTATTTACTTGATTTATGAGATTAATCTTCACATTTTGAACATAAAAGGAGACACAAAAGTTTTGAAAATTTGTGTCCTCTACCGAATTTAACTTTTTTTATCAATTTAATTTGTAAATGACGATGACTGTCATATATAACACATACAAATTTAATTCTGAATTAAATAGAGGAGACTAGCACGCATTACTTTAAGTATGTAGACATTTTATATCCCCAGTCTCTCTCTCTCTCTCTCTCTCTCTCTCTCTCTCTCAATACCTAGGAGTTGTGAACATTTGCACACAATGCACGCTTTTTGTATCTGAGATCATAACAGTCTATTTAGATAATTTTACAAACTAAATGTATATTTTAATCTTTTATTAGTAATATCTGTTTGAATTTTTTATTGACAGTATTTTCCATACCATAAGCAAGACGTAATACGCTATTTATGCTCTGTTATAAGGCACTATTTTAACAGTCTATGGACTATTTTCGATCACTGCTTATTAATGCATAGAAATGATTCTCAATGTCATTGAGACACAACCAATATCGGGTTTAACTTTTGGGCTGCACCCTGAATGGCCATTGTTGATAAAATGCGACGACATGTTTATCCCTCTGGTGAACACAGAGAAATAGTGTTTGTTTCTGTAATTATTGAATGATTAAGCATTATATCTTGATACAGGTGTGTGTCTGACCATTCGATAACCAATCAACTATTCTATAGAACACCAATTGGACATGTTTTAAATAATTGAATTAAAAACCTTGAACAATTTCAATCGAATATTTGACATCCAGTTGTAAATTAGTGTTAATCTGGACTGTAAAGCGATATATCACGTGCGGACATTGTATACAAAGTTATTTTCCATTCCATTTTTGAAAGAGAAAAATATCTTTGAATCCCAACATGGATGAGCGTGGCTTATATATATTGTACCAACAAGGTTTTTAATTGTGTTTTACCTTTAATCAATAAAACTCATGTAGGTTTCTAGTAAAGGTAGGGAAAATTGGGGGACAGCCCTGTGCTGAACCCATACGTAACCTACAAATTATCATACATTTGGATCATTAAAGTTAATAAAACACATGACAGTTTTGTTATTTACTATATAAATACAAATAAGCAAAGATACAAAGATGTATGGCAGACTCAAATGACCTTTATCAATTTCATAAAGAGGGTTTCAATATGCAGTTCAATGACTCAAATGACAACCGTGTCTTAAATGGGAAGGAATTCCTTTTAGTATCTAATATGCAGTTGAATCACTATATTAATCAATCAATTCAATTACACATGATGGAATTTTTTAAAAGTATTAAATTATTGAAAAATAATAACTCTAGATATAGAATTAATAACTCTAGATTCAGAATTATTAAAGAGTAAATAAAAAGTACATCTGATTATTTGTATGTTTTTGTATGTTGAGTTATTTTATAGAATATTTGAATCAGGATTTTTTCGAAGTGGACTTCTGGCAATATAATCCCAGTGTATAAAAGTGATAGTTATGATCCCAAAAATTACAATTTTTTGCAATTGCAATTTTTTTAATGACCTTGAAGAATTTTTTCCGACAAAAATGTAAAAGGCCTGAAAAATCTATCTTAGTTAATTAGAGATGAACTAAATATATATTTACGGTGATGTATTTCACTTTTTATGCAGATGCCACTGTTCTATTATCTGAACCTCCTGAAGATATCCAATATCGACTTGAAATGTGCTCTGAATATTGTAAAAAAAAAAATGGCACGTGAAGGTTACAAGTACTAAAACAAAAATTATTTTATTTGGCTAAAGGCAAAATAAGTACTACTATTTTATTTAATTTCGAAGGTGTTCCTTTGGAAATTTAAAATATCTAGGAGCAACATTTTGTAAACGTAGATCTTTCAAATTGAATTTTTGGGAAACAATGTAAAAAAAAAACAAAAGCAATTAATGGTGTTGTTGGAAAATATGGAAAACATTATTTATCAATTGATAGTAATTAGAAAAATTTTAACAAAATAGTGAAATGAAATCGAGATAATGAACAGTAATCAAGCTCAAAAGTCCATTAAAACAATACAAAGGGGAGCAGGGCAAACACAGACCTAAAAAACAACAGAGATTGGATCAAGTGCCATTGAGAAGTAAGTATCCCTTGTCGACCGGTCATACCCGCCGTGTGCTCCTTGTCAAGATCTGGAAAACAAAAAAATCCCAAGAAAAATCAATGTGTAAATAAAGGCCTAACAATTTGTATGAAAAACCTCAGTCAGCATTCGACTTAATGATAGATTGTATTTGCTGACAAAGTCAGTAAAGACCATAGAATTTGCGAAATGTTAACTTTAAAAGAAACTGTTGATAGCCTTGTTTCATCAGCTTGTTTATCAATAGTTTGCCTCGTTTTAGAAAATTATTAAATTGTGCCCTTGCGTATCGAATCAATTGGGCGACATAAACTCCATATATAGGTGATAAGGGTATATTGCTTCATGAATAAGGGAAGTTGACGATTGAAAAGTTGAAACCTATTCTATTAGATGGTTGTGAAGTAAGGGTTTTAATAAAATCAATCTTGTTGAAAACTTCATCTAAAATTTTGTAAACATACATTAAACCTTAATATTCCTCACCAGATTTTTTGGTTCACGGAGAACTTGGTAGATATCCTTTATCCATTTATGTTAAAACTCGTATGATTTCTTTCAGCGTATTTGTCCAGATATTATTATACAAATCCTAAATTTTTAAAGTTTGAACAATATTTTATATTTAGAACAAAAATCAATTGATTAAACTGTGCAAACATATTGGGATTATAATTGAGAGATTTGGCTCCCTTAGTTTATAACTTATTGGAATTTTTTTTCTCTCTCTCTGCTTTTCTTTTTCTCATGCATGTTTTACTGTAAATATTTCGTGTGTAATATCCTCTCTACACTGTTGTTACAGTCTTTGAGAATAAACTCAATTGTTATTGTCATATAAAGACCGCTTATATCTATTAAATGTAAGAATACCCATTTCTTAACTTTTGTTAGTACTCTCCTCCCAGTCACTGACCTCAAGTTAACCATTTATAAAAAAACAAATTATGTCAATAGCGGAAAATACGCTTTGGCAAACATTGTATTAGAGAAAATGTAGTAGAGATTTGTGTCTCTATATACTGATTCTGCCTTGTTTTGACAACACGTGCACAACGCTAGCAGTGAGCCTTTTTTTAAATATAGACAACCTGGTGATCTAGTCTAATAGTTTGACTAATATTTGGTCTGCTTTTCTAAAGATGCTACTATATATAAAGTTTGTTTATGTATTTTCATAAATGAAGCTGTCCTTTAGCTTTACCCTCACTTTTGACCTACCGTTCACTGTAGCTGTAGAGCGCTCGCTCCGTGATCGGGAGATCGTGAGTTCGAATCTCGGCCGCGACTGACCTAAGTCGATAAAAAATGGGTAGCAACTGTTCCTTCGCCATGCGCTCGGCACTTTGAAGTGAAAGTTGCGGGTCCTTCGGATGAGACCTTAAAAACCGAGGTCCCATGTCACGGCAGGCGTTGGCACGATAAAGATCCCTCACTGCTCAATGGCCCTGAGTGCCGAGTAAAGGTCAAAAATTGAAGCCCTTCACCGGTATATGGTGACGTCTCTATATGAATGAAAAATTCTCGAAAGGGACGTAAAACAACATACAATCAATCAATCAATCACTTTTGACCTAAACATGATCCTATAATATACAATAAGAACGAATACCTTTATTCATTTGGTTAATTGTGATTCTTTTTTTCTTGTGATTTTTTTTTTTTTTTTTTTTTTTTTTTTTTTTTTGACGTTTTCTTTTCTTAAACTAGTGTATATCTTTAATATAAAACTTTTGAAACTATACGCAAGTAAATTGCAAAAAAGGTTAACAATACAAATTGAGCAAAATGTGGTTAACGTACATGTATACTGTTAAAGCACAAATATTCGTTGGGAATCATTTTTCGTTTATAAACAATTTTCAAAGAAATTAAACCCCACACGAAATTTTTATATGACTATATATTGAAAAAGGTACTTTAAAAAAAACGAAATTTAATGCCCACAAAACCTTTTCAGATGACAATTCGACGAAATTTTATCCTTACGAAATTTTGTGCTTCTACAGTATATGTTTTAAATGCGTGTACATGTATGCTAAATGTATGAATTTATAACAGAACACTTTCAAATTCTTTTTTTTTAATATGTTTGAAATATGTTTGGAAAATTTTATATCTGATAAATATGAAATATACAAACTGAACTCAGGTGTAGTATACAAGCTTATTTTGATAATTCAACATTTATATGTACATATCTGCGTAACACTTTGACCTTCTCTATTGTTGGCCACTGTGATCAAAAAATCTTCCATCTCTGCTTCTTATTTGGATACTTTACTATAGATGATGATGGCAAACTTACAACTGAACTCTGTGACAGAAGGTATGATTTCAGCTCTTCTGTCGTAATCTTCCACAATTTATATAACAATCTGTCTACTGTGTTTATTTTCCCCAACTAATTCGGAATGAAAGAGCATGTTCTAAGTACAATCTAATTTTTAACTGAGGCAAGCTGCTGAAAAATAAGTCAATATTACATACATGTTATGATGATCTTGTTTACAAGTACAACTTTTAGGGATCGAATTGTGACTGAGAAGTTTGATATCAATTCCTAGGCCATTATTTTTATTTGAATTTTGACTACAAAGTACCTGATCATCTTAGCGTTCAAGGCAGGTTTGACCTGTCGACAGAGGGCACTAATATGTTCTCCTCCTAAGCACCCGGTGCCCGTTTAACAAAAGTACTTTCGACTAAGACCAAATACTTTGGTTGATTGTAAAATCTTGTAAATTAATGTTCCTATTAAAATGTATCACATTGAAATATCTTTTAAACTTCTTTTTAAAAAGGTTTAACCATGTTAAAAAAAATATACGCAAAATTACATTTGTGTCTTAGTCGTATGTTCTTTTGTTAAACGAGGCCCTGATCCCTCGGTGTTTCCAGGTGTCCGTGTTGTTGCCCTTTTCACGATTTGCATTGATTATAGATCAGTGTTTGTTATGTTTACCCTTTCATTATACTTATTTATTAATCTTTACTTATTAATTGAATCTACAGTGCAAGTACTTAAATAGTATTTTTCCTGTGATAAATACACACGCGCTAACACATCTTCAACGTTAAAGCAACATTTATTACAAAAAACATTATTTACTACTATAACTTAAAACTCAAATGTATGGAAACCTGCATTATCATCTTTGAATTTTACAACCCATCTTGGTTTATTTAAAGAGGGACAACTCAGTTGGATGATGTCACTAACAGGGAAAGTTCGATCACTCTGGTACCTTGATTGTATCAATAGTTCTTATTCCGATTCTCAAATTCTGAAAATCAGGAGATGAGTAATTGAAAATGCTCACAAATATGTCTCTGAATTCTCAAAGTAATGTGTATTTATGCCCATGGTATTTCTTCAAAGTTCATCATTATAGTTGGTTATTTTATATAGGGAAAATTATTGAATTCATATCAAACATATATTTTCAGGAAACGCAAAAAAACACACGTTGTGCAATTCTAATTGAGAATTAATCAGAAAACATAATTTAGGATTTTAAAAAAAGCTATAGGTAACCAGGTTTTGGAGAAAATTGCATGTTTCTATACTTAAACAGTACTTTAGTTTTTCTTTTTACTTCAACAGTTACATAAAACATAGTGTAAAGAGCTTGTGTTATCATTGCAAGACGTCACAGATCACTTCTAATTTCATATCATGCTACATTTCATAAACATTGTAATTGACTATAATGATTTCTGGCAGAAATGGGTTGTTATATTCTAATTTATTGATTTTCTTTTTTTGGCAATCATTTTAATATGTAACAAGTGAATAATTCAAAACTGCACTGTTCTAGTTTCTCTAACTCTCTCTCTCTCTTTTTTCTTTTTCTTTCTCAATAGCCAGCTTAAATGAAACTGAGTATGTTCAAGACAAAATGTAAAGTTAGAGCTTGCCTCTCTCTCTCTCTCTCTCTCTCTCTCTCTCTCTCTCTGTTAATAAACTTTTACACTGATTCTGAATAAGTTTCAACTAAAATTAGTTTCTATTCGGAATCTATTTTGTACATACATCTACATATAAGTTTATATATGTATTTGTAATATGTGTGAAAGTTTTAATAAAAAAAATAAATAAAATAAAATAAAATAAAATAAAATAAAAAAAATAGTAATGATAAACGGATATCCTTAAACATATAGTTAGTTATTAATCATAAATATGATAACAAAACATATCAATACATTCTACACAGATAATGTGCTCTGTAATATATATAAGAATGATCCTAGATTTCAGCGAATAAAAGAGAACAAAAAACTTTATATTAGCATTTCTAGAAAGAGTACGTATGCAGTGTGGGACCAAAGTTGATTGTTGAAGGTTTAGCATTGTTTGAATATAAGTCGGTTCAGTAGGTAAACCCATGGAAAGCTTATCAATAAAAGACATTTACAAGAGCAGAGGATTCGATATAAATTTCTTGCCGAGAAAATAAACAGACCATATTGAATGGATTGAAGCTGGAAGAAAACTCAATATATATAGTGAATGAGTTAACTGTTGGCTAGTAAGAATTTGCAGGAAAAATATAAAATATTGTTATGTATCCCTAATGTTGTCAAGGTTTTGCCATGTCATAAGTTACACAAATTTCGAAGGCAAAAATGACAAAATGAGTTTAAAAAATATTATGCTTATGACAATCTACATAAAAGAATTAACATGAACAAAGGAAATCTTTGGGGGAAGAAAATGCACAAGTCTATAATTAGTTTAGAAAAATCCTTTAAATTACACCAGTGAAATTTCAGCCATTAAATAAGTGAATCAAAGTTAAAATACATCTTGTCTAATATATCAAAACTTCTAAAGCAATATCATTGTTGAAGGTTTATTTTGATGTAATCAACAAATAAACGAAGTTGCACTATAGTTGTTTTTATCAAATCAAAGCTCGTTTTTCAAAAATATGTTAGCCAGATGGCCTTTTAGGACAGTGTTAATCTAGGGGGAAAAACTTTGTTACTTTGAAAAAGTTTTAAAACGAAGATAGATATATGAAATCAATATCCAGTTACGTATCTGCTTTGCTGAGGCTTTAGACACTTACCATCAAGAATTCTGCAGAAACGCCTCTGAAGTCAAACCAGTTTGGAATAGTAGTTCTACAATATGTTGCCTAAACAATTCTTATTTGTGATAATCCTAACAACACTTATTGCTAAAATAATCACTTTTGACATGGATGTTTTGGGAAGTAAGTATTTTTTTTGTTTCTTTTTGTTTCATCCATTTTAACCTTATAAGTTACTCTTATAAGTTCACCTTATAATTTACTCTGTACATGCTGTTGAACACGTCTAATTCAATTTTTTGTGATATTACATGTAACAATGAAACATGACGCAATAGTTGTCTAGATTACAATAGAACCCGATCTTATGAACTATTCAGGAAAAACTGAATCGGTGAGAATTTGGCTACATTAATGTGTGTGTGTGTGTGTGTGTGTGTGTGTGTGTGTGTGTGTGAATCTATAATGACTAAGTTCATGAAGTTCTCACTGAAAAAACCTTTACGGAAATTTTTCTCTTTTTAATTTTGAATGCTTTTCACAAAAACAAATATTCATAACATTGAATCTCACTTTTTACATGAGCAGATGTGCAAAAGATAATGTATTGATTATTATGATTGCATTTTATAAGAACTTGGATTTAATTCTACAAGTGGTAATTCAACTTATACTCATACTTCCCTTTCAAAGGATGCAATTCTTCAATACTATATGTCACTTTTAAATATTTTTAATATTATAACAACAAACAAATTGAATTCTAATTACCATTCGTATATTGGATTCAAAAACCTTTAAAAATATACTTACAAATAAAGATCTACTAAGTCTCTTTCTTTACTTCTCACGAAAATCTTAACAGCAGTGAAGGAGAAACTTCAGGAGTACTGTACAGAAACATACAAATATTCTAGAAGTAGTATAAGCAAGATGTGGATGCTTAAAAACTCCAAGGAACCTTAAGAAAATGTGAAATCATAACATTTTACCAAAGTCAATAGCATCAAAAGGTACAACTTTTCAACACTTTAAACAACAATTCCCGAACAATAAATTAATTTCCAGACTTTTTGACATAAATGACAACGCTGCTTCTTCAATAAAAATGGAATACGTAAATTTCCAAAATTTCTCATTTTTCATTTGCAAACTTATTATGTTAAAACATTTTGATTCTACACACGAGTACCCTTAGGTTTATAGAAAAGTTTTGAAAAATGTTTTAGTTTCTCATTGACAACATCTATGCGATTTTGGAGATCAGGTCTTCCAACAATCAGTTAACATTTCCATGGGCACTACTTACTTGTACCCTTTTATTATTCAACCCGTTTTTGTACATTCTTATCAAGCAGATTTTATTTAAAAATTTCTACATGAAAGAAGTGTCTTGTTGTTGCCTTGAATTCCACACTAAGATATATTGATGGAGTTTGATCAATTAACAATATTCATTTTCATTCATACATTGATTCTATATACCACATTGAACTCAAAATAAAAGGCACCACAAACCACAGATTCTAAAACATCTGTTTCACATTAGGATGTTTTACTAGAGAGTGACATTGACGGAAAACTATAACAAAATTTTATGATAAAGAGTATGACTTCAGCTTCCATTATTTATGTAACAAAATACCGTTTTATACCATCAAGATGATTAGATTAGATTAGATATGTAATAGTTGTTAAACGTACGCTCAATGACTAAACTTAAATAAGTTACTTACAAATATGTTTATGTTATACGGATATCAAAAATCTCGTTTAAGGACCCTCTCTACACCAGTGCAAAATGTTTTTTGGACATTCAGAAAATTATATTGAATAAAGTTGTAAATATTAAGCTTATCAATTTAATTTTCAATATATGGTACGTAGCGTTTACCTCCAGGAAAAAATGTTCAAAGACAATCACGACAATCAAGTATCAATGAAAATAAATCACTATTGTTTACTTCCATGGAGAAAATACATGCAAATAAAGTGTTCAATTAATTTATCTTGGCTATTTAAAATGTTATGAATGCTTGAACTGGTTACAAATTAAGCAATATACTGTAATCTTCAATTTATTGGAATTTAGATCTAAAGGCAGATCACTCTAACTGCAGAAAAATACCATAGAATCAGAACTCTTTACTGTGCAGTGTAGAGAGGGTTCTTAAAGTGGTCGCTAAAATGACCATCTGCAAACACGGCCTGTCGTTAGGTGGAACGTTGACAGACGTTTTAATACATTTTAGGGCATTAATATCATACTAATTTATTAATGGATTACTCCTTTCACTCGATCACGTCAAAGGCCTCTATACCATGTGACCAGAGATGCTTACTCCTCCATGTAACCTAATCCGACTCGGATGTTTCCAGAGGCCCGTGTATGTTTTGCTCACAATATGTAATGTTTAATTACTGTTCGTTATCATCGCATTTCATTTAATTAATAGATCGGTATTACATACACAGCTAAAGACAAATTTTTCTAGGAAACATTACTTATACATCATCTTTTCAAAAATATTCTTTGAAGTAGGTTTAAATTGGCAGGATCAATTTTTATCCAGTCCAACGTATCCATTTTTCAACTTATTAATCGATTTTGATTTATTATTCATATTTCAAAAAATGCTCGCATCTAGTGATTTAAAAACCTTGAAATAAAAGTAAAGGCAATTGCCAACGTCCGATTATACTACTGTACCTAGATTTCTTCAAAACAAATCAATTAAAATACAATTTTGAATGCGTAATATCTGTAGTGATCAATAAAATTTCATCTTTTGAATATTTAATCGATTTCCTGGATCCGGTTGCAAGAACATTAGTTAAATTAACTTCGAGTTAGTGTCGCAACTAGCTGTTAAATTTTTAACGACGAGTTATGTAACTGTCAGTTAAAAATTTGTTGTTCGAAAGTCTATTAAAAATGAATTAGCTAACTCACGTTTAATTGATGTCTTATATTTTAAAACTCTCTGTTAAAATCGTTTTACACGTGCATTTCCCTTACCTATGGTGAAATATTTCTGACGTCATAATTAAAATGACGTCATTCATAAATGTTAATTTGCTAAGGTTATTTCCTTCAAATAGTAATCTTATTTTGGTAAAAATATTTTAAATATATTATCAAATATAGTTACTTCTAATATGCATTTTTTCATGAAAGATAGTCATTTTACATGCAGTATAAACAATGCAATTACAAAGTGTGTACATGTAGTTTTCTGTATTAAGTTTTAGCACGAGGTATTCATTTTTGGGAGGGGAAATTGAAAAAAAAAATCTCAAAAATTTGGAGAGGAACACCCCCTCTCCGTTTTACATGCCTGAAGTTTGTGGAACGATTAACTTCTTTTCAGTAACTTGTCTATAAAGATTAATTTTTTAAATGATGATCTTTTTGATAAAATATAACAACATTTATTGTATGCATAATCGGATAAAAAAATATTTACCTACATCTATATCATATGGAATGATTTTGTCTTGTTGTTCTTTGCAGACAATATTGCAATATACATCCGCAATACATGTATATACATGTATTATACAATCTTGCCTAAATCGAAATCGGGATTGAATTTGCGTGTTGCTCAAGTCAGACATTTCTATTATTTCTGTATAAGTTCTTCTTTCCCCGCAAACAAGTTTTGAAATGATTACAAGTCCACGATTTTGATTTTAATGTTTAATTAAATATTTAATGTACCTAGGTAACCTCAGTTAAATCTGTTAGTTAAATTAGAAAAACTAGTGAAGCTTTAACTGTTGGTTAACTTTCGTGCAACTGGTTTAACTTGCCGTTAATTTTAACGTCGCGTTAACGTAAAGTTAACGGCTAGTTAAATTTAACTATCGTTCGTGCAACCGGATCCTGATAATTAGCCTCGTGTTTGTTATCTACAACTGATCACAATCCTCTTTTTTCTGTGTATTCTGCAGTATTGAAATATTCTTGGCGTCTCTCTTTTTAAGTTGCATTTCGAGAAAAATACATGGAACAAGGAAGGAGTATGACAAATTTCACAGTTCGACAATAAGGAGGCTGTATAATATTTTACTGTAAGATAACACGTAGGTTGTATAACATGTTTTACTGTAAGATAACACGTAGGCTGTATAACGTATTTTTCAGTAAGTAAATAATGAGACTGTATGACATTTTTACAGTTAGATAACATGTAGGCTGTATAACATATTTTACAGTAAGATAATAATGAGGCTGTATGACATTTATTTTACTGTTATAGATAACAATTTACATATTTACATGGAGATAATAGGGATGTTCTACGAAAGTAAGTGAGGTTGATTTGCATTTTGTGTGATATTTTACAGGAATATAAAGGGAAGGCCTATTTAACATATTTTCTGTATATGTGACTGTTTAAAAGATAACAGGGACCCTGTGTGACAATTTTTACAGTAAGATATCAAGGAGGCCAAGTAACATATTTCTAAGGATGGCATATTTTACAGCAAGATAACAGGGAGACTATATGTCATCTTTGTGCAGGAGGTTTTAACATATTTTATGCTTGAGATATTTTACAGTAATATAACAAGGATGATGTTTAACATGTTTCTACAGGTGACCGTATGGCATATTTTACAGTCATAAAGTAGTTAGACTGTATTAAGAAATACAGTAATATAACAGGACGCCTATATGATGTATTTAACATTAGGATAGCAAGGAGGCTGCATGTCAGACACTTATCTACATTGATATCAGGGAGGCTTTATAACATATTTCACAGTGAGATATCGGGAGATTGTCTGGCATTCTTAATAGTTTTTACTTTTAACAAGGGGTATTTTGACAAATAGGGAGCTGCTTGACAAATTTTAACGGGAGGCATATCTGATATTTTTTTACAGTAAGACAATGGGGAGGTGTTATGATATTGTTTTTTTTCAGTTTCTCGGGAATCCTGTCGGTTTGAGCTTCACACCAGTAGCCTCCCCTGGGAAAAAGCCTACCAGGCATGTAAACAACGTGAATTGACCCTGGCCAGTCTGTCGGACGAATCAGAATTGTTGTCCCTGTCCACTGTTATGTTAAAGGCCAATTTGATGCATTCTCAGCTATATAGCTTGGAGAAGAGGTAACCCATGAACACATTGAAACGTGAAAAATATGGCTGTTATTGATAGCTATTTATATAGCTTTCTTGAATAGCTTTACAGGTTTCCTTTGTGGTAATTCCAAAGCATTCTTAATGTGTATATGTGCAGCAAAAGCCTCACTAACAAGAACAATGACATATTTAAAATTCTTGAAAAAATAACATAGGGTATTGGGGTTGAAAATGACCAAAGCTGAAGAACAAAAGAGCCCACAGCTGAATAATCTATTTTTTAAGCTTAAAATTCTGAACCGAGTTGCTAAATGCTTATCTCAATCAAAATACACGCCTTAGTAAAAACTCGTGAAAGTAATGATTCAGACACTTTGTATTGATTCCCTTGGAATAATTTTCAAATAATTTTTAATTTTTTGTGCTTTATGCAAATTTTCATATTAACATTGTCATGTTATTTCATCTACCTGTATTTGCTGCACCTAACTTGAACTAGGCGTAATCTATTGAAGAAATGAAATATGGAGATAATGAACAGTATTCAAGCTCAAAGTCTATTTAGACTATACAAATAAGCAGTAGAGCAAACACGGACCTCAAAAAAATTTAGAGGTGGGATCAGGTGGAGTGAGCATTCCCTACCGACCAGTCACAATTAATCACATAATCACACGCCATGTGCTCCTTGACATGATCGGGAAAAATCCGTCGACAATTCAATGTGTACGTAATAGCCTAAAAATTAGTATGAAAAACATCAGTCAGCATTTGACTTAATGATAGGTTGTATTTGCTAACAAGGTCTTTGTATCGACCATAGAATTTGCGAAATGATGACTTTAAACGAGACTGTTGATATCCTTGTTTCATCAACTTGGTTGTCAATAACTTACCTCGTTTCAGAAATTGCTCTTACGTAGAGCATGCTTTTGCGTATAGTATCAACTGGGAGACAAAAACCCCATGATAAGAGTATATTGCTTCATAAGTAAGGGGAGTTGACAACTGAAAAATTGAAGTCATCACGTTTATCATGTGTCAGACTCTTTGGTATCTTTTATTTCAATCTCACTGGGATATATCGAGTCGACATATGAATGGAAGTAACTATTGTTAATTGATAATACGTCGTCGATATATCTAAATGTCGAGTTGAAGGCCACAAGTGTTTTCTTCTTCTCATGTAGAATATTTTTAATCAATTCTGCTTCATATGATTGATTGATTGTATGTTATTTTACGTCCCATTCGAGAATTATTCACTCATATAGAGGCGTCACCATATCTGGTGAAGGGCTGCAAATTTTGACCTTTACTCGGCACTCAGGGCCATTGAGCAGTGAGGGATCTTTATCGTGCCAACACCTGCCGTGAAACGGGGCCTCGGTTTTTAAGGTCTCATCCGAAGGACCCGCAACTTTCACTTCAAAGTGAAGTGCATGGCGAAGGAACAGTTGCTACCAATTTTTCATTGGCTTAGGTCAG
The DNA here is from genome assembly GCF_033153115.1 of Saccostrea echinata. NCBI lineage: Eukaryota > Metazoa > Mollusca > Bivalvia > Ostreida > Ostreidae > Saccostrea > Saccostrea echinata. The sequence goes on from NW_026889779.1 coordinate 34,328,298, forward strand.
TCGCGGCCGAGACTCGAACTCACGACCTTCCGATCACGAAGCGAGCGCTATAACCGACTGAGCTTCCTTGAACGGTTTGCTTCATATGAAATTAAAATAAAACCATCTTTATACAATACAGAAAAAGACAAATTGATGAGAATAGAACAGCTGGAACACAGTTTGTTTTGAGGCAATACTCATCTTTTGTATTTCTTAAAATAAAAATAAGCTGTGCAAAAAAAAAGTGCACACTGCCTTTCGAATTCGTGAATTGTTTAAATCAAATAACACAGTTCTTGGACAAATGTTGCGAAACTTTTTTTATAGAAGAAATAAAAGTGATTTGTTGGCTTCGTAATATGTTTCATTGCAGTGGGTACTGGATTGGATTGAGGATGGGGGTGGACCATTTGGGAAGCCAACAATTCCACTGGGGTGATTGTATGATTGACTCTTCCATCATCGGACGTTTCAGTAGCCTGACATATTATACGTCATCCACTGCATGTGGCTATATTTCACTGAATTCTTTACTACTGATGCCTTGTTCCACAGACAATGCAATGGGCTTTATATGTGAAAATCCCTCTGGTGAGATTTAATTTCTGCGGATTTTTTTTATTAAGTAACATCAAGTCGATAATCTGTCATCGAAACTTTTTATGATTATAGTAGGTTTTGTTTTTAATTTTTCATCAAGTAAAATTAAGCATAAACTTGCAGATCTATAATATATGTAATCATTTAAATTCGCGGTGGGTGATTTTGTTGTCCACAAAAGGAAAGATAACCCTAGAAAATTTATGTATGTTTTGAACGAGTTACCTTTCCTTGAAACTTCTTGGGTTTCGATATTTCGACAACGTAATTGGTATCTATAGATGGCATTAATTAAAAGGGTACAATGTCTTTTCTGGCCATCGGACAGACTATTCAATTATAAAAAAAAAAAATTAAAACATCATAAAACTCTATTTTTCTGTCGCCTGTAGCCTATATATACGTACCGATTTGAAACTGCGAATAACGATTACGTTGACATCGAAGTGTTAAACCAATTACTTGCTAACTGAGTTAATAACACATATTCTGGCAACAATCTGATCAAAAGCGGTTTTCACAATGTTGGACTACAACAGGGACTTGAATAACTTATTCATTATAAAAAAGTAATGTTTGAAACTGTAATTCAGTAATTTTTTTTTCAATTTATAATGACCTATGTGTAAAACTAAGGCTTGTAGCAGTATTTTTTAAGTAACTTTATACCGTCGTTCTCTTTTTGCATCATATATATCTTTCCTATAGAACTTTTATATACATGTGTATTTATGAAAACTTAATTCGTTGATGATATAAATTCGTTTATAGGGGGCACCCCAAAATTCTGCAAAAAATTTAGCCACTGCTAAATTTACCCCTTTCACATTATGTAAGAGTCAACTTTACATTCATTATCCATTCCTATTTAAGGTTCTGACTCCTGTTTTACACTACAATCAACAATATCCGCCATGGGATACGATAGCACAACTGTTCTCACATCATCACGCTGTGCCTCTTCTTGTTTAAGTGATTCGAGTTGTGCCGGTATTTATGTATCAAAAGAAACAAAGTGTACAATGTTGACCTACAAAAGTCAGATGTCCAGGACCTTAGCAGCATCCAACTTACAATCAACGCATATCTTCCATCAAAGTATGAAAAGCTTAATTCAACATTTACTAAAACTGGACTTTTAAACTTTTAAAACTCTCTCCTCTTGACTATTTAGCTCTTCAAATCTTCTTCAGGGCTTCTTTATCACTCTTCGTACTACGGATTTCAAGAAGAATTAACAGAGGATGAATTGTGTCTCATTCCGATAGCATCTCCAATAGACACAACAGAAATACCGGGAGAGGTCACGGTAAGGCTATAGTACCAATCTGATTTAAATCAGATTTTTTGATCCGCTCACATAAATCGCTACACAAGGATCTGAGGAAACCCATTTAGGGTCATCTCCTGGTGACCTTTCTAATAAAAATATTCATTAAAATTGACAAATCAGGGAGATCGTAAAACAAAGAGCCAAAAAAAAAAAAGAATTCTAAATATACTCAGGTACAGAAAAGACTGTGGTCATTCTTTTGGCAGGCTACGGAAACCAGGTCACGATTTTCCATTCGTGTATTATCGGGGCTTTCACTGCTGTAACTGAATTCCGAGATACTTCTAAATTATTGGAAGCGAACTTTTGATTGGAAAGTTGAAAGGTCACCAGGAGATGACCCTGAATGGGGTTTCTTCAGATCCTTGTGTAGCGATCTATGTGAGCGGATCAAAGGATTTGATTTTAATCAGATTGGTTATAGTATATGTCGGTAACATGAGAAATACTTGAGATCACGGTAAGACATGGGAAATACCAAGAGAGATCACTGTAAGTGGGTGGTAGATATTAGGGAAATTCTAGGAGACGGTGGTAAATAACAATGACGTGGGAAATACCAGGATAGATAAGATGTTGGAGGATATCAGTGACATGGGAAATACCAGAAGAGGTCACGGTAAGACGATAGTAGATATAAGTGACATGGGAAATACCAGGAGAGGACATGGTAAGATGTTGGAAGATATCAGTGACATGGGAAATACCAGGAGAGGTCACGGTAAGACGATACAAGATATAAGTGACATGGGAAATCACAGGAGAGGACATGGTAAGATGATGATAGATATAAGTGACGTGGAAATTACCAGGAGAGGTTATGATAAGACGGTTGTAGATATAAGTGATATGGGAAATACCAGGAAAATCCATTGTTTTGTTTGTTTGTTTGTTGTTTAACGTCCCTGTCAAGAATTTTTCACTCAGATGGAGATGCCACCATTTGCCGGTGGAGGACTGCAAATTTTACATATACACGACATTGAGGACCATTGAGCAGGGAGGTATCCTTTTGGTGCCAGCATCTACTGCGACACGGAACCTCGGTTTATACGGTCTCAACCATGAGACCGGTCTCCACACCCCACACTGGATTCGAACCCACGACGTAAGGATCTACTCCTTACATCGTGACTCTAGAGCAGATGCTCTAACCACTGCACCAAGCGGGCAACGGTACGATGGTGGAAGATATTATTGACATGGGAAATATCAGGAGAGGTCACGGTAAAAAGGTGGTAGATATTAGTGACATGAGAAATACCAGGAGAAGTCAAGGTGAGTCTGAAGTTAATATCGGTGACAGCAGAGTTCCGGGTGGGGTAAAGGCAAAATCGTTGTAGCCAGCATTTCTTTTCTACTGTTGGTGACAATTTAATTTTTTAGGTCATTAGTTGTAATATTTTACGTGTGCTGAAATTTTAAAATTCTTCCTTCAGACTGGTCAAATAAATCCAACGCCCTCATTGGAAACAACAGATACAGATACCCGTCTTAATACAGCAGGTGACCAAAGCTCAAATTCCTTGACAAATTTTGAAGTCCAACTCCATACTTTATACAGTTCTGAAGAAGAAAGTGCAGCACAGTCAAGCCAGTTAAATTACCAAGATACTGAATTGTTTAATAAGACAATTAACTCGAAAAACCAGTCCAGAAAAGCAGACAATTCTTCTGTATTACCTGTAGTTTTAGACGATCAAGCATTCACTCTGACCACTTCTGAAGTTAGCTCATTCACTGTTCATCCAAATATTACCACATTTACCACTCTCGCAACCACAGTCAACCCAGACACGCTAACAACCACAGTCAACCCAGACACGCTAACTACCGCAGATACAACTTCTTATGTTTATGGAACATTTCTTCCTTATAACAATACTCCTGTATTAAACGATTCAATCATCAACAGTATAAATATATCAGAGAGTGATTCCAGTACAAGCAGTGTATTAAATACCGGCGAAAATGTGACTATAGAATACTTGAATATCACGGGTGATATATCTATTTTCAATTCCTCGTTATGTTTGTGCATTTGCAAGGAAACCAACGAAAGTCTGCAAGACAAACTACACAAGATTTCGTCAAACCTCAAATTAGATAGAGCCTCATTATCATCTGTATTACGGAGAAAAGTTTCCGCTGATGATCCAAGACCAAGTGTGAAATACGTGGGGGGTTTCGGCCTCTTTGTACTTTTCCTGTGCGCTGGACTGATCGTTTGTTGTGATGCACCGCGATTTTTTAAAGTATTGAAATGTCCTAAATGTCCTGAAATGTAAAATCATTTGTGTAAATTGGATTTTTTTAAAATGACACAGTCAAGTAATTTCTCTAGTTTTCAAGAAGGAGGGGTGTGTGAAAAGTGCAGTGAAATAATACATATTTATTAAAATCTCGTGGTGTAATCTGCTCAGTTAAATTTGTGTTTCACATGCAAACTTCTTTAGATTGTCATGCACCACTGTACGGTTCTAAATTCACCGACATTCACACATATTCAGAAATATTTATTTTGCTCCAGCTTTGGTCTAAGTTCTTCAACTTTCTAGATTGTAAAAATTATTTACGAGTAAATAATGTTAACGAGCATGATTTTCAGGTATTCGTTACGGTGTCCTCTAGTATTAACATTTCACACGAAGCGATACATCACAATCAGGTCGTTGTGTGGCCAAAATAGATTACTGTTGACGTACTTTTTACCTTAGAGTCAAGAGATCACAGTTTCTGAATAATCCGCTGGTAGAAAAAGACGCAGATATCCTAGATTGCCACTAAATGCCTTACAGTTCATTGTGTGACGCTGAGACTGGTCCTTCGGATGAGACCGTATAAACCGAGGTTCCGTGTCGAAGTAGGTACTGGACCAAAACGATCCCTCACTGCTAAAAGACTTTAAGTGCCGAGTACAGGTCTATGTTTGCAGCCCTCCACAGTAAGTGGTGGAGTCTCCATATGAGTGAGAAACTCTCTAAGGTACGTTAAAAAAACAAACAAACTATGTGCCTAATTAGTTACTTTAATTAGGTTTCCGCGGAAAATTTGAGACTGCCTACACATCTTAAATTAATACCACGCGAAAAAAGACTTCTACAGTAGAGGAAATCTGTACTAATTTTCAATGCGTCGTTTAACACATACGGAAAAAGTCAACAAGTACAAGTGTTGAGCACAAATGAAAAACTATGAGGTCAAAAAGCCATTCTTTCTCATTTTCCGTCATCTAAATACACAATATTGCTAAATGACCTTTTTGGATGAACTACAGAATACGCTACAGTATGTAATTTTATGATATATTGACGATGTTTTAACAATAGTAACATTCTATTTGACTTGATATATCCCACTGAACTCGAGTCAAAAGACATCACAGAGTCTGCCACATCTGTTTCATATTTGTATGTTTACTGACTCTAGACGATAATAGCACTGCATGACAAATATTTTCCAACGTAAGCTTTCTTATTATATATCAATATTATCAATCGCTATCACCTTCATATTGTGTTTATGTCTCCCAACTGATTCGATATGCAAGAGCATGCTCTGAATACGATTAAATTTTAAACTGAGGGAAGCTACCGACAAATAAGTTAATGTTACAAGGATTTCAGCAACTCCTTGTAAAGGAGCTTTTTGGCGATTTTTATACTCGTTATCATGACCTTGTTTGTAAATACAACCTATTGTTAGGTCAAATTTTGTCTAACATGTTTCATACCATTAGTAAGTTTGTTGCTTTTATATTAAACTGGACAAAGGAGTACTTGGTCTACCTGATAAATACAAAGAGCCCACGGCGGGTGTGACCGTTCGACGGGAGATGTTTACTGTCCTAGTACCTGATCCCACCTCTGGTGTTTTTAGGGGCCCGTGTTTTTGCCCTCTTTACGATTCGTTTTCTTAACTGATTTATGAGATTAATCACTGTTCCTTATCTTCGTCTTTTACATTACTACCATTCATACATAGGCTCAATTTATCCCAATTTTGATGTTTTACTGACTATAGACGATAATGACCAACTAACAATTCAACTGACCAAACGAGATATACTATCCTCTACACTTCCCCCCGCTTTTACCCGAAGCTAAGCATGGGTTCTCTCCATGTGAATGGGGTCTCTTCAATAAAGGCAACCAATGCCGTCCACGGACACTAAGTCCGTACATGGACAGAATGTCCTTCCCCTAGAGTTTCCTGAAGCAGGCCTTGAATCTCTTCAGTTGCGGCAACATCTGCCGTCCACAGACACCAAGTCTGTAAATGGACACAAAGTCCTAGCTATAGTCGTGTAGTAGGCCGCCAGACACCAGAGTCACTACGCTGCCACCAAATTTGTAACGTGAAGAGGCCACCCATCCTAGGGTTATATAGGCTCGCCAATGCTTAACTTGCCTGAAATAGAGGGAGATTGTACCGCATCACTAGAAAAGCTAGCTCACTAGCGAGGCAGTATAAGTTCCTTATATACTGTCCGCTACACAATCATATTTTGACTGACATGTTTCACACCAATTTTTAGGCCTTTGTGTATGCTAAATTTGACTTTGGAGTACTCCGTCTACACGTTCAATACACTGGGCTCAAGGCAGGTGTTACCGGTTGACAGAGGATGCTTACTCTTCCAAGGAACCTGATCCTACAGTGCAGGAAACTAATTTTGTTACAGCATCGATGCTGATTTGAATGCTTCCTTTGCTTGCTGATTTGAATGCTTCCTTTGCTTGCTGATTAAATGCTAGTAATCCTTATCCTGATGCTGTTTTATAATTAGGTCAATGCTACCGGAAGTAGCATCATGCTACCGGAAGTAGATAATGAATTTCAGCATAGCCGTTTAAAGCAATAAAAGTGCCTTTTACAATTGTTTGATCATAATATCTCACTATGTATCAATAATGTGAATACTTTAACCAATATTCTTATTAATTTTTTACTGAATTAAAACTCATTGATTTTCTGATGCTAGTAGGATAATGCTGATTTTATGTAGGTCAATGCTGGTTTTATCCTTTGCTTGCTGATGCTGATCCTTGTAATGCTGTTTTTTAAATGCTGATGCTGATGCTTGCTCAATCCTGATGCTACTAATGCTTATGCTGATGCTGGTTTATGTAACAAAATTAGTTCCCTGGACTGTAATTCTGGGATTCCCAAGGGTTCGTCTTTTCTGCCTCTTCACAGATCTGTATTTTTGTAGGTTTTGTGAGATCGAAGCCTGTTCGTTATATTCGCTTTGTAATTGAAAGGAAACTATAGGTATAAAATGGATAACCAAAGGAATAATTTATTAATTGAAGTAGAACAATTGCACTTATGGGTCCCGGTAAAATGTGGGAAAAAAAACATTTTAGCGCTGTAATTCAAAAAAAGCCAAAAAATATGGGAGAGTCAGCCAACAAGCCGACATTCATGAATTTCTATAGAACTTTAATCGATGATGGCAGGGTATTCATTTCAAAGCCTTTTTTACTGTCAGCCTAACGTTGTGCAAAAACTAAAAGATAAAAGACACATTATACAATTAGAAGAGTTGAAGAGTGAATGAAATTAAGAAATTTGCACAACAATAGATAGGTACTACAATATTAAAAATGTATGAAAAATCGATGTTTTTCCAATAGCAAGATGGAGTTATTTACGTGCAGGAGCCACGCTGAATTAACTTGTGGAATAATTTATTTTAAATAATCATGCGAGTACTACCAAGTGAACTTTCATCAAAGGTGCTCACCGTAAAAAAAAAAATGCCACGTTTTATATTGTTTGGCAAAGTCGTACAGAAAGTTTGGTGTCGTTTAAAATTTCATCATACATGGAAATAGTGATTATTTTTAAGCATTCATATTGAAAGACGATTTTATTGAAAGTCATAATATTATGAAATTATAAATGAATAGTATATAAAAAGTGCACGTTTTCGAAGGTAACAGTTGAAATTAACACCCATAGGAAAACCATTGTCAATCCTTGGGGTGTCAATTTCAACTGTCAAGTGTGTTGCTAATGGTGAGGGTAACCTTATAAATTGTTAATTGCGTCTAAACCAATCAGATTTTGGTATTTAGCATGAGAGTACCATAAAATAATTACATGCATTTGTATATAATATCCGGATTGCACATTAATGTTCAAAAGCTTACATTAAAGTTCTTAAATTCATAAATGTAGATAGCAAAAATAATCAATTAATTAATATTTTAATTAGTACAACACTAAATGAAAATGATTTGCACGAACCATTTGACTCAGTGTTACTTACATATGCATGTTTACTGGTTGCATATAGCTTCATTTGATTTTTTTTAACATCGATTAAAAAATAAATATAATATGAAATAACGCAAAAAGTGTCATTCTGCAAACCCACTCATCGACCCTCTGGCAAATTGTTCACTGTCGATTAAAATGTATCCCCCCTCTGATTTTTAGGTTCGGTGCGATTTTCCTGGATTTGGGGTATCTATAGGCATTAAAAATACTCAAAATAGTTCAATATCCATGCCAAATTCCGTGATGTTTATCGTGATTTTAATTGAGAATTTATTACCAGTGTTTGAATATACCCAAAAGAACGATTTGGTGATACATGTATTTTCTAGATTATAATGGCACTGAAAAAAGACCCATTCTCTATTGCTTAAGTGTACTTGTCCTTTCTCAGTTTGCTTTATTGCAAAACACGATGGTAGACAAATTTATATTAACTCTTCTTTCATATTTCTATATATTCCATTAGTTAATCTGTAATTTACGTCTGGATTTTAGTAAGTTAACAAATTTTCCTTTATTTATCTTCAAATCAGCTACTATAGACATGTTTACATTCCCGACAATATATCTTTTTATAGCAATATTTTAAACAATATTGACCAACAATATTGACCAATTTCCGGATAGCACAAGTAGTTCCCTACATTAACAATGATATTCCACATGCATTAAGAATATGCTTTGTTATCAATATTTAGACACCACATTCCCATCAATATTGCAAAGCCAGCGATTTAATTGAAGAAATTTTTTTAAAAAGCAGATCAGTGGTGCTGACATAAAAATATTGAACACTTAAAAATCTGTTCTATAATCAATGGTCACATTACTTCAAATAATGTTGTAAATCATTGAAATTATCCCTGGAGGGTCCTTTAAGATTGTGAAAACGAAAAGGTCACCTAAAGTAAAACACGGGTAAAAGATTTCTATGGTATTGTCACCATGTTTATAAAAGACGCAATATATAGTTGAATAATTGATTTTTATAACAAAAATACGTGGCTATTACTACAGGTGCTAGGGGAAGGAAAGCCCCCTCTTAGACTGAAAATGTAATTGTAACTTTACATTTCCATTGGATTGGAATCACAGGTAAGTATTGTACATGTACATTACGTTTGTTGCCTCTTTATAACGAATTTCAAGTTTTTTCCTGGCGTCACACTGTCCCGAAATTCATGCAAAATGGCCATACGGATATGATCTTTTGTTAAATTTCATGCGAAGATGACCCCAAATTTGTTTATCATCCTGATCAACAGCCGAAGCAAGTACAATGCACAAAGAAAGACAAATATTGAAATTCAAACCACACGTGAGGGCAAAAATGATCATTTTCATCAAATATTTTGCCCACATGACACATGAAGGCCACTCGAAGATACAAGACGTCGTGTGTACGGCCTGATATGTTTCAACTAGGCCACGAAGGAGTGGCAGGCTTTTTTCAGTTCTGACATGTAGATACTGGCATCGTTGCTGGAACATCCGCACCGACGTCAGCACAGAGAAACTCGCCTGCGTCGACAAAGGCCATGATGTCAATGAAAAAAAGACCAGTTCTTGTGGTTACCGAGTCAGTACACCAAGACAGGTGACTGTTCAGAGCATTCCAGTACAATGCAGTATGGATTTTTTTTTATCAAAAGTGTTCAATAATTGCATTCCATTCTTCAGTTTTAGTAGTTCACTGGTTACCTCAGCAGCAGACTCGGCTTTGATTGCGTTGCAGGCTTCAATAACGAGAAAGAAGATGGTATTTGAAGCAATTTTGAAGTAGGACATTCTGAAACAATTGTCATTGCAGGCCATGTATCCTAGAATGATGGACAGCATAAATACATACAGGAGGGAGATATTCTTTGTGCCATATGTTTCTCTAGTTTGCTTTCTATACCGTGCAGGACTTCATCATAAAGGCCTCTGGAAAATCATGTGTAGTGGTAGAAGGCTTCTCATCTTTTGTCTTCTCAATAATTTTAGACCGACATGGACCTCGGTTTCATGCCTCTGTCCTGAAAAATAAAAATAATTAAAATAAATACATGCGTCGAAATAGAAAGAAATGATCAAGTCAAATAATACCATTTTTACTTGTTAGCGGAGATGCTGGGTCTGTTATTCATCCTGTTCTCCTAACTTCATCAAAAGAATCAATGCTGCTGCCTTCTTTTTTCTGGTTGTCTCGTCAAAAAATATGCAATTTTGCAGAAATTATGTTTAAAGTAATTGACAATGAAGTTTAAAAAAAATTCACGTCTGTAATTGGTTGAATTGTTCAGGACTGGCTGAGGATAAGGCAACGAGACTGGCCTTTCATTTATATTTCGACCATACTATAAAAAACATTTGAGCTGATAGAATTTGACGGTCATTGCCGATATCTTGGTTCCATTTACTTGTCATCTCACTGTAATACTCTTCCTACACGACAGCATCGCAAGAGTTTTACGAAGTCGTGCTGCATTCCAGTGGGGAACCTTCTTGTTTTCTTCGTATTGTCTTCGTGAGGTGAAAATTGTCCCAGTCTCCCAAAACTGACTTAGATGGACACATGATTAAGGAAATATTAAAATTCGGCTCTGATCGTAAATCCATCGGGCCATCCGTGATCACATCTTGAGTAATCTTATGATCGCCTGTTCATTTTTTAGGGCTCCGGCAGCAACTTTCTTTGCGGTGGCAAAAATTTTGACAAGCCAAAAAAATTGCCGAAGGCCTTTGTGAAGGTTAATTTTCGTGATAAATTCTTCTGATAATTTTGCCATTCCTAAGCCAATAGTGACAGCATCTTTTCACATCGTGTTGTCTTTGTATTTACTACCTGTTATCTTCGGTGCTATCGGAGAGTTTTCGCCTCACAAAAATGCGAAAAAATAAGGCTCCCGATTGTCGTTGAAAGGCAGCACGACTACGTGAAGCCTTCGCAAAGCTGTCAAGTAGTCATCGCATTATAGTGCTATGACATCTAGATGGGGTCATGTTGTCGACAAAGGCGGTCAAATTTACATGTGAGAGATGTAGACACACCAATAAAGGGCTCACCCTTAGCCAATCCTGATAAACTCTACATAGTATTAAAGTTATAATTCCAAAGGCCTCGTTTACAATTGATTTAAATCGAGTTGCTGCAGAATGGAACACTTTTATGATAAAACAATCAGGAAGAAAAGGCAGTCGCACAGCTTCTCAGATGATAGGATGAGCAACTCTGACACACTCAGCACCTCCGCTTTCAGGACACAAAAATGTATTTTTTCACTTCATCAAATCTTGCTATCTTGACAAATGTACTTATTTTGATCTCCAATTTATTTTCCAGGGTAGGTATAAAGGATGGAACCAAGGCCTGTGTCGGTCATAAAATGGCTGACAAAAAAGACAGAAAAAGGGTATAACAAACTGCCAAATGTTCCAAAGACAGTAGATGAGAGGTCTTTTACAACTAAACAAGATTTTCAAGAGGCCTTTACAATGAGGTCCTGCAAAGGATAGAAGGCAAACTAAACAAGGACACATAGTACAAAAAGACTCTCCCACCTGTTCTCAGTTAAGCTGTCCATCACTCTAGGATACATGGCCTTATGATGACAGTTGTCCAAGCCTAGCTGCTTAACAACTTCAAAATAGTTTTTAACACCATCTTCCTTCACATTCATGTAGTCTGCGATGCCATCAAGGGCGAGTTTGCTGTCGAGGTGATATAGTCCTTTTGCGTGGTAGCACCTTCCAAAACTGAAAATGTATGGTTGTGCCCACCCAAAATGATAATGTTTTCTACAAGCCTGTGTGACAGTGTCCGAGAATAATCGAAGGTCAAATTCTAAATGTGTGTACAACTTGGGCATTTTTCATTCAAAAACTCCAAAAAAGAGAAAAAATCTATTTATTTATTTTCCTTTTTTCAAATTTACCGTTCACGGTAGCTCAGTCGGTAGAGCGCTTGCTTCGTGATCGGGAGGTCGTGAGTTCGAATCTCGGCCGCGATTGACCTAAGTCGATAAAATGAGTAGCAACCGTTCCTTCGCCATGCGCTCGGCACTTTGAAGTGAAAGTTGCGGGTCCTTCGGATGAAACCTTAAAAGCCGAGGCCCCGTGTCACGGTAGGCGTTGGCACGATAAAGATCCCTCACTGCTCAATGGCCCTGAGTGCAAAGTAAAGGTCAAAATTTGAAGCCCTTCACCGGTATATGGTGACGTCTCTATATGAGTGAAAAATTCTCGAATGGAAAACAACATATAATCAATTAATCAATCAATCTTTTCAAATTTGTTTGGCTACATGGATAAATAGATTTGCATTCAGTTTTGTTTTGATTTATATGTAACTTGTATTTTGTGTTCTTATGTCAAAATTCTTTAAAATATGAAGTCTAAATGTTTTAAAATTGATACTAAGAGACTAAATTTACTTTCTTACATCTTTTCTATAAACATTTTTTTTTTCAGATTTACACATATATTAATCCTTTAAAGAACTTCTTACATATCGTCTAAGGAAATTATGCCGTATGGCTAATACTTTGCAACCAAAGTTTCGAGTTTAATATCAATTCAATAAAAACAAAATAATATTTTATATCAACTAAAAATATATTCAACCCCTTAGTTAACGAAGGTATTACATATACTGATTCAAGGAGATTGCAGCAAGTTTTTGTGAAGGCCATATTAAACTTTAGTCATTGTTAAAAAAATATCTTGTTGGGTTTGGAATAGCTGACTGTCTGCCTATTATAAAACCATGTCCAGGAAATTAACCTTGATTTAAATAGATTTAAACTTCAGTTTGCCTCAGTCTGACAGATCAATTAAAACTTTTATCTACTTTGAATCATTCCAATTTTAAATCGATACACACGAATCTTCCTCTTAATCAGTTTATAACTTAAAGCCCTTTTTATTAACATTGATGCTTTTGGTCTAAAACGAAAGTGTTCATCAATTCCGTATTATGCTTCCATCGATACCAATTCTTTTTTTGATGATTTTAAAATCAACAATTTTTGTGAAAACGGGGGCTAAAGACGTGGAAATATTGGGAAGTAAGTAAACAATATATATCTAAATAGTTGTTCATCGTTTCTAATTCTTTCATTGTTAAATCTGATAATTTTTGATGAAATAGAAATTATATTTTGTAAATTTTACTCTTGGAGAAATTAATATTTTCCTTTATTTAAATGTTCTTTTCAACATTTAAAATATGAACCATAAATAATAATTAATTCAATGTTTCTTCCGACAAAATCCTTCTTTGTTCTTAGACATAAAATTATATTTATAATAACTGTATCATTGCATACTTATTTCTAAATTTGAATAATCTGTGTAATCTTTAATTTCTTGTCGATGAAGAATAGTTTCGCAATCTTTCTGTTCTCATTCATAGCCACGATTTCTAAAATTACAAACTTTAAAAAGGAAAGACTTTTATGAATGAGGGGAAAAGAAGTTAATCATTGTTTTTTTTAGTTCAAAAATTTTTCTTTCTTAAAATTGGATGAATAATTGTACAAAAATAGATGGGGAAATTAATACAATAGAACATTTTTATATTGACGATTTCTTCCCTTCACGTAGTGATCATAATTTTGTATATTTTACTTGAATATACCAAAGACATTATAAATTGTCATTTATGTCTCTGAAAATACGTCACATTTGAGCCACCTCTGGTCTTTCGAGACACTTTTAATTCCTAAAATGAATCAACACTTCTCATATATATTACATTGGTGCAAAATGATGATTTCGAATCAAAATTGACTGACATTCTTCGCTTACAGTGGCCTGCATACTGAAGTTTAATATCATTATAAGGACTAATACAGGGCCTATAGTAAGACTAAAAAAGGTAAGCTAAAAATAGATCTTTAATAACATTTTTACAGTTTCTCGGAAATCCTGTCGGTTTGAGCTTCACACCAGTAGCCTCCCCTGGGACAAAGCCTATCAGGCATGTAAACACCGTGGCTTGACCCTGGCCAGTCTTTCGAAAGAATCGGAATTAAAGTCATTGGCCACTGTTGTAAAACAGGCAGATGAGATTTACTCTAAGAAACATAACTTAGAAAGCAGGTATGAAAGCAGTCCCTTTTATGTTGAATTTTATTATCAAAAAAACGTTATTAACATGGAGGAGTAAGCATGTCTGTAGACCGGTCACATCCCAAGTGTGCTTCTTGTCATGGTTGGGCAAACAAAAATATCCGTAAAAAATCAGTGTGAGAATAATTGCCTAACAATTTTTATAAAACGTCAATAAGCATTTGACTTAACGAAGGATTGTATTTACTACTCGTCTTAGAAATTGTTCGGATGTAAAGCATGCTCTTGCGTATCGAATCAACTGGGAGACATAAACTCTATAGCATGTGGTGATAATAGTATATTGCTACATAAAAAAAGGGAAAATTACAACAAAAAGAATTATGTCATAAGTTTATCATAAAGTTTTGTTGTAAGGTCACCATTAACGTCTTTTTCTAGTAATGTATCCAAATATGAAACAGATGTGTCAGACTCTGTGTCTTTTATTTCGAGTTCAAACGGTTATCTCGAGTCAACGTAGGAATGAATAAATGTTGTTAATTGATAAAACGTCGTCGATATATCTAAATGTTGAAGATCATAGCAAGAGACTTCTTCATTTCATATAGAAGTTTTAGAATACATTCTGCTTCATATGAATACAAAAATAGGTCTGCTAATGACTTGTGAACATTTGGTTTCTTTCCACTAAAGTGAACATTGTGGCCATTTTTTTTTAAATTTTTCTATTTCGTTGAAGTGGATACTGGGTTGGCTTGAGGATGGAGGTTAATTCATTAGGAGAGAAGGAGTTCCACTGGGGGGACTGTTCCATTGACCAAACTATCACAAAGAAGTTTGATAAGCTGAAAGATTATCCCTCATCCACCGGATGTGGCTATGTTTCGAAGGAATCTTTAAGCTTGACGTCATGCCCTGCAGACAAATCAATGGGTTTCATATGTGAACATCCATCTGGTCAGTTCCTTTTTATTTTAACTGTCTAATTCAATGCTAGCTTACAATAACATGACAAAATAAAATTTCAGGTCATGCTACTATTTTTAGAAAGACTATAAAACATGTATATTAATACCTTTTTATTAGTCCCCTACCGGTGAAACCGGAGGGGACTATAGGTTTTCTCTGAGTCTGTCCGTCTGTCTGTCTGTCCCTCTGTCTGTTTGTCAGTCTGTCCCACTTGGTTTTCCGCACTTTTTTCCTAAATGCTTGCAGATATTGAGCTGATTTTTGGTATGTGAGTGTATCTTGATGAGTTACAGATCAAGTTTGCATTTCGCTCCGCTTCAATGACTTTTGGCGGAATTACGACCTTTTCAATTTTTCAGGATTTTCCGCAATTTTTTTCTAAACGCTTGCAGATATTGAGCTGATTTTTGGTATGTGACTTTACCTTGATGATTTTAGATCAAGTTTGCATTTCGCCCCGCTTCATTGATTTTTGACGGAATTATTACCTTTTCAATTTTTCAGGGTTTTCCGCAATTTTTTTCTAAACGCTTGCAGACATTGAGCTGATTTTTGGTATGTGACTTTACCTTGATGAGGTATAGATCAAGTTTGCATTTCGCCTCGCTTCATTGATTTTTGACGGAATTATTGCATTTTTAATTTTTAACGGGAACCAGATTACAGTTGCCGGTAGGGGACTAGTATTGCTAATGCAATACTCTCAGAATGCTTGTTTTTATTAATTTACACGTCATCTTCTAGGTTCCGATTCCTGTTTTTCAACAATGTCTAGATTTTCCAAAATGGGATACGATAGCACAACTGTTCTCACATCATCACTCTGCGCCTCTTCTTGTCTAAGTGATTCGAGTTGTGCCGCTATTTATGTATCAAAAGAAACAAAGTGTACAATGTTGACCTACAAAAGTCAGATGTCCTGGACCCTAGCAGCATCCAACTTACAATCAACACATATCTTCCATCAAAGTATGAACACATTTCTTTTTCCCCCTTAATCTTGTTCACCAAAACTTAGCTTTAAAGTTGAAACTCCCTCATCTTCCTCTTACACTGTACATGTGATGTTTAAAAGATTGACAAAATATACATAAAGGAGCAGCAATACAACTGATCACAATCAAATAACAATAACAAACTGATTCGTATAAACAACTCACCTCATTCATTATCATTATCATCATGATACATTGACGTTTGGCGACAATTCATTACATTCACTATTGTAACAAGAAAGCGAAAACGCACGACGAGCCCGGGCCTCCAGAAGCACTTGTCAGTTGCTCTACCAACAGAGTTATCTGGCCACCGGCGATCGACCCTGTCAAACCGCTATATTAAACCTTCTTTAAGAGTCTGTACCCCGAATACACCAACCCAAGCTCTTCTTGGCAGAACACCTCTCCCTTTCAGGGCCAGATCAAACGTAAACGTAAACGCAAGTGGACCAAACCAGGATTGAAGCAAGGGCTTCTGAATCATTAGTTAGGAGGTGCTCTTCCATCTGACCTATCTAGCCACTGGCGATCGATCATGCCTGAATGACACATTTTAACGTCCTTTAAGATCTTCGTCCCTCAAGACACCAACCCTAGCTCTTCTCTGGCATTTCATCTTCCACTACCAGGTCACGCACCAAATGTACTAGGAAAATGCGACGGACCAGACGGATTCTAATAAGGGCTTCTGACTGATATATCTGGCCACCACCGATCGAACCTGTCTGAACACTGACGCCCTAAGATGACTCAGTACGTTCACTTTCAACTGACACATTGACACTGGCGACGAATGACCACAAGCACCATTATGATGATACATGTACACTGACAATTAACGACATTTCATCACATTCACTGTCTTCAAGCATCTCCCAATAAACACCATGATTAGCGCACATACTACGACCGACATTTCACCACAATGATTACATTTATATGACTAAGATTGATTGATGTGTAAGTTGTTTTACTTCCCACTCGAGAATTTTTCACTCATATAGCCCATAGGGCTTCAAATTTTGACCTTTACTCGGCACTCAGGGCCATTGAGCAGTGAGGGATCTTTATCGTGCCAACGCCTACCTTGACACGGGGCCTTAGTTTTTAAGGTCTCACCCGAAGGACCCGCAACTTTTACTTCAAAATGCCGAGCGCATGGCGAAGGAACAGTTGCTATCCATTTTTTATCGACTTAGGTCAATCGCGGCCGAGATTCGAACTCACGACCTCCCGATCACGGAGCGCGAGTGCACTACCGACTGAGCTACCGTGAACGGTTATATGACTAAGTACTCAGTTGATGTTAAGCTTACGAAGGATACAAGGACAACGTTATAATATATAAACATTTAGACCAAAGATAATATACCAGCATATTGCGAAACAAACTAAAGTGCACTCAGAATCTATTTCTTGCTGAAGAGCATAATATCTATTTATTGCAATATTAGCACAGCTTAAAATCTCAACACATAAATTTTAATTCTTTCGTTCTACCCGGATCTATTACACAGAAAATTTTCGAGGTTTCCACTTGACGAGCAATGTTTGACACTGTCGGTAATAAACACTTTTTCAGTCTTTCAACTGCGATTTTTCATGAAGCAAAAATGAGTGAAAATCTAAGAAGTGTCATACTCCTTGAGTTAATGTAATTTATAACGGAAAAAATGCCTCTGTTGTATCTTCTGAATATTATTATCTTTTGAATGTAAACTAAAATTTGTTTTTTCACTAACTAGTATAATGACTTTTTATAGGGCTGCTTTATCATTCCGCGTACTACAACTTTGCAGAAGGACTTTCGGAGGATGATTTGTGTCTAATACCGATAGCATCACCAATAGTAACCACGGAAATATCGGGAAAGGTCACGGTAAGGCTGTACGAGATATTGGTTATCACCAATAGTTACAACAGAAACATCGGGAAAGATCAAGGTAAAAATGTTCTTAGGTATTGCTTACAAAAAATATATCAAGAGAGTGAATAGTACCGGTAAGCTTGTTGTAGATATCAATGTCATGAAATAAACCAGGAGAGGTCAAGGTTAGGCAGTTGTAGATATCAGAGACATGAGAAATACCAGTAAAGGTCACAGTAAAACGGTTGTTGATATCAGTGACATGATAAATACCAGTACAGGTCACATTGACATGATTAAGACCAGCAGAGGTCACAGTAAAACGGTTGTAGATATCAGTGACATGGGAAATACCAGAAGGGGCACGGTAAAAGGGTTGCAGATATCAGGGACATGATAAATACCAGGAGAGGTCACAGTTATACGGTTGTAGATATCAGTGACAAAGAAATATCAAGAGAGGTCAAGGTAAGACGGTGTTAGGTATCAGTGAAATGGGAAATACCAGGAGAATTCAGGGCAAAAAAATTTTAATATCAGTGACATGGTAAATACCAAGAGAGGTCACTGTGGTAGATATTAGTGACGTGAGAAATACCAGGAGATGTCAGAGTTGTAGATACTATTAACACATCTGTTCTTACACTGATCCGGTTGTTTCTCAATTTATTGAATTTTCCCCCACTGTTGTTTGAAAATGAAGAAGTCAAGATTAAAGCACTTTTAACTTATTTTTTTCCACGGTGTCATAATACCGCGGAATCACAATTCCTGTTTAATCCGCGGGTAGAAAATTATTTCTTAAATTGCCTCCATATGCTTTAAATGTACTTTAAGTATTCATGGACAAATTTCCGCGAAAAAAATTGTTACCGTGTTTATAGCATAAATTAATACCACGCGGTAAAATGTACTTCTACAGTATTAAAATCTGATTTTAGACGAAGGAAATATCTCCAAGTCCTACACTAAGTTCACAAGACCCAGAGATTGAAGTTAATGCAGTTGATGTCAAATCCATAAGCTCCATATTAAACACGGAAAAAGAACTTCACTCATCATCAATAACTTACCCCTGCATCAGCCAGACCTCCTTAAAGTCCAACGGACAAAACTTTGATGATGATACAGCAAACTCAAACTGTAAAATTACAACAGACTACTTAATTACTACAGAAGGCATTCGTTCTGTACCGAGTCAACTTACAACAAACTACCCAACTACTACACAAGACACTCCTTCTGTTACGAGTCAGAACACAACGTTACACAATGAGGACATTTCTGAATCTACGCCTTCTACACTATGTGTGTGCACATGCAAGGAGACCAACGAAAGTTTGCATGAAAAACTACACAAGATTTCAAAACTGAAAGTAGAAGCTTCTTCGTTGTCTTCTGTGAAACGGACCAAAGTGAGCGTGGATGATATCAGACCTAGTGCCAGATGTTTTGGGGGTTTTGCCATCTCTGTTATATTAATATTTGTAGGCGTGATAGCTTGTACTGATGTGACGGCGTTTTTTAAGTTTGTGGTAAGAAAAAAGTAAAAAAACAAAAAGGTACATTGTATATATAAAACTTTTAAATCTTCAAACCTTGAAAGTCTTTCATACATTTTACTTCAGTGGTTCCTTTTAGTGACACAACTATCTTTAAATGAAAAACGTTTATAAAATTTATCCAAAATCACATATTTCTTTTCGATAATACAGAATTCGTACGCATATTCTGTCATTTTAAGTAAATTTGGAAGCAGATTGTTTGAAGACCCAATATATAATGTTGACAATATTTATAGCCTCTTTAGCCCACCTCGATGAAGTTAGGTGAGCCTTTGTGTCCGAGGATAAAGTTTTTTAAGCATACATGCACTACTTGTTTATTGATCTTAGTTGTATAGATGATGTATTTAGTATGTATGATTGTACCATTCAGGTTTTAAATGCAGCATTTTCAGCCAATATTCTCCATAAGAATTAAGAGGGTTATGATTTTGGACCAGCTTAAAAGTTTTTGGAGCAGGTAAAAATTTCTAGAGCAGGTCTACCAAGTAACCATGTGCCCTAGCTTGACCAAACTTGTATGTTTTATGTATCTAGGGATATACACTACAGGTTCATTCTAAAGTGACCATAAACCTTATGGTAACCAAACTTTCAGTGATGACGTATCTGGGAATGACACTACCAAACAAGCTTTAAATGCTAGATCCGACCAACATTTTTCTAGATTAGTTAGCAGGTAAAAGTTTATGGAGCAGATCCATTTCTAAGTAACTACAAGCCCTATCTGTGCCAAAATTGCTTGGAATATTGCATGTAGGGATAAAAGCTATCAGACTTGATTCGGATTCTGGATCCGATCTACATTTATCAGATTAGTGATTAAGTTAAATATTTTGGTGCAGGTCCATTTCGAAATAACAATAGGCCGTACCTGGACCATACTTGCATGAATGATTATGGATGAATGTCCAGATTAAATTTTATTCCCAGGTTACTATGATCCCTATGCTGACAAAACATGCACCCATAATGCGTCGGGATGCACATCGGACTTTCTTTAAGACTAACGCTTTTAATTTATTCCTTGAAAGATCTTTTATTGAATTCTGAGAAGAAAAAAAGAACGTAAACATTTTCCTCTTCCTCAGAAAAGAACTTAAATGGGATTTGACAGCAGGTTAAGCTTATTGGAACACTCTAGCCTATAATTGGTCTTTGCAAAGTATTAACTATTAATTAAAATCTAGATTTTTTGATATCATAGACAACTGCTTCTTAAATAAAAAAAAAAGGAACTCGGAAGTGTTCATATTTTGTGATTGGTCATCAGCAAAATTACTTCTTTAAAACCACTCTGACTGTACACACAAGTACACTGAAGTTAATATTAAAAGGATACTGGAGTTCCTAATTGACAACATTTATGTAGTCTTCGGAGACCAAGTTTTCCAACAAACTGTTGGAATTTTGATGGGCACTAATTGTGCTCCTTCATTAGCTGACCTGTTTTTATATTCCTATGAAGCAAAATTTATTCAAAAACGTGTACTCGAGAAGAGGAAGACACTAGCTGTGGCCTTCAATTCGACATTCAGTAATATCAACGATGTTTAATCAATTAACAATAGTCATTTTCATTGGTATGTCGACTCGATATATCCCTGTGAACTTAGGATAAAAGACACCATAGAGTCTGCCACATCTGTTTCATATTTAGACATTTTACCAATTAACAATTAAGAAATAAATTGTATGACAAACTAGATTACTTTAGCTTTTCAATCGTCAATTTTCCTTATTTAAGTAGTAATATTCCACTATCACCTGCTTGTGGTATTTACATGTAAGTCTCCCAACTTATTAGCCACTCAAGAGCTTGCTCTGAGTACGATCAGTTTTTAAAGATAGGCAGGCTACTAACCGATAAGTAGATGTTACAGGGATTTCAAAAGCCTCGTTTAAAGTCAGCGTTTCGCAAGTTCTGTGGTCGTTATAATGACCTTGTTAGCAAATATAACCTATCATTGGGTCGTATTTTGGCTGACTTGTTTCAAACTGATTGTTAGGCGTTTCTTTTTGTGCTAAATTGACCACGGATAGTTCCGTCTACCTGATCACTATATAGGGTTAAAGGCGGGTGTGACCGGTCAACAGGGGATGCTTACTCCTAAACACCTGATCCCACCTCTGGAATTTCCAGGTGTCCGTGTTTGATGCCCTCAGTGTTTGTGGATTTTTGAGATCGACCACTGTTCGTCATCTTTACCTTTTACATTACTTGCAGTGTGAAAACTAGAGAAACGCTATGTGATCGTTGCAACAAATATCGTTTGACATGTATTCCAAAGTTGCTGGCATTTTTTCTGTGACTGTGTGAAACGAACGCGGTACATTCATATTCATCTTGCTTCCGATTTTCCAACAACTTGTAATGAATTTTTTTTTCAAGAAATAAGTTGTTTCAGAGAACTCATGATTAATAATTTACATATTTTTAGTTTGTGTTTTTTTACTGTAAATATTAAGATCAATATTTGTATAATTAAAAAATATCTTAGTATTTGAAAAATATGAGGTGATAAACAATTTCTCTGCAACAAACATGATTAATATTATGAAATTATTAATCTTTTGATTATGATAAGACTAGTTTAACCCAGGTTTTCATGGTTAGGCTGCAGTCTTTTGGATGTATTCATTTATCGATACGACTTCTTTGTAAATGACTGTTTTTAATGATATACTAGTACCCTCGAACTTGCACAAATTGAAATTTTTAAGAATAAATGAACAGCAATGAAGGTCATGTCAAACACTTTGATTAACTGTCTAGACATGCAATAAAATCATCTCTTTAATTACATGAACTTTTATCAAATACTTATAAATACTTCTTCATAAGGTAACAGAGATAAGGTATAAAACAAATGAGAAATCGAACGCTCTCTCCCCGTCCATACTTCATTCAATGTCAGAACCAACGATATCGGTCACCAAACAATGCTGCATTCAGACATGTCTCTTTAATCTAAATTTGACTTCAAATGTACAAAAAACCCTTATCTTTCTGTGGATATATTTAATCATTATGGCGACGTGGATATACAAATATTTTCTGTCCCTTGGCACGAGCTCACTGTGTAATGGCGATGAAGACGGTTCTTTTTCTGGTGCTGGTGGCTCGGTCCGCGTTCAGCTTCCTACCGACACAGGAAAGTACTAAACACGGAGACTTCAGCCATCAGAGTATCACTGAACGCGCCCTCTATGAATCTGCGGCGACCTTTATTTGGAAATATATTGATGCTGGTACAGGTTCCACCAAGCAGACCTCCAGAAGTGCCGTCAACGCTACCATCGAATTCTTTAGAGGAGGTAGGTCATAGTTTACTCGTTCCATAAATTCTCCAAAATTTACTAGGACTAAAAAAACCGATTTGGAAAACTAGGAACACAAAATATGATAAATTTCTGTCGAACAAGCACTGCTTCAAATTCTTTAGGTATCGAGAATAGACTTATTCATTTTCGATTATCATGTGATTATCCATTCTAAATTATCAACTTATGAATCCGCAAACCACAGAAAGACACTATTAAATACATTATAAAGCTGTTTGATATCTATAAGTTTGGTTTTGTCCTCTTTACTTGCTATATTTCAAAAAGAATTCTCATCACCTTTGTAGTTTCACGATCTATCTTTATTGTATTTTGCTTTTTTTTTTTTCTTTTTTTTTTTTTTTTCTTGTTGTTTTGTGTATAGGGTTTCTTTCTCGTCATAAGAAAACTAAAATTAAAGCAAATAAAATCTAACACCCAATTCAAACAGAAGGACACATGTTTTGGTACGGGTGCCTGTCGGTGACAAAAAGTGTCCTAGAAATGACTTGAAAACTAATAATTATACGCGCACTTTCTAAAGAAAGTAGGGGTATATTGTTGTTACCCTGGTCCGTTTGTCCTTCCGTCTGTAACGCTTTCTTCTTCCTCAAACTCCTCTTTTATTTTAAGCAGTAACCAATTAATTTTTTGAAATATGATAGGTGGTGTCCTGCAGATATGCAATAAGGTTTTGGAATTTCAGTTTTATCAAGGAAGTACAAAATGACGTTTTTTTCTACAAAAGCCTGGTTCCCAGAACGCCTCTTACATTTTACGCAGTAGCCTAATCATCTTTTGGAATATGACAGGTGGTGTGCTGTAGATGTGCAATAAGGTTTTTCACCCTGGCGGCCACATAGAGGTCGAGAATGATATTTTTCTACAAAAACCTGGTTTCCAAAATTGACATGCATTGAAATATATTATAATCTTTTTGAACAACAATTTTATCAAGTTTCAATTTTGAGTTCATTTCTTCTTTTTTTTTAGAAAAGCATTCCTTTCGAAACTCCTTCTTTTAGAATCAGAATTTATTTCATTAAAATTATCAACTTCAATTGTCATCATTTTTGCAATGACCTTGTTTGCAAATACAATGTGCCGTTAAGTTGATTCGTAACTCTCATTGCCTACGGATTTCTCCGTTTATCAGATCATGAAAACAGCACACGGCGGATGTGATCGGTCAACAAGGGTGATTACTCCTCCATGACACCTGATCCGACCTCTATTTTCAGTTTGATCTGCTCACAATTTGTACTGTGAGAATGGGCTTTTGAGCATGATCACTGTTCATTACCTTAACATCTCATGCAACATGAATTTGGTCAACGGCATTTTAACAGAAACGTAAAATGGTAGTTATTAAATATTGTGAATATTTTATGTGAATCATATGGTATTTAAGTATATTAAATTAGGCAAATCTACTGATTTATTTTCATCAATTATTATTTAATTTAAGAAAAGCAGCTGTGCACAAAAAACGGTAGTTTTTGACATCATGGAATGCAAATATAAGATATAACCAACGTTATTTTCTGAACATGACTATATGGATAGCATTTGCTCTGCTGGCATATTATACGTGGAAATTAAATATTCAAATCATGCGACTCAAAATTTTGGAATCCTTGATTTGAATGAATTCAAAATGGATTATGATGTTGCAGGTTACCTGAAGATGTAAGTGTAAAGACCTTAACTCAAAGTCACTTCTAAAAGGTCAAGCACCTTCGACCCTTTAATACTTAGATTATTATATTAAATTTTGTTAAGTCAATAGCTCTAAAATGTCAACAAAATTTACATGCGTCTTTAATCCATTAATCAAACATCAATATTTGTCCAAAATAACATCTAATTTTGGTTTACAAAATATTCTTCTACAAATTGTTTACTTCCGGTTTGACTCCATACCTTTATTGTCTGCCTTTATAGATAGATCATCCGAGGCTGTGTTTGGGAGGGTTGTGGAAACCATAGTATGGGGAAACAACAAGGCTCAGGAGATGTATGCTAACATACCCATGAGAACAATGAACGCGGAACTCATTTTTGCAGGTAGGCAAACACTGTCCCGACTGACCTCAAACAACAAGAAAATCTGCATGGAATAGCTATTTACATTCCGAAGTTGTTTTTCTTGCACATTTCAAAGTAAACTTTCTATGTCCAAATGTGCAGATCACATTATCAAATTAAGGTACATGTTTTTACCCTGATGTCATATTGAGCTGTTGATGATTCACGCTATGATTTTAAGTAACATTTTTATCTTCATATGGCCAATTTTTATTAATTTACAAGTTTAAGGTTTTTGATTCATGCTGCTATATTGTAAAACGTCTTGAAACGTTTTAAATGTAACTTAAAAAGTTGTTTTTTAAGCTGTACATTAGACTTGCGATGATCGCTTAATTGGGATCAGTATTGACCTATCCAGAGAGGCTGTTACTTATAAATGTTTAACAGCTACAGAATGATTTAAGAAATATGAGATAACAAGATTACCTTTGTCAAATTTTTCATATGAATTGTGTTTGTGACATGCTTTGAAAAAGTATCATTCAGACCTCAGTATGGCATAAGAAATATTCAATACGATCCAAATCTTATTAAACTCAGTCAACCTTGAGAGCGCAATGATGCTTATAAATACCCATGTGTAAGCTAAAAGATACATACGTACATCATGTAAAAACTTACAGTGGCTATATTTACAAACACACAGGTAACCTCCTCCTGCAGTCCATGAGAGAACAAATTATTGTCCTTTCCCAGTCCCCCACACCAGACTGGAACAACATCCGGAAGTTGATAGGGGAGTACCTGTTTACTCTACAGATGTTCTACTCCAACACGAACTGGGTGGAGACACATGGAAATCTAACATGTTCCGAACTCGGTAAGCACTTTCGGAAATTGTGCGAGGTATCTTTATGAAAAATATAGAAGTTGGTGCATGGTATAATAAGAGATTACAGTTTAAATCAATGTCATGAAAATGTATTACTTATCTATATCATTAGGGATTCGAGGGCGAACTCTGATGCCAACAGCGCCCCCTAACGTGGCGACATGTGCGGGTTGTCCCTATTCACATCCACAGTAAGCAATCAGACATTAGAAAACTTTCTACATGCATATTCTGAATATCGCTGTAAAAATTTCATCATTATATATATATATATATATATATATATATATATATATATATATATATATATATATATATATATATATATATATATATATATAACATAAAACGTTTTATCTGAATAACGGTTCAAACACTTGCAGAATCGACAAGCACTCTTGTCAAAACAACATACTGGTAAATGGCCAATACCTTACGAGTGGCTATCTCAGCACTCAAGGCATTCCAAAACCTACCGGTGAGTGAATTTCAATTTCACAAAATGCTCTTACTGATCCTCTATATATTTTGAAGAAATGCAGTTAAATGACTGCATGAATTATATACTGCAAACAATTTTAATCCATAACTATTGATTTTTTTTCTTGATCAGGAAATAATACAGCAGGAATGGGAAAGTGTAGCCATGGAGGGAAGAACGACGCCTTCTCGGCAGTAAACCCGATTGGTGGAATCAACAAGGAGACGTCAGACTCCAACCTGTCCCCCCACTTTTACCTCCATCACACCGCAGGGGAGGCTGCTGTAGACGCAACGATGAAGTTCTTTGTCGGGGAAGGTAAAATTATCTATATCGTACTAAACAAGTAGCAACGGCATCATAGCCACCTTAGCTGAAAGTGTGTTGTTCGAACAGAATATCGTTTGTTAGTCATGTTAACAAACATTCGTCTTTAGTAAGTTGCGTCTCTCTGAAATAAAAACTGGATTTTCCCTTTGCCCTGTTTTCCAGTCACTGGTCTTCTTGATCAAATTGGACCCAGATTATTTGGAGAACTGATTGGACTACCAGTGGCTTGTAAAGACTGTTTGAAACCCGGATTGTCCCTTGCATACGTCATCGATACGTCACTATCAATGTCGACTGACTTTGAGGAAATAAAGACCAAAGTAACAGAGACAATCCAGTCAGCTCTCCTAGAAAATAAGACAACACCTTCAGACTTCATCTTGTCCACATTTAGTGATCCGGGTGAGACAAGCTGTGATGGAAAGTTGGAAAAAAGAAAAATGGCATAATTAAATAATTCTTGTAATTTTCTTCAATTTGACACTCCTAGATGACATAGAGTAATTATGACCGAATTTTACATTTTAGTGTCTTTAAACACCATAAGGAACACTACAGACGGATATGAAATGATTAGTTGGATAAGGAATCTAAAGCAAGAAGGGGGAGGAGACTGTCCTGAATATTCCTTCGGTGGCTTATTGGAAGGTACACATTGTCGCTTTTACATCAATAATGTAGGAGACGAGCTTTTTCAGAAATTTTCCTTTAAATCCGAGTTTTCAACCTCACATACTTATGAAGTGTTTACATTTTCAGCTTTAAAAATAATCAAGCCAGGTTCTTGCTTGTTTTTCTACTCTGATGCTGATCCGAAAGATTCTCAGTTGGAACGTGTCATTTTACAGATAGCGTCCCAGAAGGATATACACATTGCGTTCCTTGTCAAGGGCACCTGCAATTCAGGCATTCCATTTTATGATCGTCTTGAGAATGCCACAAAGGCAACATGCCTAAAGCAGAGTCTGGATAAAGGTTTGCTAGCTTCCAAGAGATCTTTATAATATCTTCATGGGTTTTATTTATGATAATTTTTTCATAATTATTCGGTTCTTCACATATATGAATTTATCTATTATATCATGTTTATTTTGATAATATACTTTTAGGAAGAAGAAAAAGAGATGCAAATGAACTGGTTATTCATCAGCCGTGGAAGAAATTGAGTTCGTTTCAAAATGTAAATCACCATTCTAAATTATCTAATAATATTTCAATCTCTTATTTTCTTGATATTTGTTGAAATATTATCATATTCCATAGGAGAGTTAAGTAAATGATTAAAAATTAATATTTAAAACTGCTTGTATCGCTCATTGTACGTTCATTGAGGAGTGTAGAAGTATTGAGGTCTGAAGCTTTATATTTGTAGCCTGGACAGCAGAGAGATCCAGATTCATCCCTTCTCTCAACGTTACTTCCGGCTAGCGCTGGTGTGATTGGTCTAGTTTTGGTTTTAGCTGTCCTCTTACGAAAACGTCAAATTTCTAGTGAAGAGAAGCAAACATGGACAGAACTCAATGACAGACATCATCGAGTCTCGCAAACTTAAACTATGTAATTGAAATTCCGGAAAGAAAAAATTTGATTCCATACTTGCTTCTTTTTAAACTGTAAAACAGTGCTTTTGTTGAACATATAAAAGTAAAATAATATTTCGAACAATCACTTCTAACAGCTTGCACGGACAAAGTTTGAATATATTTTAGGGATGGGATAAATAATTTCAATATAATTGCAATATCCTAACGACACGCATTGTCTATATACTGCGTTGAGCATTACTGTTTTTGTTCCGTTCTAATTCAATTAATTTTTTCACCTTTTTTATGCCCCTGTAATCAAAGTTTCGGGGCATATAGTTTTTGGTCTGTTAATCCGTTTGTCTGTCTGTCTGTTTGTTAATCTGTTTGTCTGTCCGCAAAACTTTTAATTTTGCCCATAACTTTTCAATTGTTGAAGCCAAGGCTTTCATATTTCAAATGTGTTTTCAATATGTTCAGACCTTTTTATGGTACTTTTTTTACCTTTTGATCTTTTGAAAAACATTAACCACTAGCCATCTCTGTTGATTGTTGGTGGTAGGGCTTTCATATATCACATGTGTAATCCTTTAGACAAGACCTTTCTTGGGGTACCAACATTTTTATCTTCATGACCTTGACTTGAGTTTGACCTACATATGTAAAAACTTTAACCTTGTCTATAACTTTCGAGCGATTGGTTCTACGGCTTCGATATTTTACTTATGCATTCCTTGTGACAAGACCTTTCTTTGGATACCAGCATTTTTTTTTACCCTTGACCTTAGAGTTTGACCTACATTTGAAAAATTTTAACCTTGGCCTTGAGCTCCCATACGGGGCATCAGTGTTTCACAAACATGTCTTTTTCTTTTTTGTCCTTATATTGTTTTAATTAGATATGAAATTTTAAAATTTCACTCAAATTTTAGACAAAAATGATAAGGAAATGAAATGATAATTCGAAAAAAAACATTCTTTAGATTAAGAGATGTATGATAAAGAATCTAAGATATTTTCCAAATTTCTTATCAATTTGCAAATATTTAGAGAATGGAACTCGAGAGTGGCATATACATGTTTTTCTATTTCTTTTTAAGCATCTTTTTTGAATAATTCATGTTTGGTTTTTGCCTATGCACATGTTCCAAGTTGAATGCATTATATAATTGTTGTTGAATAAATTGTTATTCACATCAAATTGTTGCTTTCTTTTTACTTAATGGATGCATATTTCATATACATAAACTCCCTGTAAATTCCCTTAAGAAGTACATAATTATACAGCATTGCATTGAATTGTGACTATTGCATTCTTCTTTTCTAAGAAAAAAATTTGAAATAAAACAAACGAGAAACATCAGAACATATTTAATAAAACGTAATACAAAGTATTGATTTCTGTATAATATTGATAACAAATGTATAGATACCACATGGCTTATGTTAATATGAGCACTATAAGGACAAACTGGAGAAAAACGTTCCCATTCTCCATCCAACAACACGCCCCTATACCAATGAGTGTACAGCTACACTACGGAATACAACAAATACAACGTTGTAAAACTGGACGGATGAAATTTCTGATGAATTCTACGTTGTGTTTGCATCACTATTCTACTCTAGTCAGGGAGGTGAATTGCAGTGTAGGAAATATATTATGACTCAGAATAGATTAAAAAGCAGAATTATTCTTTATATAATATAGTCCACTTTACGATCGTGCTGTCGAGAATTCAGTCAAGAAATCTTAATCTCCTAGGTAACACGTACATGTCAGGTAGTTTACACTAAGTATCCAAGGTAAACAGGGGGTTTACACAAAGTATCCTAGGTTATCCGGAAATTTACACGTAAGCATCCAAGGTAAACAGGAAACTTACCGGTCTGAACCGGTTCGTATAAAATGGAAGGTTTTCGATCCGTCTGTAAATGTCCTGGCGGATTTGCCTGTATTCAGCTGTAAAATTATATCACAAGCTATCAGACAACCACTAAATTATAAGATCATTTTCTTAGTTTATCATAACCCATAATGCAATTTCTAAAGTGGGTCTAGAGACAGTAAATTTTTACTTTGTCCATACAATTTCCAATCTCGCTACATAACCAAAACAGGACGAGATGGTCAAAAGATGTTTTTATTACAAAAAATCTAGAAACATAAACATTTTTATAGCTCTACATCATTGTAATGCAAACAAATATGATCAATTTCTGATGATGTTGTTTATATGCATTGCACGTTACCCAATCCATTTAGTTTTCGGAATATATATGCCCGTATTCACACCTGTGTTTAAACCAGGTTTACCACTAAGAACAGCTTACATTTTTTTAATCCGTTTCATACCTGTTTCTCAGAAGTGAGCTGAGCTCACAAATTAAACTAAGCCTAAACCTGGTCTGGGGTAGGTTTAAATGTTGATTTACTGTTCTTCTAACACTGGAGGACTGGATAGATAAGATGAAGAAGGTGGAAAAAATTAAAAGACAACTCAAAATTATACATGACAGATCAAATCTATTTATATGATGATCTTGACATTCTCTCAAAATGTTGTTCTACTTATATATTATGAACATACTGAAGTGTGTTACATCAATGTTCAATGCCATTTCCAGGTGGAAATTTAAAGATGATTTTACATTGTCTCCAATTTGCAACTTCGCTCTCTGTTGTGTGTAATTGCAAAGGCAAGTTGTGTGTGTGTGGGGGGGGGGGGGGGGGGAGGGGGATTTGAATCCATGCGTACGTGTACACGTAGAATGAAAGTGACAAAATAAGTGTTGGTGCTTTCTATTCCTTTAAAAAATATTGAATTAATTTGGAAGATGTTTCTTTTTGGGGTGGGTATGCCCGTGCCCCTAAAGAAGAAAAATTCCTGTATCTGCCCTTGAATTGTGTCTTTTGCTGTCTTAGAAAATTTAATCATAGAGTAAGTGGAGGCCTTTGTTATATTGAATGAATTAATTCATTGATAGTAATGGTGAGAACATTGTCTCTACTCAAAGTAGGAGGACGCTCCTAGTAAAACATTTTCCATGAAGGAATGACAGATTTTCTAGAAAGATATATGTTGTCTTTTCATTTTCCTGTCTTTGGTTCTTTCTCTGCTTAATATTATACCAAATGCTGTCAAAAGACGAGATTGACTGCAGTTTAGGTAAAACCAGTTTTATTTTCAGTGTGAAACACAAGTGAGGTTTACGTGAGCTCAGCTCAAGTGGGATTTAAACCCAGTTTACTTGACTCTGGCTTACTTGATAAACCTAGCTTACCTAAGCCATAGGTATGAATACGGGCAATAGAGTATTGAGGCTTAAATTCAATTTGCATTTTAATACTATCTTTAAATTTGTTAACATCTAATGCGAGGACTCGACCAATATATCGTTAAAAAAATCCAAAACTTACGATCAAAGAAGAAATCCTGGGCCTCCCGTCTATTGCGGAACTGGATACCGGTGACAATACTGTTATTTTTTAGCCAGCTACCGCGGATTATCTTGGCACCGACAGACTGGATGAAGAACTCGTTAATCCCGAACTTCTGCTGAAGGAGAGCCCTGATCCTAGGGGCAAAGACGTCACGGAAATAATCAGAGTCCATTGTCCGTGGATATTCTGTCATTAGGTAGGTGTAAGCTATCCTTTCTGTCAAATTTAACCGAAGTAAAAAAGTTGAATAAGATGTGTTCTTTTGAAGTCTATGAAAAATGTTTGTCGGTTATTTTAGCTGAGAAACTGTGGACATTATGGACTTTGTGTCCATGTAAATAAGAATATTGCGGGAATTAGGCAAAGAATTAAATTCTGTAGAGAAAGAAATTATGATTTTAAGAAACGAATATATACAGTCTGAAAGGAGGGAAGTTTTATTATGACTTTATTAAGCCCAAATGACAAGACTTTTAATTCAGAAAAATTTCCAAACTTCTAGATCTGCTTAGTATTAATCAAAAGTCAAAATAAAACAGTCTTACCCTGTGGCTGGCTATCATTTAAAGGTAGGATTAAAACATCACTTCCGTACGGGTCCGGGTAGTTTGAAATTTTGAAGTGCTTTTCGCTGATCACCCATTTCTCCGCATCGTTAAAAGTCGGGAACCAGATAACTATGATGATGTCATTGATTTCCGCGGAATCCTGGGATTGCTCTAACCAGTAGTCACCAGTGCGCGTGATGTGAGCATGGATGTCCCAACCCTCGTGTCCCTCCAGCAACTGAATCTAAAGGCATATCAGAGATATCGTTCTTAGGCTATCTGTTACTTGACATGAACAGTTTTAACAACTAGTTTTAACAACCATGAAGGGAAGGTATAAATGTGCGGAAGTATGAAGCACATTTATTCTGCATGATCATTTATTATTTCTTTTCCCCCTTGATTGTATAAATACAAAATTAATTCTTTGCAAAAGGAGTAATTTGCTCTGTGTCCTGAGGCATTGCTAGTCCAGTCGTATACATTTCTTGTCAAAAATGTAATTTACATGTAATTTCAATATCCCTCTACTCACTTCTAACTTAACTTTATCAGAGAAAAAAATTTACTATTTTATCCTTATGTTTTAAATGCAATGTGAGGATAACGAACGGTAAACATACTCAAAAGTCCATACAAACAATACTGATTTGGAGCAGAGCAAACAGGGACCCCTAAAAACATCAGAGGTGACATCAGGAGCCACTGAAGGATTAAGCAACCTCTGTCGACCAGTCAAACCCTCCGTGAGCCCTTTGTCATGATCGGGTGAACGGAGATATCCGTAGACATTCGGTATGAAAATAATGCCCTGACAATTTGTGTGAAAAACGTCACTTAATAATCGACCTAACAACTGGTTGTATCGACCATTAAATTTAGGAAATGTTGATTTAAACAAAATTTTTGAAACTCTTGTGTCATCAACCAACTTATTGGTCAGTAGACTGCCTCGTTTTTGAAATGTGCGTAAGGAAGAATATCTTATGTATCGAATCAAACGGGAGACACAAACTCCAAAACAGGTGATAAGGGGTATAGTATTACATAAATAAGGGAAGCTGCCGACAGACAAAGTGAAGTCATTACGTTTATCATAAAGTATATTCGTTTGCCATCAATGTCTTTTTCTAGAAAAACATCCAAATATGAAACAGATATGTCAGGCTCTGTGGTGTCTTATTTTCAGTGAAATTAGATGTATGGAATGAAAATGAATTTAACAGTGTTGATAAAACGTCGTCCATATATCTATATGTCAAATTCAAGACAAGAAACAACTTTTCTTGTGGAAGTTTTTGAATTAATTCTGCTTCATAAGAATACAAAATAAGTCTGCTAATATAGGAACAGATTAAGTACCGATGGGAATGCCATTGTATTGTTGGAAGACCTGGTCTCCAAAACGTAAATAAAGAACTCAAGCATCTTTTTAACATCATCAGAGTAATTTTGTGTAGAATCAGAATGGGTTTAACAAAGTAAGTCTGTAAATGATCAATGACAAGATCAACAAATAATTGCCAAAAAGAAACTTTTTTACCAACTTAAAGATAAAAGAAACATTATTTCTATTCACCTAACTTCCGATTTTGACTATTTAAAAGAATGTGAAGTTTTGATTTACATACAGTTATTTTACGATTATCTTTTATATTCATATGCTGTGATTATTATGGGATGTGATTTCTATGAATATATGGAATGAGATTTTAAGGCTATGATATATTTGGCCAAAACAGTCGAGATACGGTAAGTTATTATGAAATCAAAGAGATAGTCAAGTTACAAAAAATGAATAAGAAATACGAAGTTATAAACGCTGGAAAAAAGCAATCCAGAATAATTATTTACTCTAATTTGTAATAAAAATTATGTCACACAAATAAACTGATGAAAATTTATTCAACTTTTAAACTAACAAGTAACTATGTTTTCGCAAATTGACAACATCGCGGATACGGTCACGTAAAATAAAGACAGAAAAATATTATTAGAAATTTATTCATTATAAAACACAATTAGTATTCTTTAATATGATGATACATCAATAAAAAAGTACTTTTTTAGGAATGGAAGATTTTTTGTCCAATAAAAATTACTGTTGAAAGATGTTGAATTGTTCCTATGTGAGGAACACTACTTCATAGCTCTATGTCTAACATATAATTTTTCTTTGATACAGCATGAAGTAATTATTATTGCTAATTTCTTTTCAATTGTAAATAGAAATTCAGGATTAAACGTTATGGTCTGATATGATAAGGAATTCTCTGATTCTATAGTAAATTGAATGGCACGAAGAGATTAGATGTTGTGGTACGCTTTACATTATAAAAGATAGGCATCAATAAACTTTATGATTATAACTTTATAAACAAACAAAAACTCCTTTTTCTTTATTCCTTTATTTAAGAATACCTTCCCAATACATACAGCAAATAAATAGTGAAAAATAAATAATTTACAAAAGTGCAAGAAATGAAATATCAAATATAAATTTGAAACTCTATGAGGGGATGGAAGAATATTAGTATACAAGTTAAGTAGAGTTAGGTATCAAATATTTGTAGCCAAAGACTACACAGGATAAAACAATCCATAGATCTTTTTGAGGAATCCTCCCTTTGTATGTGTTGTATATATGTACATACTCTAACTACGATATATAAATTTGAAATATATTTGGTTTTATTTCAAAACGTCATTTATTGTTAGGTTTTGTTTTATTCCTAAACAATGATTTTTTTCATTGTAACAAAAAGTAGAAGACAAGAAAAATTTGAGGATTAAAGCCGACTACTCCTGTATAATACTGATCAGAAGTTACATTCGCAACAACTACCAAGCGAAAGTTTGGTATCCAGTGTCTTGAAAAATATCACAGACTTTGTAGAGTGTATTTTGGCAACAATCGATCCCAGTGTCACGTGATCACACCGGACGTTCCGTCAGAGTGAACATTACAGTGGTTCTATTTTTAGATATGTCCCGCAGTGATCTTCTCAGGTTCTCATATTCAGCTGAAAGAGAAACAGGGGAATAGTGTAACTCAACATTTTGGTAAGTGTTGTACACCCGTTTTTGTCGGGTTAATTTGAAATAGCATAGAAAAGCAAGAGCAGATTATTGGTGTGACTCTCATTTCTTCTGTACTTACGGTCGTTATAGAACTGGTAGGCCGCTTCACTGGAGGGGAATCTATTGCATGTAACCACACTCTTCTTTTTAAACCAGTTTCCTCTGAGATTTTTTATCCCCACCGTCTGGATGACAAAACGCTCGGCTTTATGTTTTTGCAAAACGTTATTCATGTTTGTGACAAACTTCTCCCTGAATTGATCGGGGTCGACTATTCCTTCGTATTCTGTTACTAGGAATGTAGGGTAATGACGATCTAAAAAATTCAGAAGAAATTGATATTAAATATTAATTTTATTTTGAACACAAAGTATGAACAGTTTTTCCTATCGCCAAAAATATAACAAGGTGAAGTGCTCCTGTTTGTATGTATCTGAACACAAGGCTGTGACATATAGTGATCTCCAGGAACTTTGGGATTACGGGTTGTGATTTGAACATTAAATCCTATTTTTTAGAATTGATTTACTAAAAAATATCCGTTAATAACCCTTTAAGAGGTCTCAATAAATAGTTGTTTGATTCCCGGGAAGAATAAAAAGTGCATACAGATAACAAAAGCCACAGGACTAATTTTATCATAAACCTTTTAACCTTTTAATAAAACAAATGCACGATAAGATTAAAAGTACCATTTGTTGGGTTCCAGTTAATCGGCAAGACAACGATATCTGACCCATAGAATTCTGGAAAAGATGCGTTCCGAAAGTGTTTCTCGTGGCAAAGCCACATTTCCGCTTCCTTGCTTGTTGGGAACCAGATAATGATCACTATATCGTCAATATCCCAAAGTTTGTTGGGTTCTGTCGATGGTTTGTGTGTCCATCCATCGGCGCGACCCTCTAGTAGACTGATCTAAGAAAAATTGAAGCATTGGTTTAATCTGTGGTTTAATATTTTAACAAATACATAACAAATATTATGATAGACTTCATTACTCACACTTTCCATTTTCTGTCTTCCTTTTTTTCGAAAAAGCACGACATGGTCAAAAAAACACGAAAAACACGATAAATTTTGAATGAAAATGCTGCGACATTGTAGGAGTTTAAGCAGTCTTAAAACAGTCGCATCATAGAATTAATTTCTGATTTTGTTACCCCAATTTGTTGGAGGCTATTTTTATGAATAAAACCAACCTGTTTATCGTGGATTTCGACCATGTCGCAGCATTTTCGGAGATCGCGGTGAACAATATAGCGAGCTTAGTCAATACGTTTTTTGTGACTAGGGAATGCAGTGCTCGCAAAAACACAGAGCTACTTATAATATATATGTTTATAAGTATATAATGTTGTATTGTAATCTTACCTCTCTGCTAGTGGCGATACCTTTGAGTTGTCCATACGAGTTGGCTAGAACAGAGCGTCCCTCTTGCAGCGCTTTAACAACGTCTGCCTTGGCGAGTTTGTTAGTTCTGACGAAGAGGTAGACGCCGCTATTGGTGGACTTGGGCTGCAAAACATATCAATAAAGTTACAATGTTGTTAATTTATACTGTACACACACCATTCCTATACAGATCCACGCCAAACTGGCCAACGCCCAGTGATAGCTTCTGTGCTAAAAATATAAATATACATACGTAGTATGTGACGAAATCTTGAAAAGACATAATATAGGTTCAAATTCAAGTGCAAAACCGTAGTGAACCATACACAAAAAAGCGGTACACAGATTCCTTCAGTACCAAAGCTTCAGACGACTAATTTGGATTACATTTATATACCTCATAATCAGACCGAGTTGGAAGAGCTGGCTCAGTTTGGGGCCTAGCATCCTACAATTATATGCAATGCAGCAACTAGAACACCTGTCTTGATTGATTTAAATGTTTGTTTTATTAAATATATCAGGAGAACATGTACAATAAACGTACAGATCCTTGTACAAGATGAAATGTTGTAGATGTGAATTTAATATATATATATATATATATATATATATATATATATATATATATATATATATATATATATATATATATATATATACTCTTTTAAAGAGTAAAATAGGTAACAGAGAACTCTATTTAACCTATACAATGACGGTTTTGTAGTTATTGAACTCATTTTGATATATGACATTGTATCGCTTGTAGAATTAAATTCAATGTCAATACACCTTATATGTCTTATTTGTAAAGAGTATAGAAGAAATGAGAATGTGAGACGAGTAAACATGATATAAAGTTTGTCTAAATAAAGATTTATTTGATTTATACTGAATTCCGTAGTTACTCTAGGGCACCTGCTCCTTTGTATGTAGGCATGTAAATGTTCTCAAACAAGAATATATAACTTAACAACAAATAAAAAAAGAAAGATTATCTGAAGAAAAAACGTGCTGCCTGAGAAAATTAAAAAAATATATCTTTTATAGTGAAAAGAAAGGCCTTGCTTTTCCAATCATATCAATATACGCGTTGTAAGACCTAAGTTGTGACTAGTATCGATTTGAAGTGAACTGTGTTGATGACAACACATAGGCTATAGCCTCTCCTGACAAACCTGGCTCTCTGTTTTGGTGTCAGTCACAGGGGACTTTTCGTAGTCGAGTTGATGCCGTAACTGAAAAATCATACTTATTAATTCAGAAATTCCAAATATTTTTCCATTTGATACATTAGTAATTTACAAACAGAACAACTATCAGAGTAAAAGACACCACGTTAACCTGTTTTATAACAGCAACTCCACATTGACAATCAGATTTTACTTTCAGTTTTCTTAAAGCAAAAGACGTGTTTATGCAATTTATCCAAAAATTGTGTATCCAACTTTCATTGCAATAACATCAAACGAAGTACTTCTTGAAATACATGTAAGCGTTCGAGACAAGAAGCTTATACACCTGATGAATATGCATAAAACAAACCTGTACAAAGCATATTGAAGATGTGTGACATGAACGAGAAATGGAGGTTATATATGGTTTCTAAATTAAGCTATATTAAAATGGTGTCTAAATAAATGAGACGATGCACAGATGACGTGTAGAGAACATAAGCCCACGACAAGAACCAAACCTGGCGCTCCTCGGGACGTAAGTACCGGTCATTTACATAGTTAGGTCCCTACAAATGTAAGCCGTATCGATTACCTGGCATATCGATAGACAGATCCAATATCAAGCTAAATCTCATAAAAGATACCACGTAAAATCAATACTGAAACCTGTAAAAGGAGTATTGATGAAAAATTCTAAAGAAACCAAGACCAGGTTAAAATAAATAATTGCATATAAGCTTGAAAGATTTCTATACAAACAGATGAATGAAATGCATAGAATATCATCAACTTTAATGTCCCCTAACGGGAAGAAGATATAAAGAGCCTCTTTTTATTTCTACAATTAGATGCATGATTTAAAGAAATTAATTGCTTTTTTATAAATTTTGTTAACTTCCGTGCCTGGCTTTTATTACTACAACAAAATACTCTTATTTTAACATCAAAAATGTATGAACCATAACGCTTCACCGTCGGTTATGTTAATAAATCTTTGTGTATTTGAATTTTACACGGATTTGGAAATGAATGTACACAAAGAATTCTTCTTCGGACTGAAATAAAGTTCAATCGTATTGTAAGCTTGCTCAATGCATTTTTCTCAAAGGATCCTTTCAACGAGGTACACCTATGCTATGACAACGACCACGTAAAGGGAAATAATCAACCAGCGATTATAGTCCTAAGTACAGATAAAAAGAATTCAACTAGCGATTACGAAACTAAGATCTAGCTAATATTTAGCTTCTGTATCATCCATGGAAATCTCCTTGCATTAACGTCTACACTGGATTTACGGCAACCAAAGAATTCCACTCAACTTTCCCTGTAGCCATGGGCGATTGAAGTTTTATCGAATGATATGTATAGAGAATATATAAATCCCTCCTTAGTTGTCAATGTTAGATAAGGAAAACTTCAGAAATCCAATCCATTAAGCCAAACTGGCGTCCATTAGAGAAATCATAGACATTCATGTTCCCCTCTATACTATATAATAAGAATGAGATGGTAACGGAACTAGGGATGAGGTTGCTACAGAAATAATGACGTCATTGTTAAAAAGCAGACGACAGCAAATGCCCATGCAATCTTACCGGATGATGGGAGGGATTCTGATACGCATATCTTCCCCAAGGTTTGAAATTCCCATCATGCATTTCAATTTTTTCCATCTCCCGTCGAATCTGAGCCTCCAATTCCCTCTCCCTGTCGATGTTTGAGAACCGCCTGTTATCCCTGGTGTAATATCTATTTTCGTTGTCCGGCCCGTACATTTGCTCCCGATAGGTGTCTCTGTGGCTCAGCTGACCCTTCTGAAAATCCACATTTCTTTTTTCATTATCATTTTTATCATTAGTTGCGTTATTTTTTCGCTTTTCGCGATCATCTTCGACAAACCTAGGTGATTTATGCATTACATGTAGCTCATCCTGGAGCCGACCGTTTTGCGCTCTGAGTTTTGATAATTCTTCCTCTAGAGTTCGAAGCTTAGCAGAGTGGATCCCTTCCCTTGTATTGAACTCATCCATCTTTGCGTCGTGATAATGGATGTTATCTTCCAGAGCATTTATTCTCGGACCAAACATCTTCCAGTCCTCCGCCATAATTCCAACTTTCTCGTCTACCAGGCCCACTTTGGCTTTCACAACCTCTATACCCGCTTCCACCGTATCTAGCTTGCTGTTTGTGTATCGTAAAGGATCTGTGGTAGCCATGTGATCCAATGTACAGTGTCAACAATATGCAGAGTCTACTTTTGAAATTGACAATGAATCACGAGAAAAGACACACTATGATGACATCCATTAATACCTTACTCAATCCCCGACAAAGGCAAACACATTCAAGATTCAGGATCTCAGAAAAATCTGGGCCTCGTGAAAATTAAATGAAATTTAATGTAAAGTGACAGGTACTTTGCCTACACTCCATTCAAGTTAAAGCGCCGTTGACTTTTGAGGCACATTTAAATTGTTCGTAGCTTTAAAGATGTCTACGCATGTTCAGCAGTAAACAAACAGATAGAAGTATTGACGTTTAATCAAAAGCGCAATATTTCTTTCAATCATTATCGATTTTAAAGTTATTTTAAGCAAAAGAACCCATGTTAACCTTTCTTCAACTTTGCTATTTCAGCTAAAGACCGATCGATTTTCGAAGGCTGCTTTGATATCTAAACCTTTGTGTTGGAATCCTAAATGTTGGAATTTATCGAATATATTAAATCGTGCACACATTGCTAGAATCTAGAGAAATTAAATAATCCTTCATTTATTTATGTGTCTGGATAAGTTATTGTGCCTAATCTTTCCGTTTATGTGCTTTCCTTGTAAATATATTACTCCCTCAATTGATGAACTGTTTTTCTTTAAGAAACAATCAGACTTCTCCCACAAAAAGTACAAAATCCCCTATACAAAAAGGTGATTTATACTAAAACTATAACTAGTAAGTAAGTACATGCGAAATGGGAGTTTTAAAAAATCTTGATTCAGTTTGTAAAAATTGCATATAGTGTTAATCTTCATTATAATGCGGAGTAGTGATCAAAGTGGGGAATACTCACCAGGTTAGCTGCAGGATACTCCAAAGGTTGCTGAAAATGATATTGAAATTATGGCTATGTTTATTTCACAAAAAATTCAGAAATCGAGGGCTTTACAAATGACCATTTAGAACATCTCAGTGAATATTTAAAGAAAAAGAAAGGTAACTTAAAATCTTATCAACAAAGACAAGCAGACTTGTGGGAAACTGAGCTAGGATTTGTGTGTAGCTGTATGATGGAGTAACAGATAATAACTGTAAATGCTTTTATCTTTATGGTTTACTCTAAATGTATGTATAATGTTCTTTGAAATACAAATACAATATTTTGACGTTATTGCAATTATATCTTCTCACTGAGTTCATTATTAAAGAAAATATGCAGGATATCACAATTACAAGTTAAATTTTTAGAGCCATTTATCAAACCGTTTCTGGTTAACAAAGTGAAATATCATTACCTTTCGCAGTTCTTCCATTTTGATTTTTTCTTGTAGAAACTGAAACATACATGTAGAATAATGCAGTTAATGAAGTGAAAAATTTCGCTTTCATACGACTACAATGAAAAACATCATTTTATTGACAAAATATCCCACCTCTCCGTAATCCTTGTACGTTGTTCTGTCGGCCATTTTCTAGTAAAAATAAAACCAAAAAAACATTTTAGCAGTTTCTTACATTTTAAAATAGATATATATATATACTCGGCGTATTATTGTGTAACGTTACTATGTTACTAATGTTGTTTATTTTCTAAAGCTTCTGAAGATAGAATGAAAGGCTTAAAGCTTTACTGAGGTTTTTCGTGTTTCTCTTCCTTATTTATTTTATTCCGAACCACTGAGACTTTTTTATTGGATTGTGTGTGTGTGTGTATATATATATATATATATATATATATATATATATATATATATATATATATATATATATATATATATATATATATATATATATATATATATATATATATATATATATATATATATATATATATATATATATATAATATCAGTTTTAACTTAAGTAAACAAAAGTAAAAAGGTTCCGTGGTCCAAGACTGACCTTATGGTCCGCGTAGCTGTCAATCCCGGGCTGTAGCGGCTTCTCGTACTGTAGAAAACACTTCAAATGTCAGCAACAAAAAATTGCAAGTTTTTATATTATATGATCATAAATCACAGTCAATTTATTTTCTAGCGATGAAAATAAATACTAGAATAAGAAACAATCCTCTCCTAGATATGAACTATTTTCATGTAACTATAATATATTGAAATATACATAAATAGTTTTGTCAGAACCCAATGCTAGAAAATAAAAATACATAAATAGTTTGCCCTTAGTTTCGCTACAGAATAAAAAAATGAGCCTTAATCATTGTCTATGTAAAAAATTCTTCCAACACCTGTGTTTTAACTCAGGTTTATAGTATATAGTAGTATATGTTTCAGTGATGTTATTCTCATGTTAGAATTCGAGTATGTGTTTAAAAATTTCATATTCAACTAAATCCATACAATGACGCAGATGTTAACTATGCATATCAAAAGGAACATTAAATTGTACCGAAGCTAAAACAAAAACTAAAATATTATGCGTATGTAACTCATTGAATTTAAATTTGAAAATATATTATTGTATTGATGAATAAAACTTTTAAAAATGCAACAAAAACATGTGACTACTTCAATGACATGTAATTATATATAATCTAAAATTAACTGAATATTGTTAATCACATAAATGCATGGAAGTTTATAAGATGTTAATAATACAACACAGAAACATGTGTTAAATTGTCTTGCATACCCAGTCTGGATATTTAAATTTGTCACGTGATGGATCATAATACTGTAAACACAAGACATCACATGTGAAAGTTAAGAGAGATTTACAGACAATAACGGGTAAGACGTACGTATACGGGGACGTTAACAGGTATACGAAAGGTTAGATTCCGTGAGTAGAAAGATACATTCATATAGAAAAACCTAGTATATTTTAAAAATCTATATGGATGGATATATCGCCAAAATTAAGTCTGGATTCTCAAAATGGTTATTTATTTCTTATTGCTCTCTCTCTCTCTCTCTCTCTCTCTCTCTCTCTCTCTCTCTCTCTCTCTCTGAATAGAATTAAAAATTCTTTCTACCAACAAAATTAAAGTGGGACTTATTTTATAATCAAAAATAATTCATTACCTTGTA
Organism: Saccostrea echinata; assembly: GCF_033153115.1. Classification (NCBI taxonomy): domain Eukaryota; kingdom Metazoa; phylum Mollusca; class Bivalvia; order Ostreida; family Ostreidae; genus Saccostrea; species Saccostrea echinata. The sequence goes on from NW_026889779.1 coordinate 34,371,446, forward strand.
AGAATCTATTTACCAGATAAATGAAATTGAGAAAAAGCTTCAGAAAGTTGAATCATTGTGAAATAATGATCACTTAATGGATGTCTACGATACATACCCGATCATTATAACCATTATACGCATTCCGACCCTGATCGTATTCCCTATACTAATAAAATATATCAGAAATTAAAACACTATTCATTTTAATCACATTCAATATATCAGGAATTAAAACATCGTGTACTTTAATTAAACAGTTTCTTAAATGCTATCAAAAATGAGAATTATGATTATCGATTTTAGATATTTGATACAAAATAATGCTTAACATTGAAAATGTTAATTGACTTTATGAGGAAATTTTCCACAGCTTTGACTGTATAAAAATCAAATTGATTTTCAGAATTTAGTGTCTAATGCAACGTTTTTATTTTGAATTTGATATGAAGTATAGATTTTAAATTTTCACTTCCTTATTTGTCCAAACCAAGGGCATTTTTTCGACTTATCCCCAGTATGTTCTTAATAAGTTAAACATTTAGACGCTAAAAGAAAATGACAGAGGTTTGTGGGATACCGTAAACACAAAGACACATGTATTCAATCATACTGAGACATGTATAATCATTTAAAAGCCAACTTTTCAAATAAAACAAAATGAATTCAAAATCGAAAATGAAAGCAAAGTTTTCAAATATATGCAAAAGAATCAAAATCATTTTAGTATGTATTTACAATTAAAAATCATTATGTTTAGTTTTAGAAATCTATTCGTCATGTTTAAATAGTCAATAAATTGAGTGACGTGGGAATTTTTCTTTAATCTTTTATAGAGTCTCTTTTTTTACATTTGTAAAAAAAAAAAACATCCTTTTTTACTCAGTATAAATGTTACAAATATATTCTGTGCAGGGTTTGATTAGAGTAACTCCATGAATACAACTGACCTTGCTGGGGGACCCGTCCCTGGCTCTGTCATAACCTCGACCCCTGTCAAAGTCACGGCCTCTGTCATAATACTGTAACAAAAGGTGACTCAAAACTTTAAAACTTTTTTTAAATAAGTTGGATAATTCACACCTTCAGTTTAATAATCTTTTAGAAAATAATTCTATCTGTTTCTTACTCGTTCTGGGGATCCGTTCATTCCTCTGTCTTGGTACTGCAAAAAATAAAAAAAATCAACAACAAAATTATAACATATTCAAACAATAAATGTTATTTTACCACAAAGCATCAACAGTACATAGTCAAGAGAGACTGTTCTTGCAAGAAACAAAGAATAGCAACACAGCTAGGTACTGATGTAGTTATATCAAGCAGGTAGTGTACAAAAAGCTGAAATACCAATCGTTAGATAGGCGTTCTAGTTCATAAAAATGAAAAGGAAAACACACATATGTCAAAGCTAATTAAAGGCAGATATAATCAGAAAGTGAAATCATCTTTTGTGGCGAAATTTTCTTGATTTCACAGAATTTAGCAGGCGCCCACACATACCCTTCCATCAAGTATATTCCTCCTCCTATCTGAGATGTACTGAAACCAACAGGCATGCAGATATTTATATGTTACTTCCACATGTTCCAGTTTTTATATTAGTTGGTTACAAATTTCTTATCACTTTTGACCATAACACATCCCTTGTTAACTTATTTAATATTTTAATTTATTATTCAACTGATATTATGAACTGTTAAATACTTGCATTTCTTCGTTTGGGAATTTTGAACTGTAAAGATTTAAACAATTTAAATTGTAATCAGGGAACAGATAACGTACTTGCTTAAGGTTTTCTTTCCGCCTATCCATTAAATCATACTGGAAGTTTGAAAATGAAGTATATGTATTTTTCTATAAATCAATTAATATTTCTGTCAAAAACTTTAACCATAAATCTTTAAAAGTGTTCTAAAAGTATAAAAGTATTCTTCAGAAGTAATTGTAAAAATCTGTATTTTCAGCTTTTTGTTGTATATATGTTATAACATATCAAATAATAATTTACAATTTTTTTACTCATTTTAGGAGGCTCTTATAAGTATGAAATACATAAGTATGTTTTCATTTGAAATATATTTTATATACCCTATCTAGAGAAGTATGTCGCCCCAACCTCAGATTTTGCTGGAAAAAAGGAAAAATATTATGAAAGTAATTAAAAGTGTCTTAAAATTGCCTCTAATACTTTTTTTTAATTTCCTATTAACATATCATTTCAAAGCATTTTCTTTTTGCGTTTTGTTCATATTTAAGTGCTGTAAAAGTTTTACTATGTATCTTTATTTAAGTTAATGAATGTGCATTTATGACTCAATTGTCATTTGATGTGACAAGCAAAGCCAGACTTTTATTTCTGCTTTATTACAGAAATACAATAATGTTGATACATAATATGTAAAGGAAATAATACATATACTAATATATATCAACTTTTGTTAATATGAAGAAACTGATAGAGAAAATGTAAACTGTTGTTAGCAATCAAGCAATCTATGGATAGTAGCAGATAGGCTCATAAACACAGTACCCTATCGAGTGATGTGTATCGACCATCGTCCCGTATATTATACATTCTGTCATCTCTCTGAAAATGAAACCTTCGTTTTCTTAAATTCTACAAGGAACATGTCTGTCCCAGACATTATATCTGTAAAAGTATCTGCCATACTCTATACAAACGGGATTGAGTTGTCACGTAAAAGATCAAGCATAAAAATATTTAGACATATAATTATGTTAAAATAGTGCATGTCATTTTGAAAGATAATTACATTGTCTGCTTGTTTATTTCAAAGTATGAACAGTATTTTTATAGATATTAACGAAGTGATATTTTTCTTTTAATAAATAACATACATGTATGTGTTAATTAACAGATAGCCACTCTACTTTTGTTAAGACATTAGCGACATAAACACTGAATACCCTATCCAATGAGGAATATCGACCGTCCTCCGGTTTATATATTCTATCATCTCTCTGAAAATGAAACATTGCTCTATCATCCCTCTATTATCCATATTTAATGCATAAAAACGCTCCTGGGTAGGTAATTTGTTTTGTGTCTTTCTTAAACAAACATTACGAAAAGTTTTGAGAACGAAGTCTTCTGCAATGAGGCAATCCGACTAACTTGTACAAATTAAGCAATGGTATGAAATTCTTCAGAATGTAAGAGAAGAGTTGAGAATCTTGTTCGATAAGTAATATCTACCCACTTAGATGAAAGCAATATTTCAAAATCTTGTTTAATAAGTGATATTTACCACCTTAGGTAGAAGCAATAGTTGAGAAGCTTCTTTAATAAGTGATATCTACCCACTTAGGTGAAAGCAATAATTAAGAAGCTTGTTTTATAAGTGATATTTACCCTATTTGGTGAGATATCTCTTCCACGGTCTCTTTCATAATATTGCTGCAGAGAAAAGGGAAACTGTTAGTAAAGTGAAATATTATAGGAATACAGGGTTTATGGTCTAATTGTATTCTTAGAATACTAATGAAAACAAAAAAATTATCAATCTCACAAGTTGTATAAGCAATACAATACAGGAACAGGGTAAAATCACCGACCCCTCGAAATACCAGAGATAGGATCGGGTGCTTAAGAGGAGCGAGCATCCCCTGTCGTCTAGTCATGCCCGCCGTTAGGCCCTTGTTATGATCAGGTAAACGGAGTAATCCGTTGTTAAAATTATATAAGAATATCCTAACAATACGTATAAACTATGTCAGTCAAAATTCGACCCAAAGATTGGTTATACAGTCTAACATCGTTATCTTGAACTCAATGGGACCAATATAAAACTTCATCATATCAAAAGGTTCCAGACAATGATGTTAAAATACTTAAAGGAAAAGAGTGTGGATCTTCCAAACCACATCAACTTATCCATGGTGTTCGAGAGACCGAAATTCAACCGTATTTGTAAATACTGTCATTACAACGACCATAGACTTTGCAAAATGCTGACTTAAAACAATACTAAAGCCCTGTAACATCAACTTATTTGATCTTACACAGAACATGTTGTTGCAAATTAGTTGGGAGACTTAGACACCATATGCAGTTGGTTATAATGGAATACAACCAAATATGGAAAACTGAAGTCGTCCCATTTGTCATGTAGTTTAGTTGTTAGTTTGCTTTTAACGCCTATATTCAGTAAAACATAACTACAATAAAACGAACTCAAAAAAAATCTGAAGAAAGTATGATTAAATGTAAAAACTGTTTTCTACATGTGTTAGAGCTTGCATGCAGCTACAAAATTAGAATATTTATATCTGGAAATTTGAGGTAAACATTTAGTTAATGAAACATCGTACTATGTTCTTGATCTAGGGAAAAATATCTTGTTTATGTTCTACTCATAAGATAAAACAAAGTTATGAGATCCATCAGTATTTTAATTGATATTAGAAGTTATCGAAATTATAAAACAACTTAATGTTAACAAATGTAGCTGTTTCCTTAAACTCTCATAAATTCTAAAATATTTGGCTTAAAAAAATTAGTTCACATGTTTAAAACGACCAAAAAAGCATTGAATTTTTCAAGGCATGAAACAAAATATTTCTGTTTGTCAAAAATCAGCCCATATAAGTAGTTGCCAGTAAATTCATCATTTGGAAAGTTTTGTACTATGGAATACAATTTCCATTAAATATTGTCAATAATCCTCTCTCGTGTTTCCTTGTCATCAATTTTCATTAATTCATATCTCAAAAATATAATTGTTGATTTATATACAATATCATTCGCTATTAAAATATCAAAAAAAACGAATGACTTAGAAAAAATATACAGAAAAAGGTTACAATATCAAACTAAAGAAAGACATGCGCAAGATGCACTAGTAAAAAGGGGTACTAAGCATACCTTTCTTGGTGGAATATAAACCTAAAATCAGGTGCAAATGTCATATCTTTCTCCCAAGTTATATGTTTATGTTAGTAATCAAATCACATCGAGATGGTTAAATGTAAAATGATATATTTAAAACATTTGTGTATTTCCAGTTTTTAAGTTATAAGCTCAATAACAATCCAATAACAACTTACGCCTCTGTCTGTCAAGGGCTCATCATATCGTCTCTACAAAATAATAATTCAATTTAAATACGAGTTATTTCCCTTAAAGCTAATCAAAAGGTTGGACATAAAGATATGTTTAAAACCCTTACCCCGCCTATCCACTCCTCCCCTCTCTTGACTCTTTGCTGAAAGATGGCACATAATTAGTGTCAGTGTATAAAACGAGTGTTTTAATTGATAACTTTTAACATTGAGTAATTTGAAACTCACCCGGTCTGTCAGGGGTTGATCATCAAATCTCTGACCATCCAGCTACAAAAAAAATGTTTCACAGTACGAGCTTACTTTTCAATAGATTTTGCATCTCGTATAAGATGAAAATAATATTTAGAATCCTAAAGAATATATGCCTTTTATAATATTCAATGTGAAAATGAAATTTAGAATCCAAAGAATATATGTCTTTCAATAATTATTCATCTAGTTTTTATTTTCCTACTATTCATTTTAAATGAGCTTTCGATCATTCAAGAAAATTACTGGTTAGGAAACGATTTTGAACATTCAATTTCAGCTTTACCTTTTTTCAAATTATTGGATAATTTTTGGATAATTTAATGGATAATTAGCTGATACCATTATCCCAGATATCCCCCTTACTAGTATCAGAAAGTTTCCCACAGAGACCAAAGGATAAATATACAATTATGTATTGTAATTTAATAGAGATGCAAGTGGCAAATAGTACTAGGAAATTCTTGAAGAATTTACGGGTATTTAGAATAAGTCTTTCTTTGGTTGTTTACGGTTGAAAGAAATTAAAAACACTTACATTATGTGCAAGCATCTAAATATTTTGAAAATTTAAAAAAAAATTGCGTTACATTTCAAGATGATAGATTTCAAGAGATAAATTCTGCAGGATAATAGAAACTGTATGATGAAAGTCCTTATTAACTATGTCCATGAACTATTCAAACAAAGGCCTACAAGAAACTGCATTAAAAAAATATTATGTCAAAATAATTGAACTGAAAACGTACGTCAGCAGACTTTCAATACAAAAGAAAATTAACCCCATTGTCTTCAGCACTCCATCCATGGACGGCTTTAACAATAAATAATTTAAAATTAAAAAGAAATTGAATAGTTTCGTTACATCTCTAATATGCTGAGGAAGAGGGTCGCTGAATCTTGGCCGGAAGTTGGTGTAGGGAGGAGCGATATCTGCTTTGGGTGCATCTGCTCCGTATGGGTAGTTTGTCTGTCTGTTCCTCGGTGAGATCTATAAAATAATTGAATTCTCTCATATTGTTTGCATAACAATTATCGGTTGTAAATGAACATTGATTAATTACTTCAGATATTTTTTTGGATATAATACAATACTGTTGTTGATGCCATTTACTATCTTTCAACATTAAATATATAACAGTTATATCGTTCAACATTAAATATATAACAATTATACATCTTCATCTCCTGGTTTTACAAATAAAAGTATTTCTTTGATCAATATGATTTAATCTTTTGAACAAAAATTAATATATTGTACCTTGTCCATAAAATGAATGAGAGATCATATGGCATACATATAACTGCTTTGTGTGAGATTTCGTGACTAAGGATTTCAAACCAGAGAAAGGATACAGAATAGATTCTATAGTAATTATCTTCAAAATTAGGAATATGTCATTCTGATTGAAGTTTTGGTGGTTTTATTCCAGCAAGGATTCATGCCATTTCTTTGTTAATTGGTTTTAGCGGTTTATATATTAATCTTTAGCATGACTAAACAATAAAAATTGCTTTTAAAACAATTAAAACGTCACAAAATACATAAATGTCCTTATTAGATATATCATGTCGTGTTCACACCTGAGGAAATGCTTTATTGTTTAGTGGTATACTGTACAGAACTAGAAATACATACCCGACCCTGTATCGATAGAAAAACATGTATGAATACTGTTTCAGATTTCTTTATCAACTTATCTCTAAGATTTAATATATAAAATTCAATAAATATGTAGATGATAAATTATCAAATGTTTATTTTATATGGATTTCTGTGTAGAAAACCTTGTAATAACCTTACTAAGTCGCGTTTTAGAAAAAATTCATCGAACAGAAAGTTGATATGAAAATATTTTTGAAACTAAAGAGTTGTCTCCTAACTATTGTTCATACTTGAAACTTGCCACGACATTGAAAATACAATCAATAACATTTCTACAGCATACCATAGTAGTTTATATAAAAATGTCAGTAATCCGTCAAAAACTCAAATAAACAGAGAAATCGCAATTAAAATAGGATTGATTTCAAAAAAGTATCTCATAAATTGATTATAAATCAAAATGATTTTTTAAAACATCATCATGGCACCTGATCCCACCTCTGTTTTTGGAGGTCCGTGTTTGCTCTGCTCCCGATTTGTATAGTTTTAATGGACTTTGAGCTTGAATGCTGTTCGTTATCTCCATATTTCATCATTGCACATGTGCTTCAGAATGTGACTATATAAGAATCTTTTGGTAATTGATAGAATCTTTCACTGGGATCAAAGATAAGAATTTTTTTTTTTTTTTTTTGGGGGGGGGGGGAAACTTTAAAGCAAAAATGCCCTTCAATCTTCAAACTGAAACTAAAACACACACATGAAAATAAAGAAAATTTGAAGCTTATTTTTCTACAAAAGCGTGCCCTATCTAATTTCAACATGAAAAGAGCTATGCGACAGTATCTTTTGCCCCCTCATTTTCATTACAATTTTGGACAATTTTTGTCTTGTACAGCTCTTTCATGTAACATTGAAGCGGTGCCATGAAGAGTTACATACCCCTCCCGTGTTGTAATCATGCGTGTACGTTGTCTGTTGCATATACTGGAAGACAAAGGATTAAAATCAACATTCCATTAAGCGATAGTAACTTACCCCGTTAGCAGGCACAAAGTCGTGCTTGTATGTCGACTGTTGCATATACTGGAAAAACACAAAGAAAACACTTAGTGAAACTCTTATATCATTTCATAAATACTTTTCCTTTAATAATTTCATTTTTTCCCAATTAACTTGTCATACATTTAGTTAAACATTATATTATCTTCTTGATCTGTATTTATCAATAAAATCAATGTTATGGCGAACATTTATTTTCTAAATCAATTTTTAGATTAAAAATACACATTCTGTTTCTATAAATAAGAAAGGCAATGCAAAAAATGTTCCATTTTAAATTCAAAAATTGAAAATATTCTTGAAACTGCATTGCATCGTATAGAAAAATATTAAGATCGTCAATAATTGTTTTCTACAAGGATTTTTTAGCATCATGTTGTCTCAAGTACACATATAAAACCCTCCACATGAATTTCCTTGTTAAGACAATGTGATGAGACAACATAATGATATAATATATGATAAACTTCATGTTTGCTTGTGTTCAAAGAACAATTTCCTGTGATGCTTATTAATAAACATTTGTACAAAATAAGTACAAGGTTTTACATTTGTGGATAAGAGAACAAACAAAAAAAGCACGCTTATTTCTAGGAACTAGCAAAAACTTTTCTAGTGCTATTTTTTCTCTTTACTCACGCAACACATGTACATTTCAGAACAAGCTCGAATTTGTACTTTTTTTAATTTTTTTTTTTATAAAGAACCATTTATATGTAGTACACATCGACGTGTTATTCAGTGCTAGATAACACAATTTTAGTTTTTATTGTATAAGATTTCAAATTATGCTTACTTGATGAACAAACTTATTGACTAGAGTTCTTTTGTGGAAATCAGACTGACATTAGGGGGAAAACTTAAAAATCATAAATCTACTTGTGAAAAAATAAGCTTTGATCGAAAAAGTACTCTAGGAAAATCACAAATAAAATGAGGGTTTATTGTTTGCACAAATTTACTAATCCCCCAATAAAACTTTTACATTTTTAACATCATGTTATCTCAAGTATGCATTCCCTCCATATCAATTTTCTTGTGAGATTATAAATGAAGTACATAATACTAAACCAATCAGTTTAAATGATATGTGATATACATTCAAAGATTAATTACCTGTGATGATTATATATACATTTTTACAAGGTAAGGATAAGGTTTATATTTGTGGACAAGAGAACGAACACACAAACAACACGCTGACTTCTACGAGCTATCAAAGGCTTCTAATGCTATATTTCTCTTTGCTCAAGTAACACAAGTACATTTTATATCCAGTTCCAATTTGTACAATTTTACATTTTTCTTTTCTCCACAAAGAACACTGTATAATTTAATATATGGAGTGCATATTGACGTGCTTAGTGGTGCTGTATCAAAAATTTTAGTTTTCAACGTACCAGTTTTAAAGTTACTTATACATGTATAGGCTATTGTGAATTTTTAAAAAACAAATACAGTGCAAATTCCTCTATGGAAATTAGGCAAACAGGAGAGAAAATCTGTATATTTAAGAAAATAAGCTTTAGCTCAAAGATACTCCGCGAAAAGGACCAATAAACTGAGATTATGAAGAACTACAAACTTTGGGATTTAGAGGATTTTTTTCTCTTTTTGGTGAATATGATGAAAAAACAGATTTGAAATAGATCTGCCTGATCAGGTGACAGTTTTGGGTATACAACAATGTGATACAGAAAGAGAGTAGAAGTTAGTTACCATCCCGGACCAAGGCTTTACGGTATTTTCCTGTCAATTATAGAGTTAACGGCAAATTAACATATTACCAAATGCTACCAAACTGAAAATCGTTCATGTATCTATTCAATATTAAATCACATTCACTCCGAAATCAAAATATTGTAACTCATAGGAATTGTAATATCTTTATAACATCTTGCAAATTATATTTTTGAAGGAGATATGAATTTGGAGTTTTGCAAGATGATTTGCCATTGAATGTATGGTTTAAGACATTCTGCACAGAAATTTAAGTCTGAAATTAAATAGACAAGATACAACTTGGGTAGACACAAACTGGTTACCGAAAGTGATTTCCTATTCAAAGAAAAGTCAACTCAAAAAATACACTTTAACTAATTCCTCGAGCAAAGGAAAGGAACAAAAACGAAAGATTATATTTAAAAAGAATGTATCGGATATTTAAATCTAATTATAACCATGTGAATGGTCTTAATAGTCTCTGTCGTTTTACGTTTAAATTGAGGGAAATTGGGGGAGGTGTTGATCCCAATGTTAGATTCTATATACCCACAGAGTCGAATCGTGGTCGAAGTAATAACCTTTTTGTTTGATAAAAAGCCAAATCAATAGTGAAAAAGATTCTGTAACATTATGTCGAACCTTTATCTGAGATTATCGTACGTGATTATAACCTTGGATAAAGGATTCTCGATTTTTGAATAAATAAAGTTACGTCTCTGAGAAGTAAAGTTTTCGATCACCGTGGTATTTAATTACTTCAATTACGTGTACAAATAGACTCAAGGTTACTATTTTACCCAGTAAACCGGACCCTCAGAATTAAAGCCTAACTTTCTGTCTTAACTTTATGTTTAAACACACTGGACGGCCAGGATTTAAACCTCGTTTTTTACTAAGATTTGGTGCTTAGGACTTAAGGTCAATTAGTTTTCAACTTTCTGCCATGACGGTAAACTTGAGAATGACAGAACAGAAAATTTAAACCAGAATAAATAACTGCAAGCACTTGTCTACTTGTTCTGTTTGACGTGAAAAGAAAATATTGACTACATGTATATTAAATGCCTAGCTAAAATGCATTTTGAACTCTAAGTACTGCGTCAATTAGCTTTAGTCAAATAATATATCGCCAATACACTTCTATAAATTTATTTACAATGTCTGTCGCTAGCCTCTAAAAAGAAACAAAATAAAACTAAAGTTAATAAGATTTAATTAGCCTGACTTCACAGAAGTCAGGATAAAATATAAAATCCTACCCTGGTCATGGGCCATAACGAAATGGGCTGCAATCATATCACAACACTAAATGTACAAACATTATATACCTATTCTCTGCTACTATAACTCAAAATTTACATATAAAATGCCTCGATTTATTTTACTCTTTTCATCACCGAGAACACATATTCCTTGTAGAAATATTGTAACTTAATGAACAAGTGAAAAGCTCTTGTCTATCATGTGAGTTTTCTAAGGAATAAAATAAACTGATGTAAATTAATCAAGGAAAATAGAACAGTTTGTTGAACTTACGTATGACATCCTGATGGTTGGATGATGGTCCTAAATAGAAAAAAAAAAGTTATATTAACTGAGCATTATGGCATTTATTGTATCATAAAGTGGGCGGTAAAATATTGCACAAACAAATGGGCCAATAAATAGAGATGAAAGGTATAAGAGAATTCTATAAGAAGTGAGAGAGACATCGAATGGAATTCGTGGGAATCTACTTTTTCAGAAGAAGGCAAAGCTGTTATTCTAAAAAAAAAATGTTAAAAGTCATTATTATGAAGACTGCCTTATGCTGAGACATAATTTTGTAGACAACAAGAATTTGATTGAGAATTAAGAGGGGGTTTTAAATGGATAAACAGTTTAAAGGGTAAAATTTATAGGAATTGGGGAAAAAATCAGAACATTGTTACATAGGTAAATGCATGTGATTTTCTTAAGCTGATCCTTGCAAATAAAAAAAAATTAATAATAATGCATATCTATGGTGGATTTGTTTTATTTTGTGTGAACAGAATGGTTTTATAATACACAAATCAAAACACTATTCTAAAGCCATGGTTCTTGGTCGTCTACCAAATGTAGATAAAGTTACGCTTTAACATTTTGAGGTTCTTATCACCATTCTACTGAAATCTACTTCTCCTGAACACTACTTTGCAGAAGATTAATATAAAATATGTGTTATTTTGCCACCTGTACTGCTCTGCCTGCTATTAGTTACGTAAGATCCCAGATTATTTACTATTTAAGGATTCTTAAGTTCAGTGTAAACATTGTTTTTTTTCCGTGTACCCTCTATAAATAATAAGATAATCGATTTCTTGTTCTCGTAAATTACAATCAAATGCCCATCTGGTTTTTTTTTTTTTTTTTTTTTTTTTTTTTTTTAGCAGATACATAGTTTGAAAGATCATGTTTCATATGCAAGAGATTTATCTAAACATAATTAAAAGGTTTTCCCCTATAAAACAAACTTCCCAGAATCGGAAGAGAGACCGAGATCGATGTGAAATACATACCTCAAATGGCTCTAGATCAATTATGTTCAAAAATCTTTCCAACACCTTGGCGTTTATTGCAATGAGAAATTTAACCCTTTCTTCGTCCTATGGTTTTAAGGGTATCAGCACTTGGTTACTAATATTGACATAAAGATTCCCATTATGGAGGAAAGAAGACCAAACACTCTCACCGGCAGTTCAAGGTTTTAATCTTTTAGAGGACCCTTAATTTGAATTTTGTCATGGCAACACTATAAATTGTTTTATGATAGTTTCCTTGCTATATGAAGCAATATACGGTATATTTTGTGATGCCGTGATTGAAATTAAAGCGTGAGATATGCAATACCAATACTATATTGAATAAATATTTTATTAATTACATTGAGGGTCTTTCATATAAAATTGAGCGATAAGAATCACCGTATCAAATTTCTGTGATCACCGCAAAAAAAATTAGGAAATGTACAGAAGCTCCGTATAGGGTATATGCACAGCCAAAATATGCTTGGAGACGTCATTATTTTACATGTCATTGGAGCTATCATCATTAATGCCTATGAATACGTAACTGTCTTTTCTATTGATAAGATTGTTATTAATATTTTATGCAGTATATACATGTACAGCTTTAAAGTTCCTTAAAGTACTTTATACCAGCATTAAAACAGTAAATCCGTTACACTCGGAAATTTAATTCCACTGCGATTGACTTCTAATCAATCCCAAATATTTACACTGCAAATTTTTAACTTTTCTTTTAGAACTTTTTTTGTCTACGTTGACCTATTTATGTATCGAATTAAAATTCCTAAGCTGTCTTAAAAATAAGTTAGTATATTTAAGTTAGTTTGTGTGCGAATGTTTTACCGAAAACCTTTATTCTTAGCAACGCGCATGCGCAATTATTTTACTTTCCATTATTTCAGTATCAATAAAGAATTATCATACATTTTCATTGTTTTAAAACGTTGAAGAATCGATTGACATTGAAATTCAAACAAAAATGCAGTTGCTTGCAAAATGCTCTGAAGACAAGCCGACACTGCAATATTTTCCCTTTAAATCAATAATGAAATAAATTTCCATTTAAAATATGTGAAGGTAAAATGATTATGTTTCTAGGATTATACGATTCCAATTTGCATGCAATAATTTATTATTGCTGACTGATCTATATTAACCCCTATATTTAAAACAATGAACATATTGTCATCGTATACTTTACAATAAACACAGACGGGCTAGAGATACGATCTATAGATCTAAGCCATAGTCAATTTATTGTGCAAACCTTAGAAACAATATGTACGTTGTCTGCTTCACTCATTTCCAATCAATTCAATACACATCTTATATCTAGAAAAAAATTCAAATCATCTTTCACCTGAGCGTTTTTTGTACTTACCCCCAAATCGTAGTCCGCAAACCTCTGTTTTGGCACCGTATTATCCCCTGTAGGCTAAAAGACAAAAAGTTATATATCTCTTTAACTCGTAATTCGTCACGAAAGAATGAGCAACAAGTTACGGTAATTTAACACCCGTTTAATAGGGTATTAAAAGTGGAACATGCAGATTCACATAACGTTATTAAATATTAAACGCATAAAAATAAATTCCGTAATTGCTAAATTCCAGCATTGATTAAAACATTGGAGTCTGGCTGAATACAATGTTTACCGTGTTGGTCAATCGCTCTACTAACGGGTACTTCTACCGATAATATAAATTGTTAAAAGGGGCAGATAACTCGTAAGTATTTGAGCAAATAACAATAGATTTGGCAAACTTTGTCAAAAAGATATTATGCCTTGATAAACCTACGTTGTTTTTAATAATAGACTCGTGTTTATAAGTGAAAATTTACGAACTTAAATGTTGGAAAAGTTCCATAGCCCTAGATAAGGTCAAACACACGTCTTTAAAGAGAGGGTTGAGATTGTGACATTTATATCTCTTTCTACAGTCTTGAGATTTGACATAGGAGGGAAATCTGTTCTCGATTGGGGGTCTTTATTTCATCATTATAGTAAGATATTAGACTATTTGCCGTTGATTGAGGTCTACATTAGTGAGGTCTATTAAGTTGGTTATCTTACTAGTATTCTTTTATAAGCCTCTACGGATGCTCTAAGAAGGATTTCTTTAATACCCTGAATAAAACTTCCACTGTTTAATCATTTGTAGACTCTGTATACAGGACTTTTCCTTTTTCTTATGTTGTTTGTTCTGCAGTGAGTGTATAGGTCTACGGTTTATCAAATGAATTCTGTATCAATGTTTGCTTTCGTGTATTCATGGCAAGGTTGGGTATGGTGTAAATCTTTATTTGTGGAAGAAAATCCGAGCGTACCTTGTTCATTCATTCACGGAAGAAAATCTGTGTTTATCACTTCGCCATGGGAGCTATATCTTTACTTACTTTATATTCGAGGAATGGATTTCTGACAAACATATTAGTTCAGCCAAAGCGATTACAAGCTGGTATAAACGATTTAAAAATGACGTCACGTGAGAATTCTTTCTATCCGTTCAACGTGTATGTGAAGACAATTGTCTAAATTTGATTAGAATAAATCTATTGAATATTTATGCACGTATATGTTTGTTCGGGGTTTGATCACTTTTATTTAAAATACGATCTTTTTGTGCGAAAGTTATTTTGTCAAATAAATGTCAACTACAGCTATCTTTGTACGTTTTATTACAAAAATGGTATTAAAATAAAAACAATTTATGAAACTTATCTGATTTGGTTTTACGCTTGTCGATGTATTTTCCGATTATAATCTATTATGGGTAATCATATTAGTAAACATATTCAGTATTTATAGTAAATAAACATTGAATAAAAATTTTAAATCTTGTTAGAGAAGCTCTTGAAATTGTAATGTTGAATTTACATTGCAATGACACTGAAACTACTGATGAATATTTCAGGAGCCACCTTTACATCCTATCTAGACTCGTAACTCAAACACTAGTTTTATACTTAATTTGGATGTTATTTTTCTTTTAAAAACATTTGAAGGTTAATTTCTGTCAAGCATATATGTAATAATAGAATATTAAAGAACAGTATCGAATAAATCAGAATTTATACATAAAGTAAAGAGCCCTCCCTTAAGCTCGTATGTGTATTTGGGACTATCAGGTATCAAATGTATCATGTCTATTACAACTTATAATGTGAATATTTCCATTAATGTAAAACAAAATAAAATCTAACTCTTTTGGCTTGTCCATCCTTCAACCGGGATAACTCGAGTAAAAATGGGTTAATTTATACCTTTATGTACAACCATACTAGCTGTGGTTTTACTTAAAACAGAACTTACTGTGACGTCATAATCATATGACAAGCTAACCCACAATAAAAATTGTAGCATAGATATGATTAATTTTGGGTTAAGTTAAGATTTGTTCAGTTGATCTTTATTAACTTTACCAGTGTGAATTGTCCCATGGTGAAAAATCTAATGAACAATCAAGAAAAAAAAACCTGGGTAACTTGTACACATGTTTAAGGTCCCAGGCGCAGTGGTTCAGGTGAAAAAAAGGACAGTTCTTCACAGGGCTAAGTTAACGATCAGCTTAACTCAGATTAACTCGATCCACACTTTTTAATCCACATCATATATCTGCACTGTAATTCTTACAAATCTTACTGTGGTTAACTTTACTACATGATTATTGTAAAATGATATGATGTCACAGTCAAATCTTAATTAAGTTAATTCACAACATTTCACTCGTCGTGATTTTACCTGAGTTAAATTGAGCTTACTCTGTAGCGTTGACCTAAGATGTATCCACTATAGATGTTTATTATTCTTTTTTTTTTACTTAAGAGATACCCAGTCCTTGTAATAACAATAATAATACAGTTATTAATGAAACCCCTTTCCAAAAGTAGAATGTTATAAAAAATGTAGAACCTCTTCAACGTAGACTATTTTAATACCCCCACCCCCCACCCCCACCCGGTAAAGAAAAACGTAGGCTTTACTTATACCTGTAGAATTCCCCAAATGTAAATTGCACTAATATCTGTAGCGCTTCCCTCAAACGAAGACTGTTATAATTACTCTGCTATGCTACATTTTAAATGTCAAAACATTTGGTTCACATTCAAGTAAAAACAAATTTGTGTATTAAAATTTTGTTAAACAAGAATTGTTGAACCCCACACAAAAAACCCCGTCATTTGCGTGACTGATTAAAGATGATTTCATTGAGAACCAATGGGGCGTCGATCACTTTGCAAGATAAAAATTATAACATCGCGAAAACGAAACCTGGTAAAACTACACGACAGTTAGCAAATAATTCTCGTAAAGATTTTACTCTTTGACAGGTTTTTTTTATGTTTGATATCAATTAAACTATATTAGTTTATTCCTCAACCTTATGTCCATTAAAGCTTGCCTACAATTAATGATTTATTCATTTTTATTTAGGGATATGAACTCTGATTCAACCTTTAAGTCAATATTGGCTCAACTACGTGATTTTTCGTAAAGGGACATTTTCTTAATTATCCATATCAAGTAGAGATTTTTTATATACTTAACAGTCTAACATCTAACTATCCTGGATCCAGAAAACTATGTTATTTTGTATTATTGTCTTCATGTTAAAATTTACTTTAAACAAAATAGTTTTCTTTCATACTTCTGATAACGTTAAAACGTCACTACGTTTTAGTAAACAAGAATCAAAATTTCCAGGAACACCTGTTTGAGTACATGCAAAGCTGATTGCTGCAGATAAATTGGAGCAAAATTTTTCGCTAGTGTGTGAAAACATAATAGAATGGTGGTAATGGTTTTATGAGTACAAATTGGACATTTTAATATTTATCATATATGACCCTGGAATACTAGTGTATTCCGTAATGGAACTTTAGAGGATCAAATCAATTTAAAATATTGTTAACATTTCCAACAACCAAATTAATCTGAATTACCATACATATACTGGATTCCCAAACTTCATAAAAATCTTTATAAACAAAGATACATTGGTGGTTCTAGTATTTTTTTTTATCAAACCTCTTTACTCTGTATGCCTCACGAAAAATATTTACAGCAGTGAAGGAGAAACTTCAGGAGTGATGTACAACAATATATTTGAGAAATGGTGTAAATCAGTTATGGATACTTAAAAACTCCCAGGAACTTTAAGAAAATTTGAAATAATAAAATTATACTAAAATCAATAGCATCAAAACATACGCCTTTTCAACACTTTAAACAAGAAAATAAAGGTTCAATTTAGTAAAATATTAGGAAAAAACTTAAATGATCAAATTAAATTGAGACGCATGTTATTCAAAAACGTATGGTAATAATGGTAACTTATATATTCCAATACATTATTCAGTTTAATTACCTTAAAACCCTTTCATATATGTAAAGGTTAAAATGCTTTATGATGCCCGGAAAATGCTATATAATAATTTTCATACTAACTGTTAGGCATTTATTTACACACTGATTTTGTCGACGGGTTTTTTATTTTATTTCCCTTTCATGACAAGGAGCACACGGCGGGGTTGTAACCGGTCGGCAGGGGATGCTCACTCCTCCATGGCACCTGATCCCACGACTGATGTTTTAGAGGTCTGCGTTTGCTCTGTTCCAAAATTTGTATTGTTTAGTGGACCTTTAAGCTTGAATGTTGTTCGTTATCTCCATATATTTCATAATTAAAACGTCAAATACATTATATTTCATACCCTGAAGCCTGAAGTGTCGTTAAAACTTACTTAATTAAATAAAAAGACAGGCGTTTCATCTTTCAAGTTGTAGGTGTCTGAAAATTGAAGATTTAACTATGTTATTGTGTTGACATTATTTTCAGATTTACATTATGGAAGCTTAATTGCAGAATATGTATGTGTTGATTGATCTTTTATATATATATATATATATATATATATATATATATATATATATATATATATATATATATATATATATATATATATATATATATATATATATATATATAATTTTGGGGGTTGTTGTTGTTGTTATTATTTTCTTTTTTTTCTTTTTTTTTTTCTTTTTGGTTTGGCCGGGAAAGTATTTTTATACAGAGAGCATTTTGTTTACATTTTCATAATGCTCTTGAAAAATTTTGATTTTGTTCACTATTTTTGCAAACAAAATGCAACACATACAGTGCATAAATCTATTTGCGATTAGATTGACCTTTCATTTTGCAACATTATGCCTTCTTTATTTCATGATGAAAAGCCAAGAAGTGAGATAACTCAATCTGTATCGTAATAATATGCAAACCAGCTTTTCTCCCTTCTTATTTAAGCTAACAAATGATGGCATTTTACATTTTATTGCTGTTTAACCTTCTCTAAGTTTTTGAATTTAGAATTTCATGATTAACGTTTTTTATCTTCACATTTCATTTCAAATACTGCATTAAACTTGAAGTATGGCGTTAAAGAAAGAACACATATTGTTTTTATCTAAAACTGTCTATATATTGAATACTGTGTTAATTTTGTATTAAACTCTCCTCTTCTCACTGTCTGTGATATTTCAGCTACATTTAAAAATATAAAAAAGCGAAGGAAAAATCTCAAAAAAAAAGATATTTCAGCAAGTCTAGTTAGAAGTATTTTTCAACGCTCCACACTTAACAAGTTCAAATGTCAATGTCAGAATTTTATTGATAATTACATATATAAAACACACAAATTATATGTATCTTGAATAATTACTGCATTTTAATATGATATGCCTAGTGAAGATTAATGAAATTTGTAATTTCTTGATGAACTAATTCCATGGTCTGGCTCATCCACGGCAACGACAAAAATTGGTTTCCATATAAAAGATGAAACCATAGTAAACTATAATGTATTAGGTAAATTATGTATTCATTTATTAACCATTTAGGATGATGGGTACAAATATGTTAACGCTATTATACTTGATTTTTCGTTAGATTTTCAGTCTTGTTAAAAATAAGATGCTTTGTTCCGTACAAGTAGATAGCTACACAAGGTTTAACCCTTTGAGCTCAGATTGACCATCCATTTAGTCAATCAGGACATTACTTTCTACTCCGCCAAATATGTTTGTCAGAAAGCAAGCATTAAGCCAACCAACAAAACTAACCAATAAAGTGAGAAATGGGAAAATTTATGTACTGTACCTATACTGGATTCCAAAGCTTCTTAAAAATCCTTACAAAGAAACATTGAAGGATCGAGTACGTGTTCCACGAAGCCCCTATCTTTACTGCTCACAAAACATTAATTGCTGTGAAGGAGAAACTTCAGACTTACTGTCCTATAGCATATCCAAGACTTAAATCATATGTGGATTCTCGAGAACTCTTATAAAATTTAAAATCACATTTTTTTAAAAATAAAAAGCATTAAAACGTATGAATTTTCTACGCTTCAAACAAGCATCCCTAACAATAAGTAATGACTAGACTTTTTGACAACATAGACAACTGCTTCTTCAATGAAACTCGGAAATTTTCATATCTTGTGATTGGTAATTCACAAAATTATTTTGTGAAAATTACGAAAAAGTGTTGTTGTTTTTTTTTTATCGTAAACTTAATGCGTCTCTTTCTCAGCAAACAAGAAAGGAAAAGATAGCGATCAGTAATCATACAGAAAAATCCAATTAAACAATACAAATTATGGGCAGAGCAAACACGGATCTCTGAAAACATGGTGCAATAGAGATCAGAGGAGTGAGCATCCGCATCAGGGCCTTGTGTCCCTTTAATGATCGGATAAACGGAAAAATCAGTAGACAATTCAGTGTGAAAATAATGTCGATAACAATAATATATTTATTTTCTTAAGTCGATTATTCGATTGCATTATTCGAACGATAGTCGAATATTTGGAAAATTTTCTGAAAATAAAATTTTATTTCAAACTCCACTGGTATATGACGTATTTATAATTCAAAAACCTTTTTACCTAAATTTATACAAAAAGTAACATCAAATGCGTATGTTGCACAGAGATGTTCACAGGCACCTAACGTGTGGATAGCTTGTTTAAATGAAATAAATTTAGACCGTTAATTTCTCTAAATTATCTGATTTCCCTGTCAATCACATTCATAAATCGGTCTGCAAATTCAGTTTTTTATTTTAATAAGAATTAAAAATTGCCATAACGATATTTTAAAAAAAAAAAAAATGGGGGAGGGGGTGTTAAACACACACTATCCACACGTCAGGTGCCTGTGATATTGTTAAAGAGTTAAATAATGTTTGTTCAATTGTTCATTGACCACATCACATCCGTAGACAATTCAGTGTGAAAATAATGGCCTAAAATTTGTATAGAAAACGTTAGTCAACATTCGACTTAATGATAGATTTTATCTGCTGACAAGGTCATTGTATCGACCATAGAATTTGCGAAATGTCAATTTTGAATGAGAATCTGGATGTTCTTGTTTCATCAATTTATTTGTCAATAGCTTGCCCATTTTAGAAAGTGTTTGTACGTAAAGCATGCTCTTAAGTTTCGAATCAACTGGGTCTCATAAACTCCACATGCAGATGATAATGGTATATTGATATATGGCTCAGAATAATTTCCATGGAAAGTTATCTCTCTTATCAGAGGGACATTACACCTTAATTATCATATTCTAACTACTAATAGTCTCATGTATAAAATGGGCTGACACCAAGTTTTGTACTTTTTGTGAAAAGAGGAGGTATCAATTTATCATTTAATCTGGGACTGCCCATTTGTTCAGCAATTCTTGAAAAAAAAAATTATTAGCTTTGTCAATCAAAAGGTATTGAGTTGAAGTTAAATGCTAAATCATTTATTTTTGGTGAAGAAAATGATAAAGAAATCTCAGAATATTTCAACACTATTTTGATATTAATAAAACATTATATTTACAAAGTTCGTTGTCAGAATACCTATCCATCTATCCAAGATTTTCTAAATTTACTTAATTTCTATTTCAAAGCTCTAAATTACACACTAAAAGAAGATAAATAAAACTAAATGACTATAACATTTTCTGGCAGAAATGGATTGTTATTATTTAATTTATTGAATTTTTCTTTGGTAATCACTTTAATATGCATGTTATCTGAATCCCTCAAAACGGCACTGTTGTAGGTTTCTTTACCCCCTCCCCTTTTTTCTTTTTTCTTTCTCTTTTTCAATAGCGAGCTTAAATGAAACTTAGCATGCTTTAGGGCATAAAATGGTATTTTTATTATTTTAATATTATTACTCTTTTTTTATTACTATTTTTCTTTCACTGTATTAATATGTATCCTATTAGGAAAGATTAAAGTCTGCCTATCTCTCATCTCTCTATCACTCTCTCTTTCTCTCTCTCAATGAACGTTTCCTCTGATTTTTTATATTGTTTTAATTAATGTTTTCTTATTTGACTCTGTTTTGTAGATATATCTACATATAAGTCTGTACCTTTATTTTAAATATATTTGAAAGTTCAATAAAAAAAAAATAAATAAATAAAAATAAAAACAAAAAATTAACGTCTTTTCTAATAAAATATCCAAATATGAAAAGATGTGCCAGACTCTGTTGTATCTTCTACGGTGTGATCAATATTAACTCTATGTAAAAGAATGGGAAAATAATATCATTTGGTGTGAAAATATCACAAATGGAATTTTCGATACGTATATTTTCTCAATATATTTATAAATTACTTAATACACATTGCTCCTCAATCAACATTGAATCTGATTTTTTTTCCTATTAATGTTTACTTTTTTTAAAAAATGTATTTCTTTATTTGTTATATCTGAAATAGGTGAAGATAATGAGTGATTGATCTAAGAAAAAAAAAACTGCAATCAATACAAATCAGCGAACAGGGCATAAATCACGGACCCCTGGAACTTCCAGAGGTGGAATCAGGTGCCTAGCAGGATCTGACTGAAGGGTTCCCGGCACTCTTTTGGAGGATCAACTTAATCCCCATGACTTGGATGGTTTGAAATAATTTTCAGTGATATGTACTTACAATACTGTCGATGTGGAATATTTCTGGATATCGCATCGAAAACAGAGAGCTAATAAATTGACTGATTTTAGATAGGAATCATTTTAGTTTACATCTGATAAGTGACAAAAAGGTCCGAAAAGGATGTGCTGTAAGTAACGCTTTTGTCCAAGAGTCATATTTGGAAAAGACTTCAAGTGCCAGTCTTTTTTTCGAACATTATCCATGACTATTAATTAAGTATAAATTTTGTTGACAGGTCGGTTGCTCCTTCCTCTCCCTTTTGTAACAGCATCGTCCGAAATTACGCCTATTACGTCCATGTTAATGTATCCAAAATTTTTGCTTGTTGGAACACCCCAAGTTTTCAATATGTGTAATTTACACATCAATAACTCAAACAAAACTAATACACATTCCTAAAATCTATGTAACAAAAAAATTAATATTTGAAACTTTTAAATAGTCTTCTTGAAAAGGTCAAGGAAAGTCCATTTTTTGATTTCTCGACACCAGAATATAGGCTTGGATCTGTGATTATGGATATTTCAAATCATAGGCTTTTTAAACCCCCACGTTTTACTGAAGAAACTGCAGCTAAAACAATCCGTTTTCTCCTTAAACTTCAATATGCCAACAAAGGAATTGACGCGGTTAATATAAGTAATATTCTTAATCACAAAAGGGTCCAGTCTTGTATTCCACCATATTTCAAGTTAAAGACTACGCCTTGTATTTCCTACAAATATACATCGACTATTGCTTCAAAACTTTTTAATTACAAGAAAACTTTACAGGGCCTGGATATCGAATATCCGAAACATAATCGTCCATCATGTTCATGTTCTTCTTCACCCTATAACTATAGTCCTGCTGAACACGTTATTAGTGCTGACGTAAATATAGTTAATAATGAGGACCTTAGATCATTAAATTTTAAAAGGTCCTAAATATAGGGAACCCCGATCCTTCAACTGGCGTCGGAATTTCATAAATATTATGGATTCTGTAGGGGATTACGCAAAACGATGGGCCAGACATGAAAAAGAAGACCTTGACACTTTGTCAGAATGGATTAAATGTATCAGAGGTATGTTAAAATCGCGCATTAAAAGATTGAGGGGCAATATGAGAACCATCTATCCTTCAGTATTCAATAATCCAGAAGTGAAAAAAGAATTAGATAGATTACATGATCAGTACGTACTGGTCCCTGCTGACAAAGCAGGTAACAACATTGTCTTTGTTTGTAAGGCCCATTATATTAAATGTATTTTAGAGGAACTTGGATTTAATTCTACAAGTGGTAATCAATTTATACTCATAGTTTCCTTTCTAAGGAAGAAATTCTTCAAAATCATATGTCAGTTTTGAATATTTTTAATATTCCAAACAACCAAAATGAATTTGAATTACAATATCTATATTGGATTCCGAAACTTCATAAAAATCCTTACAAACAAAGATACATAGCGGGTTCCAGTAAATGTTCAACCAAGCCTCTTTCTTTACTTCTCACTAAGATATTAGCAGTAGTGAAGGAGAAACTTCAAGAGTACTGCGCAATAATATATTCGAGTGGTGTTAATCAGATGTGGATACTTAAAAATTCCAAGGAACTTTAGGAAAATTTGAAATCACAAGAATTTACCAAAATCAACAGCTCAAAAACTTACGACTTTTCAACTTTATACACATCCATTCCCCACGATAAATTAAAGCCAGGATTTTTGATATCATTGACAGCTGCTTTTTCAATAAAAATGGAACTCTTAAATTTACTTACCTTTTTATTGGTCATTTGCAAAATTATTTTGTTAAAAAACATTCTGATTGTACACACAAATACCCTGAAGTTGACATTAAAAAGATGCTTGAGTTTCTGATTGACAGTATCTATGTGGTTTTTGGAGACCAGGTCTTCCAACAATCTATTGGAATTTCTATGGGTACCAATTGCGTCCCGTTATTAGCAGACCTTTTTTGTATTCATATGAAGCAGAATTTGTCCAAAATCTTATACGTGAAAAGAAAAAAATCACTTGCTGTAGCCTTCAACTCGACACTTAGATATATCGACGGTGTACTGTCAATTTACAATGGTTATTTCCATTCTTATGTCGATACGATATATCCTGGTGAGCTTGAGATAAAAGATACCACAGAGTCTGACACATCTGTTTCATATTTGGATATTTTACTTGAAAAAGACGTTAATGGTAATCTAACAACCAAGCTTTTCAATCGTCAACTTCCCTTACTTATGCAGCAATATACCTTCATCACCTGCATACGGGGTTTATAACTCTTAGTTGATTCGATACGCAAGAGCATGCTCTACGTATGTACAATTTCTAAAACGAGGTAAATTATTGACAAACAAGTTGATGAAACAAGAATATCAACAGTCTCGTTTAAAGTCATCATTTCGTAAGTTCTATGGTCGATACAATGACCTTGTCAGCAAATACAATTTATCATTGAGTCAAATGTTGACTGACGTTTTTCATACTAATTGTTAAGCCATTATTTACTCAACGAATTGTCGACGGATTTTTCGGTTTTTTTTCCCAATCATGACAAGGAGCACACGGCGGGTGTGACCGGTAGGCAGGGGATGCTCACTCCTCCATGGCACCTGATCCCACCTCTGATGTTTTGGAGGTCCGTGTTTGTACTGCTCCTATTTTGTATTGATTAATGGACTTTTGAGCTTGAATAATGTTCGTTATCTCCATATATTTCATATGTACTTTTACCCTGTTTGACTTAAAGAAGATCGTAATAGTAGATGAATGATAGGGCTTTATCTTTACCTATGTTTGTCTCTAGATAACATTCACTCTTAAACGAGGACACAGTCTGCAGGGATATTGTTCAGGTCTTGTCTAAAACACCATAATTATGGTAAGTTTTAAAGAACATGACATTCTTTTCGTTATATTTTAAAAAATTCTTTCGAATTTTATCTGAATCTGAACATTTGACAAAGAATTAGTATCTACTACTTAATAACCATATACATCTTTATGTCTTCGCTTAATAGATGCTATCATTTCCTGTCAGTGCGTCTGCAATGCAGCAAAAATCAGAGGCGGTGTTTCTGGGATTGTGTCGTAAAATTGGGACCTCAAAACAGGCGGAAATGAGAAGAGATGCGATGGACATAGCAGAGATACTCAGGAATCGAGTTAGAGAAAGTTATGAAATCAGTGAGATTATGAGTGGGAGTCAGAGAAGGATTCAGATTTAGGGATTCAGACACGGATGGAATGTATTGCCCAAATAACCATCGAGCAATATGGGACTTATCTCAATTCAGTTTTATAAAAGACAAGCAATTATTATCTGTGATCGTTCTGATAGCTCACCAGGATTTACTCTACTACAGCTAGCAGAACTTAGATCATGCATAAAAGTTTTGTACGCATGTGTCATAATGAATGGTAAACATTATATTTCTAGTTCTTTATACAGAGAGGTGATGTGTTCTGTAATACATCCTAACTCTACCCTACATGGACCTTGCAGTAGTGGGACTATGGTTACAGGGGAGGAATATGATGATGCTCATTGTTTCCGTACTGATGTTTGGCCTCCCTCTGCCTATTTGTGGAAAGACAGATGTCTCGTGAGCTCATGGCCAAATCTGAATGTTGTTCACGACATAGTTAGAAATGGTTGTCATTTTGTACCAATAGGACACAAACTTGGGAACCATGAAGACAACGAATGGAGAATCTCTTTTTCTGTGGCAGAACACAAACTTGTGCGCTGTATGAACCACTGTCAGTTCTTAACTTATGGTCTGCTTAATTAAGAAATAAATAACAAGTTTAAAAACTTCAATGGGAATTGAAGTGGGTCGGTCAAGTGATCAAATCCTGTGAAGGATTGTATTGTTTAATAAGACTTTTATACTTTTACCATCAGCATATGGGGTCCAATTCCCCAAGCTGATTCGATTTGCTAGAGTGTGTTCTGTGTACAAACAATATCTAATTCGAGGCAGGCTAGAATTGAAAATTAAGTTGATATTACAAGGATATCAACAATCTCTTTAAGGTCATCCTTTTGCAAAT
Organism: Saccostrea echinata; assembly: GCF_033153115.1. Lineage (NCBI taxonomy): Eukaryota > Metazoa > Mollusca > Bivalvia > Ostreida > Ostreidae > Saccostrea > Saccostrea echinata. Next base: position 34,397,771 of record NW_026889779.1, read on the forward strand.
GTTTCGTCGATACAATGACCTGTCGTCAGATCGAATGCTGACTGACATTTTTAAATACAAATTATAAAGCCATTACTTACATATTGTATTGACGACGGATTTTTTCCGGTCACCAAATCATGACAAAATGCACACGGCGGGTGTGACCGGTCTACAGGGAATGTTTACTACTACATTACACCTGATGCCACCTCTGATTTTTCAGAGGTTTGTTACCCTGTTTACAATTTCTGTTGTTTAGAATGTTAGTATAATTACAGTAACTGCTCTTCATAATTTCTTTTTCCCCACTTTTAATTTAAAAAGAGCAGGACAAAATACAATGCTAAAAGCTCACGAATCTCCCATTGGATATGTAAATATAAAGCTAAATAGAAATGAAAAAGATAAAATAACAAACAGTGATTGATCTAAAAAAAAAAAAAAAAAAAAAAAAAAAAAGAAACGAAAAGAGCTTAAAACACTGTCCTCCAGAAATTCCAGAGAGGATCAGATGCCTTGGAGGGGTTAGCATCCCTGTTGACCGGTCACACCCGCAGTGAGCTCATGTATTGAAAAGGTAGACGGAATATTCCGATGTCAAATTTAGTATAAAAACAACGGGCCTAAAATTGGTATGAAACACGTCAGACAAAAAAGACCCAGCGATAAGTTATATTTGTTAACAAGGTCATTATAACGACCATAGAACTTACACACTGTTACCTGTATAGAACTTACGAAATGCTGATTTTAAACGTGGTTGTTAAAAACCCTATAACATCAACTGAACTGTCAGTAGCCTGTCTCAGTTTAAAAATTGATCGTATTGGAGCATGCTCTTGAGAACTGAATGAGGTCAGAGACGTAAACACCATATACATGTACAGGTGATACTGGAATATCACTCGATAAATAAGGAAAGTGATGATGGAAAAGCTGAATTCATATCCTTTGTCATACAATTTAGTTGTTAGTTGGCCCTTATCGTAAATAATCAGTACAACATCCAAATATGAAACAGATATGGCAGACATATGAAAGGAAATAGCTTTTATCAATTGAAAAAACGTCGTCAATATATCTGAAAGTCGAGTTGAAGGCCACAGCAAGTATTTTCGTTTAATCATGTAGAAGTTTTTAGAATAAATCTTGTTTCGTAGGAATACAAAAAAACCCGACAAATTCGCTTATAAAAGAGCACAATTAGTGCCCATCGGAAGATAAACAGTTTGCTGGAAGACTTGGTCTACGAAGAGTACATAAATGTTGTCAATGAGGAACTCCGGCATTCTTTTAATATCAACTTCAAAGTACTTATGTGTAGAATCAGAGTGATTTTTAACAAAGTAAGTTTGTTGATGACTAATCGCAAGATAGGAAAATTTCCGACTTCCATTTTTATTGAAGAAGCAGTTGTCTATGATATCAAAAAGCCTAGTTTTTATGTTTATCTTGAGGAATGGTTGTATAAAGTGTAGAAAACTGTACGTTTTGATATTATTTACCGTATAAAAAATTGGTGATTTAAATTTTTCTAAAAGTTCTTTATAGTTTTGAGAATCTTTAACTAATTTATACCACTTCTAGAATTAGCACAGTACGTCTGAAGTTTCTCCTTTACAGCAGTTAACATTTTTGTACGGAGAAAAGATAGGAGTTTGGTATAGCATTTGCTAGACCAGGCAATGTATCTTTGTAAGGATTTTTATGCAGCTTAAGAACCCAGTATAGGTAGGGTAGATAAATCTTACCTTGGTTGACTGGAACGTTAAAGTATTAAACACTGAAATGCGATTTTGAAGAATTTCATCCTTAGAAAGTGAACTGTGAGTATAAGCTGGATTTCCAGACGTAGGATTAGAACCAAGACCTTCTAAAATACATTCATTAATAATAATGAGCCTTACAAACAAAGACGACATTGTTACAAGTCTTGTCTGCTAGAACCATATGTAGTTTTTCTAATTCTTTTATCACCCCCGATTTAGTGAAAACGGAAGGATAGATGGTTCGCTTATTGCCTTTTAACTTTCTAATACGGTTCTTTAATATATTTCTAAAAACACTTGATCCATTTTGACAAATTATTCAGGTCTTCCCTTTCATAGATTGGCCAACTTCTGGCATGTCAGACTAGATCTGAAGTTTAGATAAGAAAAATATACAGTGAGAGAGTCCACATGCAACAGTGTGTTACCATGTGACTTATTTTCTTTTAAATGTATATTTTTTGACTGGCTTGTAGATCTCACAGAATACATTATTGGAAACCTAATTGAAAGGGTAAGCAATTTTTATTATGCCCCTGTAATCGAAGATTCGGGGGCATATAGTTTTTGCCCTGTCCTTCCGTGCGTCTGTCTGTCTGTCTGTTTGTCCGCAAAAACTTTAACCTTGCCCGTAACTTTTGATTGGTTGGAGCTATGGCTTTCATATTTCACATGTGTATTCCTTGTGACAAGACCTTTCTTTGGGTGTCATAAAATTTGATCTTTTGTCCTTGACCTTGGAGTTTGACCCACTTTTGCTAAATCTTTTCAGACTTTAACCTTGGCCATAATAGTTGGCGATAGGGCTTTCAAACTTCACACGTGTATACCTTGTGACAAGACCTTCCTTCGGATACCAACAACTTTGACCCTTTGACCTTGACCTTGAAGTTTGACCTACTTTTGAAAAAACCTTAACCTTGGTCATAACTTTTGAATGGTTAGTGCTAGGGCTTTCATACTTCACATATGTAATCCTTGTGCCAAGGCCTTTCTTTGGATACCACCAACTTTGACCTTGACCATAGAGTTTGACCTATTTTGCAAAACTTTAACCTTGGCGATAACTTTTGAACGGTTAGTGCTAGGGCTTTCATACTTCACATATGTAATTCTTGTGGCAAAACCTTACTTTAGAAACCAGCAACTTTGATCCTTTGACCTTTGAGCTTGGCCTAACTTTTGAAAAAACTTTAACCTTGGCCATTACTTTTTAATAATTGGTGCTAAGCCTACATACTTCACATATGTACCCTTATGACGGGACCTTACTTTGGATACCAACAACTTTGGCCCATTGACCTTGGAATTTGATCTACTTTTGAAAGACTTTAAGCTTGACCATAACTTTTGAACGGTTGGTGCTATTGCTTTCATATTTAATATGTGTATTTCTTGTGAGAAGGCCTTTCCTTGGTAACCATTAATTTTGACCATTTGAACTTGACCTTGATGTTTGACTTACTTTTGAAAAACTTCATCCTTTTCCATATCTATTCAATGGTTGCTGCTAGGGTTTTCATATTTCACTGGTATATTCCTCGAGACAAGACCTTACTTTGGGTACCAACATATTTGATTTGCATTTGAGAAAGTTTAACCTTTGTTATGAGTTGCTATATGGGGGCATCAGTGTTTCACAAACACATCTTGTTTTTTACAAAGATATGTACTTGACACATGTTTGAAAACCATATTTTACTGGATCTTTACATTTCATTGATACATGAACATCGATATAAATGCTATGGAAAAAAGACAGATGTAATGTTTAACGTGTATTTCATTCACCTATGTATACATCTCAAACGTTTTTATTTCATGATGTTTGTATAATTTCTGCTTTAAAAGATCAATAATGATTGAGGGTTTAAAAACCAGTAGTAAACAGATCAGCAAATTTGGTTTGAGAAATTGATAAGAATCACTCAAATGTGAATACTTTAATATGTTAACAAGAAATAATCTTTTTTCTACTTTCTTAGTTTTCAAAGTATAAAAAAATTCTCTTAGCTCAGATTGTTTTATTTTCAATGATAGCAATAATAGTTGATAAAGGATAAAAGAGGTTATTAGATAATATTAAACTTAGCCAACAAAGCCATGGACCTATATATACATGTAAGCTCAGTCCTATACCAGAAAACTCACAAACCAGGCCATGTAACGTGTAATTACTGTTATTGAGGAGTTTCGTTTCTTTAAGACTTTCAAATATTACTAGTGTTCTTAAGGCAGGCTACTGACAGATACTGATGATAAACGAATATCAACATTCTCGCTCAGTTTAATAAAGTCAACTTTCACAAATTCTGTGGTCCATACAATGACCTTGTTTGCAAATACAATCTATCGATACGTCGGATGTTGATTGACGTATTTCATACAAATTGTTAGATCATTATTTTCATACTGAATTGTATACGGATTTTTCCGTTTACCCGGTCATGACAAGGGGCACATGGCAGTCCTAACGGTCGACAGGGGATGCTCACTCTTCTACTGTCCTCTATTTTTAATCAGTCAATGTTTAGTGTGCATGACCCTCCCTTATTTGCCATTGATAAAAAAAATGCTCCTGTTACCATTTATCACGCTTTCAAGCAAAACCATTTCTTTCTATTTCAGTGCAAAGCATAATTTACACAGTCATTTGAAAATTCTGTTAGAGTATTTATATAAAATTTATAGTCAACTTATCAATAAAAAAAAATTACCTTTAACTTTAATCAATACCTCAAAAAAGTAAGTCAAATCAGAAAACATTTAGGCCTACATTGCTTAATATACACTGAGGTATTTCTGTGTTAAATAAACATACCTTGCAAAAATTTTCCTTAAGATTTAGTTTTTCAAAGGTCATAATTCAATAATGTCTAAAAATGAAGGATGAAAGACCATCAAAATCAACAAAAAATGAACACAAAATAGCTATTAAATTATTTCAAAGTAAAATAATCTTACCATGATAAAAATTGTTTTTAACTGGTGGTTTTCATATAGTTTGTATCATTTCTGGGTAGAAAATAATATCTCTCCTTGCCGAAATAGTCACTTAAATATTAAAGAGGTCTGTGGTGAATTAACCTATTGACCAGGATAAAGTGTCATATGAGGTCCTGGCACACAGCAGCGGAAATTCTACTGCGAGGCAAAACCAAAGGGGTCCACAAAACAAAAGGAAACAATTACTGAAATTCGGGCATAACATAGCTAACATGCTTTAAAATTGTCAAGGAATTTAAAAAATAAACATTAGGTCAAAGAAGGTATTGATAAAGTTTTAACTGGTAAGGAAATCTGGGTGTGCTATTTTGAGTCTTAGAGGAAGATTGATAATGAAATGCAGCTTCTGAGAGGAAGCGTCCTGAAAGCGCCAAAAGGAACCATAGCTCAAAAAAATGTTATACAGAATCTGTCTTTGACCCGAGAGCTCCAGTAATACAGAAACCTAAACCCAAGGAAAGATAACAATATAAGCTTTTATGTTAAAAATATATTAAGGAAATTTAAGCTGATCTTCTGTAAGTGACTTTAAAAGTTTTTCTGTTAGTTGACAAAGCTGCGGCTGACACAAGCATAGAGATGTAAGGGGGAAAACGATCGATATTACAGGGATTTCAACAAACCCAGTTAAAGTCAGTTTTATGCAAATTCTACGGTCCTTATAATAATAAAAACTATGGTTGGTTGTATTTTTTCTGACATATTTCATACTATTTTCACTATTTTTATACTAAATTTGACTACGGAGTAAGACATTCTAAGCCACTATTTTTATACTAAATTTGACTACGGAGTAAGACATTCTAAGCCATAGTTTTTATACTAAATTTGACTACTGAGTAAGACATTCTAAGCCACTGTTTTTATACTAAATTTGACTACGGAGTAAGACATTCTAAGCCACTATTTTTATACTAAATTTGACTACGGAGTAAGACATTCTAAGCCATAGTTTTTATACTAAATTTGACTACGGAGTAAGACATTCTAAGCCATTGTTTTTATACTAAATTTATCGATTTTTCTTACATGATTTATAGTGTTTGTTAGTTCATTGTTTTCACACTTAATTTAACTATGGAGTACTACATCTACCTGATCAATGCATAGACCTCACGGCGGGTGTGACCGATCTACAGGGGATGCTTACTCCTCCTAGGCACCTGATCCCACCTCTGGTGTTTCCAGGGGTCCATGTTTTTTTTTCTGTTCATGATCCATTTTGTTTACTGGATGTATGAGATTGATCACTGTTTATTATCTTTACCTTAAATTACATTACAGAACCAAGTCACCCCCTTTTCGTCAGATTTCAGTCCCTATGACTTCTTTTTATTCCAGAAACTCAAGAAAACACTTACAGAAAGATGCAAGAAATACAGATCTGCCCTGTTATCCATCAGTGTCTTTTGAGCATCCCTAAAGACGTTTACGCTGGGGCGTTCTGGTCTTGGGTAAAAAGACTACTTGTGTTAATGTTAACGAAAATACTCCGAGAAACTAAAAATAAAAATTTTAAATTAAAAAAAACTGCTTTTTGTGTTTTATGCTTTGGTGCATTTTTAATGCCCCTCGTAATTATTTTTTAACATACTTGTCAACGTAATTAAATGAGAGTTGTGTATGACAAACAGGATGACTTCAGCTATTCCATCATCAACTTCCCTTACTAGTTATTAATGTAATAAAATATTCCAACAACACCTGCATATGGTGTTTATGTCTCCCAACTGATTCGATACGCAAGAGCATGCTCAGGGTACGATCAATATTTAAATCGGGACAGGTAATGGCAAGTAAGTTGATATTACAGGGATTTCAAAAACCCCAGTTAAAGTCAGTTTTTCGCAAATTCTATGGTCGTTATAATAACTCATAATAAGGACTCACAGTGGATGTGACTGGTCAACAGGGGTGCTTACTCCTCTTAGGCACCAGATCCCAGCTCTGGTGTTTCCAGGAGTTTGTGTTTTTGCCCTATTCACGATTCGTTTTGTTTACTGGATTTATGAGATTGATAACTGTTGTTAACTTCACCTTTTACATTACCACACCTATTCTGGATTCCAAAACTTTATAAAAATTCTTACAAAGAAAGGCACATTGCCGTTTCCAGTAAATGTTGTATTTGATAAGTCCCTAGCTTTACTCCTTACTGAAATATTAACTTTTGTGAATAAGAAACTTCAGATATACTGTGCTACAACATACTTAAAAAGTAATGTAAATTAAATGTGAATGAAAAATGTCTTAAAAACACACTGTTGGATATCACGTGGGCACAAATTGTGCTCCTTTTACAGCCATCCCGTTTTGGCAGTCTTATGAACCAAAACTGATTAAAAATCTTAGTGTCACTACTTCAATTCGACAATAAAGTATGTAGACGACGTTTTTTCTATGAACAATATTCCTTTTTATTCATGTTAACGTTGTCTCTTTATATCCCAAAGAATTTAAAATAAAAGACAGCATAGAGTCTGCAACATTTGTTTCACATTTAAATGTTTTACTGAATAAAGACGTTAATTGCAATCCAACAACTAAAATATATGACAAAAGGGTTGTCTTCAGCTCTTCCTACGCCAACTTTTAAACAAAATGAGTAGCATCATGAAAGAAATTCACAGAAATCTCTATAATTTCAATTACAATGAAACATTGTTGAAATACAAAATCAGTAAATAGAATCTTGAATGTAAGCGTAGTCTACTTGTGAACAAAGTTTTAAATGAAAACAGACAAACTATACGAGAAGTAAGATTTTGAAAATTTCACAGAAATTTTAGTATAGTAACCATGGCAGTGCCGTTCGTTAAAATAAAAAAAAACAATGAATAAATCATGTATTTTGGTGCATCGTCTACATGCCAAGTTTCCTTGAGACCGCACAAAAACTCTAACAGGGAAGAGTATTTTGAACAAACAGCGAAACAGACGACACTTTACTACTGTAATAGAGCTCTTAACGTACTCTATACGAATAGAGCTAAAAATGAAATTGTCTCGAGCTCTTACATTACAATTATCTTTTTTAAACCATTAACTCTTTATTATCAAACCATCTATAACATCGTATATGTACATAAAAGAACATGGTAATTTTAGATGTACATCCAGTAATAAATCAACATAAATGATTGAATGACATAAGAGTATATCATTTATTTGATTAGATAATGAACTATCACAGAAGATAAGCAACAACTAAAAACGTTACTTCAAATGCAAATCATATTATAAATTGCTGAGGCTATTTAAAAAACAAATTATACAAAACAATGATAAAAAAATGACTACCAACAATCTCCAAAAACGGAGAGATAAATGGACGGCTCATTCGACATATAAACCAGAGTTTATCACAGTCAGTAGTTTAAGAGTGAGGTGACAGTCTTCAGTTAATCATCCAAATCAATGTGGTTATAAAATACCCAGTATTAATATCCGCGCTACTTCTACAGTATTTGAAAAATGAGGACGGAGAAAGTTTGCAATGGGATGCTGGGAGTTATAATTGTATTGCTATGACGTCATTGCTATCCCAGAATTTAAGGGTTTCTTATGTCTGGGTTTATGGTGAAAACAGTAGAATTACAGTCACACAGAGTTCTTCTAAACTGTTTCAATGTATCATAGGCCTCTGTAAAATAAAACAAAACTTCTCATAGAATGTTCAGAGAAAGTAGTCATGGAAAACAATATACGTACATGTAGTTTACAAAGTTTAACTTTTATTAACATTTACTGCAATGCTACATTTTTTTCGAAGCACGTCTTAAATACACGTAAGAAAAGTAATATAAATGATATACGGATGCATTTTTGTAAAAAAGATTTTATTGTATATTAAGTATTATACTTACTTGAATAGTAGAAATTTTCAAAATGATCTACCGACTGGAACCTGTGTAGCACCACGAAGTTCCCCTTCCTGACGAAGGAACATCGGAGACCCTCGGCATCTGTCGTGTAGGCTGCGCCATGCTGAACCTTGAAGGTATCCATCACTTTGGCTGCATGCTTTATATAGCCGTCGTTTAGTTTATCCCAATTCTTACAGTTTCCAAACTCTTGTAGGTGAAATGTGTAGTTTTCTAGATAAGGCAATGTGGGGAAAATTTCCAGTTATTGTTAGCATTTAAGGGAAACAACTTTGGATCCAACACGGAATAAAAACAAATTATTAGCGACAACCAAAGGATAAACTAAATACTAGAATTTTATGGCGATTTTATGCAAAGTCGAAAGAATATCTCGACTTCTATAAGATAAAAAGTCTTTCGCAAAGGTTATTTATTTTAGTTTCAAAAAACATCCAAAACTTGTGTAACTTTTGAGACTTCGTAATACACTTAATATGGTATACTATTTAAAGATATACTACAATCAAACCTCGTTATCTCGAACTCGATGGGACAGAGAAAAAGTTCGAGATATCCAAGGGTTCGAGATATCTAGTGTAAAATACTTAAGAAATACGTGGTTGGACTTCCCAATCACTTTGACATATCCATGGCATTCGAGATACCGAAGTTCAACTGTATTTTAAAGTAAGGTCCTAAGAAATTTAAAATGTATCAGTTTATGATGCGCTTTGCTTAATACCGGAACTCGGTCTAGCTTTTTGTTCCACTCCAAAGATGACCAAAGGCCGACATACTGACAATGATCTCAATAAAAAATGAACGTGTTGTACCTCTGTCGGCAGTGTAGTGGACAGGGATAAGGAAAATCTGCAGAGTGTCGCTGGGTTGGGGAAAGTCGTCATTCTTGAAATATTTGTCACTGTTGATCCACCTGATGGCGTTGGCTTGATCTGAGAAGTAAATAACCAGGATACGGCGATTGGACGGCCATTTTGTAAGGTCTTCTTCATATACGTTACACTAAAAAATAAACAAGTGAAACTTCTTAGATATGCACATGTATATATTTTGAAAATAAATGGCATATGCATGTGTGTATATACTACTATATGCATCAAACAAACTTTCCCTCTTTTTCGTCAGTCCAAATCTAGCTCGTATGAGTCTTTTTTACACTTGTGCCAATATTCGTGTCCTCGTTAACATTGTACATGTAGTTACATCTTAAATACCGGTATTCAATGGAATACATGTTTAATTTTTCATCAAATAATTTCATTTCATTAATTTTCCGCGCGATAAAATTCGTGCTCTAATTTATACCAAAAAATATAATTTCATTCATTGATATATGTTGACAACTTCTTCGTCATATTTGAATAGTAAAATTTGTAGTTCTTTGATCACCTAACTTCAATGGTTGTCTAACCACGAAAACGACGACGACAATTTGTGTTCAATACAAAAAGATGAAACCACAGTATTGCACTTTTGGATAAGTTTGATGCATGTCAATCATAAGTATTACACTTACTTCTCCTGAAATTCCGATGATTTTGCCGTGGTAGTTTTCTACCGCTCGTTTAGAGATAGCCAGGGCATTTCTGATCCTCATCTCCATTTCATCTCGGAACCTAATTATCATATAAACAGCCTCCTTGCCTGGAATGATCTACAAACAAGAAATAAAACTGCTTCAGATTTCTATATTTCTTTTTTCAATTTAATATCAGCTATGTTTTTTATCATTCAAAAATATTCTGAAAAATGTTCTTCAGGAAAACGTCAATGACAATAATTTATTGAAAATTGTGTCGGAATGCATTTTACCGGTAATTTATAAGAAGTATTTCAAAATGTTGTATAATAGCTGAGTATTGTTCAAATTCAACACAATCAAACATGTAGTTTAAAGACTCACAAATTGGAGTTCCATAAAGTTCAAACATTTCTTAATAACTCAAACAAGAAAAGGATAGGACAGCAAGTTTTAAGTTCCATGAAATACATAAATACATAACGTAATCGTTTCGTACTCGGTCATTGTGTGCTATTGAATATGTTCGAATCCAAGTATTTCAGTTATACAGTACACTGATTACAAATTGTAAAGAAGGATGTTTCTTTCCAATTAGGCCATTCCAAGTTTTTTTCTCTGTTTAGCGTCTACCCATCTATCAAAAACCTACCAACCTATTCGCAAAAAAACACACAAACCAAAAAATAAAGCACAGACAGACTTTACTCGTATAGTGGAAAAAATGACTTCATTCAAGGGATTTGACTTCATTTATTTAGTTTTCTTGTAGAAAGATCTATTCTTTATCAAAATCAAGGTACTAAATGCTTAAACTATACCTTATATGAAAAATTTTAGACAGATATTTAGAGAAATTGACAGAATTAGAAAGTTTTGACCAGAATAATCAACTTGAACTTCTGATTTTGTTGGGGTTTTTTATGATACAGGATGTCAAAATCCAAGTGGCACACGGACGCTAAATGGGGAAAAAACTTGGAATGGCCTTATTTTGTTAGTCGGTATCTTCTCATTTCCCAGCTTTATATGAATAAAGATAAAAAAAAAAAATTTACATAAAATAACCATTTGCTTTTTCAAGATACATCTTTCCCAAAGGGGAGCGGATCATAATGTGGATAGAGTACTTCACAGTGCTTTGTGTAAGCTAGTATGACAAGAAAATGACCGAAAATTGTACCTAAAAGGTCAACATTTTTTTTTCAACTGAAAAAAATAGTCGTGTTATCACGAATAGGGTTTTTTTTCAACTGCCCGAGAATTTGTAATCAGTGCAAAGTCGTAGTTTCACGAATGGTTTTTTTTTTAAACTGATGAGAACTGATGTTGCCCGAGAATTTGTAATCAGTGCAAAAAAAATTGCATTGCCCCTAGTGACAACATTAACACAAAGGTATTTTGAACTCATCATGTGTGGTTTTTTCCTCCCCTGATGACACTCTTCAGAGGGTAGGATTATATCTGGCTTACCTTGAAATCCTGCAGATCCTTCTTCTTTTCCATGCTAACAACTAGTTGTGGTTGTGTTCTAGAAATAAAAATCGGATCAATTTGAAACCTTCAGATTTAGAAGCAGTCAGTAATCAGAACCTCTTATCCCTTAAATCCGAGCTTAGTTGACTTCTAAAAAAATATTTACCAATGTTTGCACATTTTTCTCTGAAGTCGCTTGTATATTGTAGAGACAAAAAGCAACACTGAAGCCGTCAGAAAACTGCTGTCATAGAGACAGCGCAGGGAAAAAGTCGTGTTAGAGTCAATTTGTTTTCCTGATATGATATAATGAGATCAATATTACCGTCGCCTGCAGTCCTACAAATTGTGTTCTATCGTATTACCCTCATTATAACATTAACAATTTTCTCCATCCAATATTTTAATGAGTAAAAAAATAAATGGGGATGAATCTGTACGTTTGATTGCTTTAAAGTCGAAATCCTGTTTTCAGTTCTTGCAAACACATCAACGGTGGTTGCAAAGGTGAAGGATTTTTTTCTTTAGAAATAATTTTTTATAACTACTTTTTTGAATTAAATGACTTTCTATCCTCATTCTAACAAAAGATGTACGTAAATGGCAGTCTTTTATTCAAAATCTAGGCCATAAAATGCATTCAAGTCAGATGCTAAACAACAGTCCTTTGAAATGCAAGGTAGCTTTAGTGTATGGATGAATAGAATGTTCTAAACTTAATCAGTTTACCTTAATGAAAATCAGAAAATCCTAATAAGAAACCTATATCACGGATCCCCTGCTTTATATATTTTCACTGATCAGCAATCACCCTGGGTATAGTTGGTCATTTCCTGGGGCACTTCCAATTTTGGAGAACCTGCAGGCAGGTACATGTATATAATCACAGTGAAATGTCCAAAAACAACATTTATCATTTAATCTTAACAAAACTTTTATTATTTATTTTTGTTTTGGTTGTATATTAATGCTAAATGTACCTCAGCGTGTTGGAACACGAACTATTTATTTGAGTGAAAACAAACCCATGAAACTGTTTACATTTATTCAAAACATTAAGTTGAATTCCTTGTAAAAATATTCAGAAATGATACTCATATGGCTTATCAATTTTTGTATCGTAATTTAAATGTTTTGTTGCTAGGGACTCGTGTATTTTAAATCAAAGTTTAACACTTAACAATCAAGCAATAACAGCAGTGATTTATGTTACAGAAACACAAAAACGTTTTTTGTTTACTCACGTTTGTAATCGATAGGACTCCGGTTTCTCTGGATTTTTCTCCCTCCTTATTGTTTTAGGGGCACGGATCAGCAGTTCCCTCCCAGATGTAATCTTTATATCACGGTAGAAGAACGGTATGGATGTGTTTTACCTGTACAATAAGACACCGTATAGATAATATCTATACGATTAAAAACTCTGCCACCTAGCGGTGGGGGAAGCGTTCATCGATACCACAAACACGGGTAAATATTTTTAAATGCCCAATATTCATAGCCGTGGGTCTCACCAATGACAGAAAAATTGATTAGTATAGTGAAAACGTGCAAATGGATATTTCATAGTTCATGTGGTCTTCTTCAGTGGGATTTTATTGACCTTTATAAATAATATATTCTGTCAATCAGTTGTCGAGTTTGATTAATACTAACTCCTGAGAGGAAAATTATCGATTTGATATGCATGATATATATATATACACAATGGACATAACAGGTGGAGCATCGTAGCTAGATTGCTTATCATGGCAGTAAAAACGGGGGCCGGCGTTTTTCCTGAATCCTCTTTTTTCCCAACGCAATTCCCTGACGGAAGAAAATATGAAAATCCCCCATGCACCTCAAAAAGCTTAGGATTTTGATTTATCAGTTGCCTTTAAATTAAAAAAAAAAAATTAAAAAAAAAATAACCCACCCCACCCATCCGCTTTCCCATGGCCAGCCCAAAGAGGACCTTTGGCTTTGTTTGGAAAAAATATTTTGATAATGATTATAATTCTTTTTTTTTTCAAGAAAATTTAGTTTAGTGTGCCTCCTTCACCAACTGGTCTGTCAAAAATTGCAAAACAAACAAAAGAGGAACGAAGTCGGGGCGACTTTTTGTTTTTGTTTTACCTTTAGAAGTTTTGTCCGAGAATGTTCTCGTAGATGACTTACAAAATCTTTATGAAACGTTTCAGAAATAAAAATCATCACACCTCTTTTTGCAATCAATATTTTTAATTTTCAAAGTCACTTTAGACATTGAAATAACAAATTATTTAAGAAAAATTTCTGCTACTTGACCATTGTATGCTATCAGAAGTTTCATTTAAAAATCACTTTTCCACTCCCAACCCAACACATTTTTGTTATTAGTCCCCTACCGGTGAAACCGGAGGGGACTATAGGTTTCCTCTGAGTCTGTCCGTCCGTCTGTCTGTCTGTCTGTCTGTCAGTCTGTCCCACTTGGTTTTCCGCACTTTTTTCCTAAACGCTTGCAGATATTGAGCTGATTTTTGGTATGTGAGTGTATCTTGATGAGTTACAGACCAAGTTTGCATTTCGTTCCGCTTCATTGATTTTTGACGGAATTACGGCCTTTTCAATTTTTAAGGGTTTTCCGCAATTTTCTTCTAAACGCTTGTAGATATTGAGCTGATTTTTGGTATGTAGCTTTACCTTGATTAGTTATAGATCAAGTTTGCATTTCGTCCCGCTTTATTGATTTTTGACGGAATTATGGCATTTTCAATTCTTAACGGGAACCAGATTACACTTGCCGGTAGGGGACTAGTATTGCTAATGCAATACTCTCAGAATGCTTGTTTAATATTAGTGGCGATAAGTCTATCTACAAACTAAATATAATTCTGCAAGGTAATCCAACGTATACCCATAGTTCCCTTTCTAAGGAGAAAGTTCTTCGAAATCATTGTCACAGATAGTCGAGCGGATTTATTACTTTTAACTAAATTTAAAAACAACTCAAATGATTTGTTCCTACAATTTACATTTTTAATGAACCATGATCAAATAAACAAATGACAAATGACATTAATTGTTGTTGTTTGTCCTAATGTCCCTTCCCTCCGATGGCTTTGTTCACCTCGCAGGCTGGAGGACAAACTCTAGGTCCCACGGGTGATGCCTCTACTGAACACTGGGTGGCCTCACTATTACACGTGAACTCGGAAGTACGGATGGATGGAACCTGCTCCAACATACATATACAAGTTTTATTTTCAGGCTCTAGTGGCTTAACACAAATACACAATACATTCATTATCAAATTTTTAGATAATGAATACGTCTTAGATAAGACTCAATTACACACAAATGAGTTGTTTAAAGCTATACACACAACTCAAACACAAATGCAATATTGCGAATTGCTACTATACGGACTAACTGTTATGACGGAAATTGCACACCATACATTGAAATAATCAAATACGGGTTGCTACTTATAGTAATCAAATTAAACAAGCATTCTGAGAGTACATGTATTGCATTAGCTACTTATAGTAATCAAATTAAACAAGCATTCTGAGAGTACATGTATTGCATTAGCAATACTAGTCCCTTACCGGCAAGTGTAATCTGGTTCCCGTTAAAAATTGAAAATGCCATAATTCCGTCAAAAAAATAAATGAAGTAGAACGAAATGCAAACTTGATCTATAACTCATCAAGGTAAAGTCACATACCAAAAATCAGCTCAATATCTGCAAGCGTTTAGAAAAAAAATGCGGAAAACCCTGAAAAATTGAAAAGGTTGTAATTCCGTCAAAAATCATTGAAGCGGAACGAAATGCAAACTTGATCTGTAACTCATCAAGATACACTCACATACCAAAAATCAGCTCAATATCTGCAAGCGTTTAGAAAAAAGTGCGGAAAACCAAGTGGGACAGACTGACAGACAGACGGACGGACAGACTCCGAGGAAATCTATAGTCCCCTCTGGTTTCACCGGTAGGGGACTAACAAAACATAAATGCTAAAGAAACTGATGAGAAATGCGATGACTGGGTGTTTTAGGACAAATGAATGATATACATGTATAAAAAATAACTAAAATAAATTTATGAATATAAACCTTACCTCAGAAGGACCATTACACTGTTAAAAAAGCATTCTGAGAGTATTGCATTAGCAATACTAGTCCCCTACAGGCAAGTGTAACCTATTTCCCGTTAAGAATTGAAAATGCCATAATTCCATCAAAAATCAATGAAGCGGGACGAAATACATACTTGATCTATAACTAATCAAGGTAAAGTCACATACCAAAAATCAGCTCAATATCTGAAAGCGTTTAGAAGAAAATTGCGGAAAACCCTTAAAAATTGAAAAGGCCGTAATTCCGTCAAAAATCAATGAAGCGGGGCGAAATGCAAACTTGATCTGTAACTCATCAAGATACACTCACATACCAAAAATCAGCTCAATATCTGCAAGCGTTTAGAAAAAAGTGCGGAAAACCAAGTGGGACAGACTGACAGACAGACAGACGGACAGCTAGACGGACGGACAGACTCAGAGAAAACCTGTAGTCCTCCGGTTTCACCGGTAGGGGACTAAAAAAAAGTAGCACACCAGAGCACGCACCGCCATGAATCACAAGGGTACATACATGTAAAATACAAAGATATAAGAGGAGATAAAGGCGTCCTCCTCTCTGGACTGCCGTGTCCAAACTAGTTGCGGGAACTGGCTGGTTTAAGGTCCAGTGAATTGAGGCTTACGCGGGTTATGTATTTTTTCTGCAATAGCTGCGACATTAATTCCCATTCTAACAACCAAAGAAAGCATTTTATTGTTTAAATATACCCTTATCACCTACATATGGAGTTTATGTCTCCGAGTTGATTCGATACGCAGAGCATGCTCTACGTAACGAACAATTTCTAAAACGAGGCAAGCAATGAACAAACAATTTGAGGAAACAGGAATATTAACAGTCTCGTTTAAAGTCACTATTTCGCAAATTCTAAGGTTGATACAATGACCTTGTCAGCAAATACAATCTATATCATTAACTCCAATCGAATGTTGACCGACATTTTTCATACTAACTGTTAGGCCATTATGTCTCAGGATTTTTCCGTTTGTCCGATCATGACAAGGAGCACACGGCGGATGTGACCTGTTGACATGGGATACTTACTCCTCAATGCCACCTGATCCCACCTTTGACGTTTATTATTCACTTTTTGTTTTTTCTATCTATATCGGAATTGTCAAATTACAGTAACCGTGCTAAAGTAATACATATTGTATGAGTGCAGAATAAACGTCTTTGATGAGGTTAAAAAAAAAAGGATTAATAATTTTTATTCTGAACGCACAAAGTGAACAGAATAAATCTCCTAGGAAGGTAGAGTGGACGGAATTATTGATGACATTGCATCAAATTTAAAATAATTAAAGTTTGGTTGTTTATATTTTGTACAGGTGTTATTTTTTTCCGATAATTTTTTTGTATGATTTTTGCCTTATTTACACGTCATTTTCATGGAAAATTCTTTGCTATTATTGCTATTGTGTGTGGAATTATCTCAATTACTTATTCTTTATATAAATAGCTATTTCTTGTATCAGTAGTGACTAAAAATTCTGTTCTGAAAACGAACGTACAAATAAAAAAAAAATATCCACAACTAGCATTATTATTCCTTCAAATGTCGATAATAATTCTACTGATATGTTAGCAGTAGTTTCCGATATTCGTGCATGGAATTTAATTTATGGCTATTCTAATCTTAATCTTGGTTCTTTCCGGGTGCGAAACACTAACACCTCCTGCCCCCACCCGACCCCGCAGGAAATCAACATTTTTATTATAAACCAATCCGCTCCCAAAACTATTTTATTTTATTTACAACTTTGTACAAAAATATTTATGGCTCCACAATCTTTAAGTAACACGTGTTTCAGCTAAAGTTGTCCGATCCTTTAATAGGTTCTGAGAGCAGTTAAATAATTGAATATGTTCAAAAATGTCTCTGAATTCATAAAGTATATTTACCAATGATTTTCTTCAAAATTCATCATTGTAGTTAATCATATTATACATGTATATAGAAAATTTTCAAAATTGTTGCACAATAAGATTTCAATTTTAACATTCCGAGACTTTTTAATTCAATTCAATTCACTTTATTGACAATTACCATGTCGGCATACAGTCATGACATAAAACGAATTAACAAGAATAATACATACATATACAAAGTGACAAATGTGAGTTGAACAAAATAATGTAGAGTATATTCACATATTTCTAAGTATTCATTGCTGACTTTCTTTTCTGGTGTCAAAGCACTTTTTCAAAAAACAACATATCCTTCTAGCAGTTGTAATATTTGTAGGATTGACAATTTTTCTAATGGGATTATCACTAGTATATGTGTTTACATTCAATATATCAGTATAATTGCATCTAAATTGGTCATACTTTGAACAGTATAGAACAAAAATTAATAGATAATAATAATTTTAAGAGTTATTCTTCTTGGCTAAGAAGCGGATATCCTTTAACAAAAGAAATCAATTTTCCAATATAGTCAGTTCGGGGTGACATGCGCTATTGCTTGCAATAACAGACTTTCTAGTTTTAAATGCTAATTGTCAATTTAACTTTATATCCAAACACCTAAACAAATGAAATGTTAGGTCTTTGAATGACTTGGATCAGTGTGACATTTTCATATTTTTCGCATGTGGTATAATGTTGCAGTTGAAAATATTAAGAAATGTTGTCAACTGGTGTTATGTTATATTATTAAACAATAAAATGCTCTCTTTGGTTGTTAGTATGGGAATTAATGTTACAGCTGTTGCAGAAAAAATGCAGCGTGTTATGTAATTTATTTTTCTGAAATAGCTATAACATTAATTCCCATACTAACAACCAAAGAAAGCATTTTATTGTTTATATTTATATCTGTATAAAAACATCATGTAAAGTAGGATCGAGTATATCAAATATTGTATCCTTGGTATGTACATCACTGTTTCATTGATGGAAGAGCCTCTGCTCAAGAAATCTGTACAGATGATATGCTTATTGCTGTTTACTGACTGATAAACAGCAATGGTTTTCTTTAGAAATAAAGAAGATATTCCGTGGATGTAAATAAAAAGTTACCATTTCAATCGTTTTATTAATGCAAATTATAGCATACATTGTGTGAACTTTATATGCATAATGCACTATCAGTTATGGAAAATGCTGGATAAGTTAGACTTCACTCTGAACACCGGAAAAAATCAAAGAAACAAATTTTCATGATCATTTTCTTTAATTCAAAATATCAACTACTTTATCACATGTAGCCCTTGATACACGTTTATAAGGCATTCTAGCATTTATGCAATGCCCCCTGTTACACTTTTCTAAAGGCATTCTAATGTTCAGACAATTTCCACTCCTAGAGAACAGACATTTGTAACCAGCATTCAGATCTACCAAATATAAACAGTGAACAATGCAGGACAGAGAGAAGTTAATGCCAAATAATATTTATCCAAAAATAATTACTTATTCACATTTAATACCTTACAATCCACTTTCAAGTTGGTTTTATTTGATATGCATTTCTTCATTCTGTTTTTTACCATCCGAGCAAGGGATTGTCCTAGTTCTTTACATATACATTTTATTTAAGATGTGTGTTGAAACATTTTACTTCATAATGACACTGAACACAACAGTCTAACACAGTTAAAGAATTTCTTTCCAGCATCAGAATTTGCCTCTCTCCTTAGTTCAGAATAGAACAAGTGCTATTTTCACTTCAGATGTGATCAAATTTTTGCTAATACAGTAAAACACACTTACAGCGATCACACTTATAACAAATTGACGCTTATAGCGAAGTGATTTTCATTCCAAATGACTTTAAAATATATTGTAAACTTACTGGATATAATGAATTATGCTTATAAAGAAGCAAAATCACTCATCCCTGGCACTTCATTATAAGCATGTTTTACTGTATATTTCATATTTAAAATTAAGGAAGACATATTAACCAAACGTATGCCACATTTTAAAATAAATTTTTTAAACTATGGAAAATATATGCATATTGTAAGGTAAAGGCTACATTCAGTGTCAAAATTGTCAAAAACAGAAAAATAATTTGAACAACTTCTTTAACATGCTACAAAATATTTGATAAGAAGAAACTGCCACAATCAAAAGCAAGAATACTTGGTTATAAATGAAATTAAGGCCATGCAACCACAATACACTGTTGTCTGTACGACAAAGAGGGAATTACTTCTCTCTGGATCTAAAGCACAAAAAAAAAAAAAACAAATAAATACACATAAACAACCCACAGGTTATGTGAAAAAAAAATAAATATAAACAACTAAATAATATCTACAATGAACAATCCAGGAAACAAATATACATCAAAATCCTCCAAAAACTGGTAAAGCAGCAGAACTTTTACAGACATATAGGACAACTCCACAAGCTTGAATTCACTAGTTTGCTTTAGAGTTACTTGTCCAATCCTGATATTTTTCAAAAACTTCCTATATTTGGTGTAATATATAACTTCTCAAATCTGAAGCATGGTTAAAGCTAGATGTAATTTGCCGTGGATCATGGGACAAGCTTGATAAAAAAGAGTAATTACCGCAGGGAAAATTAATGTCATCTATGAAGAATAAGAAGTCTATTATCCCCACGTCCTGGGGCAAATAGGTTCAATTCATTTGTGTGACAAACTTGTTGTAGTCCAGACATGTGCAGCAAGCTTGCTGTAGTCCAGATATTGTATAGATCATGCTTGGTGGAAGATCAAATATTTTCATATACTGCATTTCAGCAAAAACTTGGAAATACTTTTGTAAAATATACTGTATATTTTTCAAATGCTATCAACACTTAACAATTTCCTTATTATTACCATAAGCATCAAGTGAGATTCTCTTAACATGGATACTGCCCTCAAAAACACAACATACTACATGTATTACATAATTATTCTGCACTGAACTGAAAAAGCATAAGCCAAATGAAAGTTTCACTGACTAAAACTAACATTCAGGATATAATCAAGGATTGTTGATATTATGTGTAACAAAATAAAACAGATAAAGAAACATGAGACAGGACAAGACCTTGCTAAATATTTTCCTATTTTTATCTTACAATGAAATAAATAACATGTCATTTTATTTAAAATATATTTAACAAGAACAAATACATGTAATTGCTGACTGTTGATTCAAGAGTTACTGTATGCATGATTTTCTTTAAATGAAATGGTGAATAATGTTGAATAATAATTGGGTCATGGATAAGACAATTGACTAGCAGTGATTAAAATAAATTGTTTTCTCTTAAACTGTGAAACCTGTAGATACACTTCAAAATAAAATCATCTAGTACCCTGGAATACTCAGCAACACACACACAGGAAGATATATTTACAACTCGCACCTACCTCAGGACTATTGCAATACTGAACACATTTAGTCGACAAATAATCATGGATTTATTGCCTATTGTAAATATCAACTTCTTAAAATTGATGGATAATAATAATAGATTACAGTTGTCTGCCCTTAGACCAATTATTTAAATCCAAGTAAGAAAGTGCTCAAGGTCCAACACAAAAATTGGATTTCTTAACTAAATGATTTCTCAAGGATACGGAATAAGAACTTACTGGTACATAATATCAGAAACCAGCATGTTCTTAATTCATGGACTCTCAATTCCCAAAATAACTAGATCACAAGAAAATATGTACAAAATGGAATTTTTAGCCGATACTTTTCTTTGGAATGTTGACATTTTTACAAAGATGAGACAACAAAGATTCTTACCAGACAAGCACTAACAAGTGTAAGTTTAATGCTGCTCAACAAATGTTTGATGTTAACTTGAGACATACATCATAAAAATTGTAAAATTAAGTAAAACAAACACAAAAACAGGAAAAAAAGAAATCATCATACACTAGAAAAATGTAAAAAGTGTGAGCCAGCCACATGACACTTATAATTCATTATAATATTTCATCACCTTAATAGCTATTAAAAAGAACATGACACTGCATCTTACAATTTAAACATCATGCTTTATAAAACTGAGGATTGTCTCCGATTTCTATTTATAGATCTGTGACCTGGTATCGGGTGGCCCCAGATTTAGTAGATGGGACTTGAGGTCCCGGTTGAGGATGGTATGGACTTCCGTCATATCGATTGGAATAATTATAATTCCCTCCTCCATTCATCATAGCTGGAGACGAGGGGCCTGGGGAGGGAGAATCTGATTTAGACAAGGGAGGGGCACGGGAGGGGGGTAGATTCTGGGGGTAGGACTCTAGAGAAGCAGGTGTGACAGCTATGCTGTTGCGTTGTTTGCCGTCTTTGGTGACCCTATTCTGGATGTTCTTCGTCACCGGGTCATAAAAGAAGTGCTCATCTGGGAACTGACTCTTAAGTCTCGTAATGTGACATCCGTGACAAAACAGATGATTATCCAGTGGATAACAACGCTTGTCGGCTTCATCCGTCAGCTGTAGACCACAGTCCTGTAAATATAAACAACCACTTATACATTAGATGTAAGACTCAGGGCTCTGTTCTAAAGTGTGCAGCTATTTATTAATTACCCTATAGACCTAATTATAATATACATCATCAAAGCGCCCTCTACATTTTACTGTCACCAAAGCAAACCAATTTCTCCATGTATAAAAGATGGTATTTTTCCTCCATTTAAGCGTTTCTTTAAAGCCTATTTCAAATTTTATAGGTGAAAAAAAATATTTTTCTATCATGCAAACTGTTTTTAGAATCAATCAAACCAAACACACGGACTGCCATGCTAAAGATTGACAAAGGTTTGTTTGTCTAACAGTGAATCTGTACTGATTATTTTTGTTTTTCTTTCTGCAATAAAGTATTTCCTTCCTGCTAGTATCACTTCATGTGGAGACATCTAATATTTATGAGTCTATTTCTTGAATCTCCATGAATTTCTTCAGAGGTTGCAGGTGAAATTTTATGTCTTTAAAAATCAGGGATTTTTTATTTGAAAAAAAAAAAAGCAACAACAAAAAATTCAAAAATTATTCATTTATGAGGAAAATTGTCAGTTTTTTTTCTAAAATAACACAGCATTTTTAACTCACATCCATTATTTTATGCAATACATTCTGTTATTCCTTGCACACTTACAAATGCAAAAATTTAGTAAACAGATGTTATTTTATTATCCAAAAACTTAACAAAAAATCAACAGTTTCTTAATGTTTGAACAACATTCATGAGAGATTGGAATTCAATTGTGAGTAAGTCTTTGGCAGTTTTTTAATTCTCTGCAGCACATTTGAGTTATAATCACACAGTTTTCAGAATAAAGCTGAGATGATTGGTCAAAAGCAGAACCGCCCATGCTGTTCTGTGACTGCTTGTCTAAGCTACGTGCATCATCAGTACTCTACTTAAAACAAGGAACACTGGGTTATAAAAATACTAACCCCTCCCCTCCCCCCTTTTCAAAAAAAAAAATATAATGGAAAATTATACAGCAAGGAACACACATTTTTCTAATTTTTTTGTGGAAATTAAAAAACAAAGAAAAGTTAAAATGCTGGTATGAAAAATCACAACAATTAAAAATGAAATTACATGTTTACTACATAAAACACAAATTAAAAATGTTTCAAACCACTGCAACCAAACAAAAAAATATAAGAGTATGATGATGCAAAAAACATAAATTCACTGAAAGCTAAAAAAATTAGATGCTTACTCCTCAACGTTTCTGTTTTACTGTGTCTATGTCTCTGATTGCTAAAATTTAAAAAATGTCACCATGGCAACCATTTGCTACATGTAAATGTATTCATGCACCAATTTAAATAACTGTACTGCATACTGAAAGCACTGAATAAAAGCCAGGGTAATAGTACAGTATAATATATTTATTGACAACAAGTATC
Source organism: Saccostrea echinata (assembly GCF_033153115.1). NCBI lineage: Eukaryota > Metazoa > Mollusca > Bivalvia > Ostreida > Ostreidae > Saccostrea > Saccostrea echinata. The sequence goes on from NW_026889779.1 coordinate 34,421,378, forward strand.
TTTTGACTCTTTAAAATACCAAATTTTACTTTGATAAAGGAGAGGTAAGTCAAGCAGGCTTGTTTACCTCACAATGGTAACAGTCAACGTGGAAGTCTTTATCCATGGACACAACTCGGACAGTCTCTTCTGTTCCCTGTCAAATAAAACATAATAAATATAGTCGAGCATACAATCAAATACAACATAACAAATATAGTCAAGCATCCAATCAAATACAACATAACAAATAAACTCTACAACACATTACATCCTCAAATATTAAGACAAAAAATCTTGGAAAAATCATTTTATATTTTCTTTAAAGGGGGTAAACTTTCCTCTTTAGTATCACAAAAAGTTTTGTTTTGAGGATAAATTTTCTTTCTTTTTTTATCTAACAAGCAAATTCAAAGAATTGTGGTCCCCTGCTTTTGGTGTCTTAGTGGATGGGATGCCATTATTTATGCCATATTGTGTCTTGTTTGTGTGTCCTGTCTCGTCTGTGCATCATAGAAAAGGGACATAAATTATTGAATAAATAACAATTATGGCAAAGATTATAGCTTCTCAAAACTACATCAAACTTCAAGAGCAAGGTCATGAGGTCAAATATCATAATACAATCTAAAAAGTCTTGTCACAAGTAATGCACATGTGAAAAAATATTAAAAGAAAAAAAGAAGTATACAATTGGAAAGGTCTTGAAAGAGGTAATGCAGGGCTTGGGAAGGGGCCGTGCCATGCGCCATATGCACATACTGTCGAAAAATGGCGCAATGAAATAATGGTGTGCAGCGCCATGCGGCGCGCCCCGCAAAATGCGGGTATGCATGTTTTATTACTTTGTAAGTTCATCGCAGTCTGTGCTATCTGTATTCTTCATCGAAGTTAGATGGAATCTGTGATGTATTATATAATAAAATCGGAACCATCATTCGGCATCTTGACATCCACTGGCACAGAAACATTTTTTTTTTTCATGGCGTTCGATTCGTAAGTGTCAAGTCGTTTTCGATGGTTGACCACAGCTTTACGAAAGTCACGCACTTGGAAAATTTATATACCTTACAATGAAAAACATTTTCAACGAATTCCACTTATTTTGGCCTGTCCCGTGATCTCTAAATTGGCATCGTTAAAAAATGGTGCTTTTGGTTTAAACATAATTTTTCTAAATACTAGTTGGTGAGAATCTAGATGACGATTGACTGAAGTTCTTAGAAACGGAAAAAATCATTTGCACTAGTCAATGTCATATGACTTGTCAAGTCAATTCCTATCGCGTTTTTCTTTTTAATTTTCCTAAATTTTGTTGTCAGAGATATATGCATTATCATAAAGCATCATACTATGATTTATTTTAGGAATGGCCCCGATATATTTCCCTTCGGCCCCTTAAATTTCAAAATGGCCCCATCATTTTATGAACAGTGGGGCCATTGGCCCTACCTGTTGCTTGACCTTCCCAGGCACTGGTAATGCACATGTTAAATGTAAATGCCATATCTTCTCTCAATCAAAAGTTATCAGCAATGTTAAAATTTTTGAAAATTAGGTCAAACTTCAAGGTCAAGGTCATGGGGTTAAAAAATCATAGTACACTTGGAAATGCTTGTCACAGGTAATGCATGTGTCAAGTATAAATGCCCCATCTTCACTCCTTCAAAAGTTAGCAACACTGATAAAATGTTTGAAAATTAGGTCAAACTTGAAGGTCAAGGGGTCAAAAATCACAATACATTCGAAAACATTTTGGCACAGGTAATGCACTTGCCAAATATGAATGCCCTATCATATGTCATTGAAAAGCGATCACCAAAGTTAAAATTTTAGAAAATTATGTTTAACATGAAGGTCAAGGTCATACATGTAGGGTAAAAAATGATAAAATGCTCGGATACATGTTGTTACAGGTAATGAACAAGTCAAATTTGAAAGCCCTATCTTTTTTTCTTCAAATTTTATGACCAATTTAAAGCAATATTAAAATTTTTGTAAAGTAGGTCAAACTTCAAGGTCAAAGGGTAAAAAATAATAGTATATTTGGAAAGGTCTTGTCACAGCTAATGCCCATGTCTAATACAAAAGCCCTATCTCTTCTCAATCAAAAGTTATAAGCAAAGATATAATTTTTGAAAAGTAGGTCAAACTTCAAGGTCACGGGGTCAAAAGTCATAGTATATTTGGAAAGGAATTGTCAAAGGTAATGCACATGTAAAATACAAAAGCCCTATCTCTTCTCAATCAAAAGTTATAAGCAAAGATAAAATTTTTGAAAAGTAAGTCAAACTTCAAAGTCAAGGTCACAGGGTCAAAAATCATTGTATACTTGGAAAGGACTTGTCACAGGTTATATACATATTTAAAATGAAAACCCTATCTCTTCTCATTCGAAAGTTATGACCAATTTAATGTAATGTTAAAATGTTTAAAAAGTAAGTCAAACTTCAAGGTCACAGGGTCAAAAACCATAGTTTATTTGGAAAGGTCTTGTCACTGGTAATGTACATGTGAAATATGAAAGCCTTATTTCTTCTCATTCAAAAGTTATGACCAAGGTTTTAAGTTTTTGTGACAGGCAGCTAGACAGAAGGACAGACTGACAAATGAGATTTAATGTCCCCTCGCTTTCGCGAAAGCGGGGGACAAAAAATCTTTAAATATATGTGTAAAGTGAACACATTATAGTGTCAAAATATCTCTTTGAATTCAGTGGTATGAAACATGCCCAAAGAAAAATATCATTCTGTCCTTATATTTCCCTTGCAATAAACATTCAATATTTTGTTTTTGCTCAATTGGTTCTGCTTGATTGGCTTATCAATCACAAACAATGACAAGAATTCCTTTAAGTGTTACTGGGTGTCTTCTGTCCCATTACAGAATACCAACACTTATATCTGACACCATTTAATGTCAGAAGAGAGATCCTGACAGGACATGCTGACATTCCTTCCATGCTTTGTATCCTAGTTGTGTATTGTCTTATTGCCGGGATCTCATTAGAGAGACCTGAATGAATGAAAGTAGAACTAGAGGAGAACTGGAAATCCCAGCATTCCTCACTCGAGTACGCAAAAAAATGTGTAAGAGGCCAAGGTCAATGACCAGTGAGAACAACTGCAATGGATGCATCTTATCCCCACATACATTTCAGATGAATCTCTCTTGAATTTCCATGTGACAGACCATGTGATCAAATGATGCTTAAAGATCATGGGACTTCTTGTTCAAAGTTCCTCAATTCAAAAACCTTACTCTTTCTTAAGTTTAAATGTTTGTACATTTTCTGTTAACTTTTCTTCAACAAATTGATCAGTGCAGTGGTAATTCATTTTTCATTTCTCTAATTTTTCCACCATTCCACCCCAAAGAATTTTAGATCCTTCAACTTACCTCAACTGGGGTGATTGCCTGGCCACATGCTGCACACTTGGGAGCATACACTCTGAAAATAAATAATCACACAGTTAATTCCAAGCATGTGTTTCAGGAGAAACTCAATATCTTCATCATAAAAAAAAACTTCAAGCCATTTTACTTTTTCTCTGGAATGCCATTCTCACACTCTCACAGGAAATGAAAGACACTGGGAAATCTGGTCTTCATCATAGACTTTTTTTTTAATTTGGTTTATGAAGACGAGTTTCCCTTGTTTACCTTCTTTTTTTTTTTCTATATCATGAAGTGCTATTTGACTCTATTTGTTTTTAATTATATTATTTGAATATTTCTGCTGAATTTAGAAACACTAATATCAATTCACTGATGTAAAGTTAAAAAATTCTCTTTCTCAATATATGACTAATGGTATCACATGCATTCCTGCTATAAAATTCTCTTCACAGTTCAGTAATATGATAGGTAATTGTGCAGTGACAAATTCATGATCACCATAAATTTCTTTGATGACTGGCTGTTATCTACCTGAGCTCTGTGGTTTTTAATGATTGTGTCATATAGTTCTGAGATCTTATTACAAACCACAATATAACATTTTCGACACTAGGAAAAGGCTGCCAAGGCAAAAGGGTCAACTTTTCCATATTAAGTAGAACATTAACATGTCTGTTCAAACCACAAAATGATCATTCAAACAGCTCTAATTAAGTGTAGCCAAAAAATAAAATTCCGTTCAACTACATTCCACCCGATTGACTGACATGATATATGCAATCATATTTGATTTTCAGCATATAATCTCATTGCATGCATGTACAGGTCCACTTATTCTAATATCATGTAGTAAGCAAAAAGATTTTATCGGGATAATTTGAATATTACAATAACAGCTCATATTTAAGAGGTGGCTTTAAATGAGCAAATTAAAACTTTTCAAGTAAGAAGAAAATGAAGAGATGCCAGACAAGCCTCCTAGAATTGTCGCCAGTGTGTTAGGTGGCACTTAACATAACGACAGCAAACCTAAACTCTCTACTCCTACCACGATCATTAGCAAGTCCCTTTATGAAAAACTGCTGAATTATTGCAATTGAGAGCTCTTGGCGTCAGTTCATTTGAATCCGGTCAACTTCAACATAAAAAATAACAGATCACATAAAAAATAATAGATCACTTAAAAAATAACAGATTGAAAGTCTCGCATGACTTCTTGGCTTCCCAAAATATTCATCATCCTAAAAATTTCTAAAATTATTTCAACCCCTAATCATTGCATGTTCTTATATTCATCACAAGGCTATATGTAATTTATGGAGAATTCTTGACACACCTTTTTTAACAATACATCTTCTATCAGTGCACACATCACACTGCTTTGAGGTATGACTACAGTGTGTATCTATAGGATCAGAGATGTCATCTTGTTTCCCCATGCAGAAATGACTAAGAAGGAACATATATCTCTGTTATACTGCTGACTGTATATCCTCACTTACAGGTGAAATCTCCGTCCTGACTACCTGTGTTTACCACAGAAAAATCACTCATACCTGTGGCAGGTGTAATGGACTTGATCTTTACAAGTCACAGCCTCGGATAATTTAATGACTGGCTTAACGGAGCTCACTGTCTCTCACACCTTTTTATCATTCATAAAGGGTCTACAATTATCTTTTACAAATCAGAGAGCTTGAAAGAAAAAGTCCCCAAAATGTAATGACACTCTGAGTAGTTCATCAATGATAACTCTCATTTCCCATTAACCTGTCTGCCCCCATGTATAATAATTATCTCTCAGAAAATCAGAAATTTATAATATGCCTCATTAAATAAGTGTACTCTGTTATTTTTTATGTGTATAATGAGTTAACTCCGCCAAGAATCTCGTTCTCCACTGATGACATCAGTGTGTATTTATAAACAGTCAAAACAAAGCCCCGAATCTTTGTAAATGTCAAGTCTATGTACATCTTGCATACGTGATCTTAATCAAGATCTCCTAGCCATCAAATTGTGCAAGTGTTGTCACCGTTTTATCATCGTTACAAACTTATCATACATCATTACTTAACAAGCTGTTATGAATGCATGAATAAAAGATAAATGTTAATGTTATCCTAATTAGTGACCTTAAGTTGAATCTCTGTCAACTTTCAACATTTCAGACCTTGTTAATAATGTACAGCTGTCTATATTACCACACTCAAACACTGAAGGAGATTTCTCAAAATTTAGTGAGAAAATCTGGCAACGAGAAATTTCTTCTATTTACAGATAAATCCTCTGGGTATGCATTACATTAGTTCTAGCAAAAAGACCTCCTCAGCCAATAATTCATTTGTTAATTGACAGTTTATAATCGCTGTCAATATAAATTCACTTGTCAGTCATAGACAATAACTGTCAAAAATGCAACATAATATTGTACTGAGAAAAAGTTGACAATTACTGTCAATAACTTACTCCAATTGATATTAAAAATGAATGTATAAATATTACCAATGGATAATTAACCATTACTCTCCAAAATTTATCAACTGATGACCAGTTTCATTTTGCTATATGCAGAAATCTGTAAAATAGGGATAGACTTGCTCCTTCCTTCCAGACATTTGGTTAACATCTTTCTATTTCTATCTATTGGCAAGATTAGCTTTGGAAAAGAGAATATATATAGAGAAGAGGGCACACCCATTTCTACTCAGCATCAAATTTTCAGGTGGGACTGAGTTTTCACTAGTGTGTAATACCTGTGATAGTCAGCAATACAGTAGATTTTGTTGTCTACGTCAATCGTAAATGGCACACCGTCCAGACATTCGTTACACACACAACATCTGAAGCAGCCTGGGTGATAGGCCTTGCCCATTGCTTGTAATATCTTTAATAAAAACACCATAAAATCATGTAAAAATTTAAAAGGCTATAAATTTGACATACTTTATGTTGTGATTTCAAAAATTCTTTGAAGTGCAATGAAAGAAATAACTGTGTTTCAAAAATGTTTTGTATTAAAATGAACAAAAACTCAACAATGTCCAGGTTTGAAACGTTGTAATTTTGACTTTTTTGTGTGTCATGAATGCCTTTATTATGATCTGGGGTGTCAAGAATTGAATCTAAATCCAAACACAACTAATATCAAACATATCTCAAGTCTATAGCGAAGGATTATTTCTGAAAAGTAAATATGCTCAGGTGATTAAAAATGCCATTTTACATTTACTAAATTGAACAATTTCTTATCCACGTTCCTTATATCTTGACCCCACTCATCATGAAGTTGTTCAATGTTTGCTTTTTTTGGAACACCTGGTCGATCTTGGCAGCTATTGAGTGTGATAGAGGCTAATATATCGCGGATGAGAATCAATTTTTACAGAATTTTATATAAGGCTGCAGTTAAACACCCACCATCTCCATAATCAAGTGGCCGCAGACACAACATTTCTCTGCAGTCTGTTGAAAACCAGAATACTGAAAAGAGAGACATTAAATACTATACAGGATCAATAAAATTAATAAAGTCAACAGGAAATTCTTTCATCAAATGTAGACAAATGTTTAACACAGTTTCTTTCTTGTGCCTAACTTTGTGAACTATGTATATTCTATAGTGTTCTGACTTTTCTATCCACTCGTATAAGGAAAAATTTACTTCTGTATTACAATACAAGAATCCACTCTGATTAAGAGAAGCTTCTTTCTAACAATATAAGAATCCACTCTTATAAAGAGGAGTTTCCTTCTTTATTACAATATAAGGATCCACTCTTATAAAGAGGAGTTTCCTTCTGTATTACAGTATAAGAATCCACTCTTATAAAGAGGAGTTTCCTTCTTTATTACAATATAAGGATCCACTCTGATAAAGAGAGGTTTCCTTCTGTATTACAATATAAGAATCCACTCTTATAAAGAGGAGTTTCCTTCTGTATTACAATATAAGGATCCACTCTTATAAAGAGGAGTTTCCTTCTGTATTACAATATAAGAATCCACTCTTATAAAGAGGAGTTTCCTTCTGTATTACAATATAAGAATCCACTCTTATAAAGAGAGGTTTCCTTCTGTATTACAATATAAGCAGGGCTAGACAAATAGCATTGCCCGACGCCCAGGACGACCACTTTTGTTTTTTGGGCAAGTTATTTGATAAGTGGCGCCTGCCCGCGGACAAGTGCTTTTCCAATTATCAAAAAAAAAAAAACAATAATTTACTCAAATGTCTTTTGTGTTGTCACTTTTAAATAGGAGTGAAACGGTTCACCGCGGTATCGATGCACCGCGGTATTTTTTCTCGGTTTGATACACGGTGCAAAATCTCAAATTTTCGGTTCGGTTCATTTTTCGGTCGGGATCGTTATTCAGTCGGGTTTGGCATAAGGTATAACACGTTACTCAGTATAAATAAGTATAGAAAATGTAAATTTTTGATGACTGATAGCTTGTAAAATAATTTTTGACAGTCAAATAATTTTAATCAATTTCTTCTAGTCAATTTGCAAATAAAATTCGTAAAATATGTGACTAGATTTAGAAAAAGAAAGCATAAAACAACGTAGAATTTGTTTCCTTCTATCAAAATGTATCGTATCGAAAATAACCGAACCGAGACAAAATTATACAATACGTATCGAACCGTGAAGGAGGTGTATCGTTTCACCCCTACTTTTAAAGTATCATTTATCACAGCAAAGCACCTGTTTTCACTGCTGTTGACCACTACATCGAATACTCGGTCAGAACTCCTCTAGAATTTACCCATGATTAACGTATTGTTAAGATATACAGAAGTCGTAAAACATGGTAGCTAGCCGATGTCGCCAAAAAAGTTGAATGGGATTTTAGACTTTTTTTTGTTGTCAAATATTAAATTCATACTGTGAATACAGACGAGTTGGTGGTATTAAAATTGACTGACTGGTGTTCCCTGGCAATCACACAGCCAGGATGTAGATAGTTCAATCGACATGCAGTCTAGTGTTCACAGATTTGTAGTGTTTGTAGGTATTTTGAGACTGATCACTGTTCGTTATTTTTCACATTTTTCATCAAATAAATACACATTTTTAAAAAAAGAGGATCTTATTGAAGAATTTTGAGGAAGAAGGTTCCTTAAAATTAGCCCCAAAAATTTATCCGTGGGATTTTAGATCTAGGTTGGTCCTCGTGTAGTGTCTCAGTCAAGAAATAATTATAATATTGATGCTTTAATTTTGTGTAATTTAAGAAAAAAGTGGGACAAGCATAGTTTTTGGTAGGACAAGTAATTTTACGACTGTAACCTGTCCGAGGGCAAGTACTGCAAATTTCTATTTGTCTAGCCCTGATAAGAATCCACCCTGATAAAGAGGAGTTTCCTTCTGTATTACAATATAAGAATCATGAGTACCAAGCTTCAGTTAGGAATTCATGGAATGATTTGATCCCTGATTTACTTTTTTTTCTTCATTTAATCATGTATTATTGAGGGATGAATAAGATTATTTGTAAAAAGTAAAAACTCCTGATCCTCGATCATTTATTCTCCACAGCGATAAAATTATGGAATTCCATGTTGACAACGTGCAATGCATCCATCACTTATTTCACAGATGATAACTATGTTTAGCAAATTAAAAAGGGCAGACTGTTGGAATGCAGTAGATTTTTGGACTACTTATAAAAACTGGAATTTGACCCTGTAAATCCATCACAATGATAGGATAGATCAGCGCTGAGTGTGCAATTATAAACTGTTGTCTCTGATGCTATGAAGTTATCACCTACATAGGTGACACCAGGTAACAAAGGGAACATTGTGGTCCATACACAAGGGGAACGCAAGATACCATCATAATCAGTTAGCTCAAAACCTTCTTTGTGAAATTTAATGTCCAATGTGTACTTTTAAACCTTTGTAGCTTGAAATTTGTGGAGCAGTGGATTACAGAAATCTCTGACGAGAGATTACAGTTTTAAGATGTATCAGATATGTCAGATTTGTTATCAGTACAATTACAGACTTATATTGAAAGACTTCAGATAGGAAACACTAAGTAATTAACACTGGAGGATTCTAATCAGTTCCTTGACACATTTTTTAAGGAGGTTGTGGGTGATAAGTAAACGGCCATCTTCTGCCTGCTGCACCTGAAAGGTGAAGCTGTCAGGGTCACTAGAGCGTTTGATCCTCTGTCTTCCATGGACACCTTTGATGCTTTTCGGCTCAAAGGATATTGAGGTTTCAACACCACAGTAAAAAAAACCTTTACATTTGATTTGTCCAACACCTGCCATTTTCAATACAGATAATCAAATAGTCTGGGTGCATTTTTAATATGCATTAAAATATTTTCTCTTTCAACATCCAATAATTAAATCTCCTTTCAAAGTCATCAAAGACTTTCTCTAATTAATTTCAAAATTCTACTTTTTGGGGGAAAGATCTTTAATTTAAGAAAAATTTTTTGCTCTCTAAAGTATGATCATAAATGAAATTTGTAAACTGATGATTCAATAAAAAAAGAGAAGATACTCTAGTTCGTTCTAAGTACAGGAAAAGACATTGAACTCCACAACAATCTGTAATGGTCATTACATACTGCATATCTGGGTTTTATTTCTCATGATGATCTATTTTTCACATTTTTTGAGATCATTTTTAATTCCCAAAAAATAATGTCAGTAATTGTGTGCCATAAGAACATTATACCATTTTTAAATTTTTTTTTAATTGTAAAAAATAACTTGCGCAAAATAAAAACTGTACAAATCTATCCCTTTTTTGCAAAATTTCAATCACGTGAGAAAAACCCGGATATACGGTAAGATGGAACTGACAGAAATAAATTTAAAGTGACTTACCAGATAATCCTCCTCACAGTATACCTTTCCGTGGACGTTGTAGAATGCCTTCCCCCTCAGTGTCCTCCCTACAATATCCAAATCACAGCTGTTAACTAAGATCAAACATACTTAATTTATAATTAACAATCAATATTTACCTTTTTACAATTGATTGATTGTATGTTGTTTAACATCCCTCTTGAGAATTTTTCACTCATATGGAGACGCCACCACTTGACGGTGGAGGGCTACAAATTTTGACCTATACTCGCCACTCAGGGCCATTGAGCAGTGAGGGATCTTTTTTTGTGCCAGCACCTACTGCAACACAGGACCTCGGTTTATATGGTCTCATTCGAAGGACCGGTCTCCATGTCCCGCAGTGGGACCTTTTTACAATTAATGAACATGATAAGCATAACTTAAGGATTCTCCACCAGTTTATGTAAGTCTTAATTTTCTTCATTTATAGCTTTAAGAGCATGTTTAATAAATAATATCTCAAATAAAATCAATGAAGATTATTGTAACAATGTACACATGTATTGATAGCACTGCACAGAGCCTTCAATGACAAAACACTTTGCTTTGATACAAATTTCTAATAAACTATTTAGCTAGTGTATGACCTTGCAAGGTTCTGACTTGATGGCAGCACCAGACTTCAAATGATATACCTTATATACACCCAATCTATATCACTACAAATCATTCCGTCATAAATACATTTAAGCCTTTATGTGAGCTGCATTTCAGGATACTGTCCACAAAGTACAACAGTACTATGAAACTGTGATGACCACTTTAGTACAGGATAGTATACTTAAGACAATGACTCTGATGTAAGTAGGGAAGACACGACGTACAAGGACGTACTTAGGGAGTCGGATAGGGACGTCCTGTCCTCCCGGCATTTCCCAAAAGTTTGACAGAATACCAACAGACAATGGTCTAAAGAGGATAACAAGGGTGTACTCAGGATGGGGAAGAGGTACTACACTCAAACCCCCTTACTGCTGAATAACTACCTAGTGAGTCACTGTCACTCCTGACAAAGAATGGAGAAACTCTGTACACAGACAAAAAGGTTTTCTGCTTTGTGAAAAGTAAACATTCCTGTGTATGTACAATGAAAATGGATGCAAAATAAACTTTGCACACTATTTATATTTTGACTTTACTTCTGGCTTTTAATCTCAGTTCAGAAAAACCTGAAAATCAGATGAGATTTACAAAAAATTATTAATCAAAATGATTAATTGCTCTATCACACAGAGACAAATGCCATACATTCTTTATTTTCTCTAATCAAATGTTTTGATGTTTATTTCAGAAGTCAATTTTGTTTATGCAACCACTGTAACACATGGATAAACTCTCAACAAACAGGTGCCCTGCTTTCTATGGAGACAGAAATTGAAACCTTTATCTATCATATATATCAATTTCAAAATGCAGTTTTTTTTAATTTAAAAACTTGTTTTAATAGTCTATAATGTTGCATTTACATTAAATTGCTTTTAAATCCGGCTTAACTGCAGTGAAAAATAACTGCCAACCAATGATGCATACATTTGACCTGCCTCGAGCACTCTCCCTTTGTGTTCCTATGGGATAAGATATTGTACCTCCAAAACAGATTTGATTCCTAGTGCCACTATCAATAAATAACCTATTCCTTTATTATTTCTGCTCTACTGTTGTGAGTCACAGTATAAGAATTTTTGGGGTACACTGCAAAAAGCTACCTGTTATGTTGTGTGATGTTTGCTTTTATGCCATGATAAAGTGCGCTGTTTATTCTATAGCACTGTGGAATGCCTGGGTCTTCATTTGAATATTCCAAGCAACAGTATGGAACAAAGAAATTTGGGGTTTATCACCTCACCATACAGGAAGCCAAACTGAATCACCAATCCGACTAGGACTACTTTTTTGAAGGAAGACAATTTGTCGACCACAGAAAGGACGGAGCTTCTCATGTTTTCTCCACAACTGGCTGCCCAGTAAAACACCATCATCTATAACAATTATCACATTAATATCTTTTTCAGCATTTCCTTTTTTACATTAATCAATTTGGCTGAGAACTGACTCAGACATCTGACAGATTTTTAAAGATATCTGTTCTTATTAACTCCTCCATTTAGCGTCCACTGATTTCATTTTAATGATCCCTGAACCTTGCAGGTTAAATGTAGCAGATCGACAGTCCACTGTCTGTAAAACTGTACACGCCTTCAACATCTGTATAATAGGGTAGACAAAGTAAGGCCTATCTGTTTGTCTGTCTGTATGTCTGCTTACAACAATTTCTTCTCTTACACATTAACTGCATCTAATACTTTCAAGTCTCATAACTTTAGAAGCTAATTTCACAACTCTAGACCTTCCACTGTATTAAGCACAACTCCACTCTTAATTGCTTATTTTATTTAAGTTAAATAAGGGAAAATCATTATATTCTTTTTAATCTTTCAGGGATCGACATTAACGGTTGTCCAATTGCCCAGGACAAGTAAATTCTCAGTTTGGGAAAGTGAAACTGTTGACATACGTGTCCGATCGGGCAAGTGAATTTTTCTGCTAGAAATATACATATTTATTGAGTTTACATTGATTCATAAATAAAACAATAAATTGAACAGTTGATTTCCGCTAGGTACCTGACTGACATTGAATTGCATTCGGAATTCCTCGGTAGTGTTTCTAGATTATACCACTCATTTAAATATCGGGTTTGTTATTCTGTTTTCTTTCTTGGTAAATACGCTCTACATCTAACAACTATGTTTACTTCATATTAAGAAATTAGATTATTTATTCCCTCAAAGATTATAAGTAACACAATGTATCCCAATCAAGATATGTATGTTTCGTAGCAACTAATATCTTCCTTTATCGTTGCTTCACAGCTATCTCTGAAAATCACGATCCTACCAAAAATAATATTTTGAAAATATGAATTTTATTAAAAGGAAACAGAGGTTATTGCTGCATGACAGTGTGTACGTTAACAGATTAAATTGGTGAGGACAGTGGTACACATATATGTGCAAAACACAGCATCAAAATTTTTTTCATGTATTTTAACTTGCCAAGTTGACAGTAGTGTATTTGGTCACACTTTTTCTTATCATAACATTTACAGTAATAATTAACATTTATCTTTCCTAATTTTGGGGAACCAAGTTTTGCATTGGAACAAGTTAAAGTTTGAGATGACTTGTCTGAAGGGCAAGTGAATCTGAAAGTTAATGTATATCCCTGTCTTTATTTATAGTACACTTCAATATATATATATATATATATATAAATTCAATTATTTCATTTTAAAATTCAAAACTTCACTGATTTCCCAAAAAAAGTTGATTGTTTATTCACAATGAAACCAAAGCTGTGTATATAGATCCTCATCAGTCATCACTGAGTTAGATCAATCAGAACCGAGCAGGGACACCAGCTTGATGCTAGCACTTAGAGGGATTCCATACATAGCTAACTGTAGCACTGTTGTCAAGCAAACGTCAACATGTCAAGATACACAGACTAGGGGTCAGATTCTCTGTTCATCACTCAGTGCCCTAACCTAGATAACATAATTATTACTTGGCCCCATAATCCACTGATAATTTCCTCATCTCAGCTAAACAGATGTAAGTCACTGTATATATATGTAGTCTTGTGTCAAAACCATTTTAAATAGGAAGTTAAAATTGATCCCATATTGTGACAGCGTTGGTTTACAAATTATTGTTACAGTAAAGGGTTTTATCCACGGTTTTGATAATATCTGAATAAATAAATTTCTGAATACAGTAATTTAAAAATGTTTATAAAATAGCAAAATTTTTACACAAAATCCCTGCAAACTATCACCTCATACTTCAACAAACTGCAAACTATTGAATAATTAACTGGATAACAGTGGATAATATAAACACTTTTGTCTGGTTCTTGTATCCCGACTACTACTATGTTTTACTGTAGGAATTAGGATAAATCAGTTTAGCAATTCAATACTGCACTGTTAGAAAGTTAAACCAACCAATATGAAAACTTTTTTAAAAACATCAATACCTGGCATGCCAAAGGATTTGTTAAAATAAAAATTCAATCTTATTCTTTATAAGAATATTTATAATTTTCTCTCTTTTTTTTAATTTGCTTTCCACTATTGGCCTTGCTCCATATTTCAGGCACTTGTCATAAAAGGCGAAAACTTTATATTAAATATTTCCATCAAAAGACAGCACAAAAGGACCTGAAGCCCAACCTAAGATACTGCTACACGGCAAACATTCTTATAATGAACCTGGGTATTTTAAATCTAGCACATTGTTCCCATACAGATGAAACTGCTCCCCCCACGTGTGTACTGTGGTCTTGACGCTCATTAAATTCAAATATCCTCTCAGCCAAATATGTAATTTATCATTCATTTCTTTCCATTATGACATGCACTTTGAGAAAAAATCAACTTTATCAAATATTATGTCTTTCAAGTTCTATTCAAGCTGTTTAAATGTTCCCTTTTTATGTTACCTGCCAGTCAACTGGAATTCTGCATTCCAGTGCATGCTCGTAATTCTTAAGAAGCATACTTATGTAAAATATTGAAATAAATTGTCCATTATATGGTATTTTCATACAGACACCAGGAGGCACCTGAACATTTTACAGTAAATGAGAACATTTTACAGTAAACGAGAACATTTTTACAGCAAGCAAGAACATTTTACAGTAAATGAGAACATTTTACAGTAAACGAATGTCTGGAGTTTTGCATTAAAATGATACAGAACTTGATCTACATGTGATCAAATTAACACTCATACTTTAGTGCACTTTTCACCATGTAACTGTGATCTGATGAATTAACAGAGATCTGGATTTCCACATACAGACATATCCACCTATCTAGATCTCTTTGGGGTGGTTATGATCTCATGAACTACAGACATTGATACATGTGGTTCACCAGATATGTACATCCTTAACAAGTTCTGATAAAATCCCTCTGTAGAAGTATTGTCTAGAAAACCACAGGCTGACATTGACTTACAACAAAGAAGCAGAGAAAATACTTAGCCAGGACCAGTTTTCAGAGAAGCAGCATAAGTCAACTCAGACACCAATGTTTAGTAATACCACTTACCACAGGAGCAGCAGACAAAACACTTGGTGTGGTAAAGATTCCCCATAGCTTGACACGCCTCTGTAGCACCAGACACCCTCTCCCCACAGGTAAAGCACTGACCTACAATACATACACATATCAGTTAATAAATGACATACAAAACACATATATCAGTTAATTACTGACCTACAATACAAACACATATCAATTAATTACTGACCTACAAAACACACATATCAGTTAATTACTGACCTACAAAACACATATCAGTTAATTACTGACCTACAAAACACATATCAGTTAATTACTGACCTACAATACATACACATATCAGTTAATAAATGACCTACAAAACACACATATCCGTTAATTACTGACCTACAATACAAACACATCATTAATTACTGACCTACAATACATACACATATCAATTAATTACTGACCTACAAAACACGAATCAGTTACGGTAAATACTGACCTACAAAACATGCATGTTAATTACTGATCTACAAAACACACACATCAGTAAGTACTACAAAACACACATGCATCAGTAAGTATTGACCTACAAAACACACATATTAGTTAACTACAAAAACATGCACATGTTAATAACTGTCCTACAAAACATACACATCAGTAGGTTCATAACTACAAAACACTGTATATCAGTTAATTATTGACCTACAAAATACACATATCAGTTAATGACTGACCTAAAAAACATACACATTAATAACTGACCTACAAAACATATACATTTGTACATCTGATAATTACTGATCTATAAAACTCACAAATCAGTTAATCACTGGTATATAAAACACAAATCTGTTAATCATTAACCTAAATGAAAATCATTTATTACCAACTTTAAAATATACAAATCAGTTAATACCAATTTACAAACACATATAACTAAATCACTGACCTACAAAACATACATATCAGATAATTATCAGTTATTCTCATCTACATACACATCAGTTAATAACTGACCTACCGACACAAACATCAGTTAATAACTGATCTATATACATATCAGTTTATGAGTTGCTTACTGACCTACAAACATACATATCAGTTACTGATCTTCCAACCTATCCATCATCTAATTATGATTACAAAACTTTAATTACTGATTACAAAACTTTAATCGCTAATTACGAAAAAAAAAAACTTGCACAAGTAACTGATATAAAAAACATACATATTGCTTAAGTCTTGATCTGCAAAATATACTGTAAAGTGTAAACATACTTTTTTCTGCGGGGTCATAATTCCATGGTATCACAATTTCTGTTCAATCAGCGGGTAGAAAATAACATGGATTTCTTAATTCCCATTATATACAGAAAAACAGCGTAAGCTTCAAAGCTTAATCTCACATGGAAAAAAAAGCATGTCTTCAGTATCAGTTAATTACTGACCTTTAATCAATCAGACATGAATATTATGAATGAAAAAGGTGAAAATAAATGAATAGTGATCAATCTCAAAAAAATCTATAAACAATACAAATCTGTGAAGAGGGCATAAAACACGGACCTCTGGAAATAATAGAGGTGGGGTCAGGTGTCTAAGAGGAGTAAGCATCCCCTGTTGACCGGTCACACCAATCATGAGCCCTATGTATTAGGTAGAGGGAACATTCTGTAGTCAATTTCAGAATAAAAATAAAGGCTTAACAATTGTTATGAAACACGTCAGCGAAAATATGATCCAATGATAGGTTATATTTGCTAAAAAGGTCATTATAAAGACCATAGAATTTATGAAATGCTGATCTTAAATGAGGTTAGTGAAATCCCTGAAACATCAGCTTATCAGTCAGTAGCCTGACTCAGTTTTTGCAAATTGATAGTACTCGGACCATGCCTGAGTATCAAATAAGCTAGGAGGTGTAAACACCATAGGCAAGTGATGTATTAAACATGGTATGTATATGAATCTTATATTATGTATATATAACTGACCTATACAACACGCATCAGGTACAAGGTATACTTGATGAAGCTTAGCAACAGTGATTGTTTATATCCTAATTTCAAGAGCAATTTATTTATATTGATATTATTTATCCCAAAATGAAAACCCAATACAGTTACTGCCTATACATGTACCAGAGAACTGTTCTGGTCTGTGTTATACATATTTCCACTCTGCATATATAATCTCGAGATAATATTTTTTGGAGTGATAGAAAGCATCAAGATTAATAATATGTACACATGTTAAGATTTACATCTGTTCCCTGATCACACTCTAAATGTAGCAAGGTTTGGTGTGAAAAGAAGTTACGTATGGAAAACATTAAGGGTGTAACCAACATACAACAGGTGCCATTAGACCTTTATATACATGTATTACATAACCATAAGCACTAAATAAGTAACCCTAAACTCTTTTATACATATATTGGTATTAGTAGTGTATTGCTAAGAGTCAAATCTAAGGTATGTTAAGTATACACACATATCTTTTTTTTATCACAAGTAAACTAGTAATGTGTATTTATCTAAAGTTATCTGCAATGTATGCAGGAAATGTGTCAAAATGAAGAGCCTTATCAAGCCAATGATTATGTAAGTCAAATACCTGTGTGTAGTATCAGGAACACCTATCGTAGTGCAGTATACTTAACAGAACCTTGAGGAGTATATGGGAATCCTTGAGATTTGTTTGTTTAAAGATTTGACAGCCATGTTTGTAATGAACATAAATTATGGTAGTGTTTACAGTGCAATGTGACAATAGAAAATGACCATCAAGGTGTTTATGCAAATATAAATGTCCCCAATGCCCAAACAGCCCCAAAGGTCACAGTCTCTTAATTACTTAAAACCTTTAATGCGGTGCACTACCTGTAATTGACAATGAATTTGAACATTTGACCTGGACCCTCAACTATGCCAGAGAAAATCCAAATTATGGCCAAGTTAAAGACACACAAAATGTCACTGATAGACTAAATTCATCAATCCCCAATAATTTGATGATTTATACAAATATCTCCATTAAAACAAATTACAGTCTTATTTGGGTGAGTACATGAATTACAAGAAAGGCTACAGGAATACTCCCCCTGCAGTTTTACCCAGTTGACAGTATTGTAACTTTTTTTAAATGATAATTTGCTTTAATCACTGCTTTTAAACATTTCACTTTTAATCTCATTGAACATGAGGAATTCCTGTGTCTCTTTGACAAGAAAGCACTCTATCTGAAGTGACTCATAAAATACACTGTATCATAGGCTCAGTTACGACCAAGCACCTGACAGGCTGTCTTAATCCAGTGATCTATATACACAGGACTATGTCATTACTTCTCCAAAACAACTACAGGTCTACAAAGGTCTCAAAGCTTGGATTTTACAAATATTTAGTTAAATCTGACCAGATATATACCTGGTTACCTTAATATGATACATAAACTACAACGGGATGTGTGATGTCTATAAACCACATGAAGTAGATTTCTCCGCTTTTAATGTTTTAGTGAGGTCTTCAGATTTTGGTTTTTGAGACCAATCTGGTGTCAATTTAAAATTCTTGTCATCAGCTAGCAGAATGAAGATTGCCTTATACATGAGTAAACTCGGAACAAATTGAAGCCAGCAAGCCACAACTATGTCTGTCATCTCAGGGTTTATTTTACTTTTGAACTTAGAATTTGTCAAGTAAGGCATCAAGTTCTATTTAAACTGCAATCTCTGCTAAAGGATATATATACATTTCTTTTACACTTAATACTATTTAAATGCTCCGTTATTTGCACTAAATTTGACCTGACAAATAAGTATCATATAGGAGTGTTCAGTTGTGTCTTTTATATTTGGTCAACAGTTTACAAAATAAATAACCAACCACCTCAATTTATGCTTTACGCGGCCCTAAAATTCGAAATGGCCTATCACGTCTTCATTTTGAACATCTAACTGTCCCTACTATGTGTGAATGTTAGTGACGTATTTCTTCCTTGTTCACTATCTTAGCAAGATACAACAACATTAAGGACATTAAATGAAGAGTATGTAAAAGATGAAAACATTAAGTATTTTCCTGTGGTGAATTCCTCCTTACACTCGGTTGGACTGTGATTCTTCGCCTTTGTCAGGTGTACAGACTTGGTCAGGCTTGACAAATCTCTCTGATGGGCAGCGGTAACCTGCCACAAAGTCAAGACATGAACCCTAAACAGCTGACCTCTTGACCACAGTGAATTTCAAAGAGAGGGGTGAATGGGTGGCAAAGAAATCCAGTAAAGTCGCCTCAGAAAATCAAAGCGAAAGAAATCATATAAATAAGTGTAAGGAATGAGCCCTCAAGACTTGCCCTCTGAAAGTGCAGTTTTAGATTGTAATAATAGTTGAAGACAAAATTTCAACAAAATATTTCTTTTCTATCATTTCATACAGAGATTCTAATGTATTGATAGTTTTCATATGTTACCTCTATGTACATAGTACATTTAAACTAAAAAATTTCCAAGCTGGAGTCTTGAAGGCACAGTAGTTTTTAATTTCCTGCTTATGAATGAATTTTTTAAAATCTTTTTTTTTTTTGGTAAAAGGATAAAGAATGTTAAGACTCGTGAATAATTTCCCATATACATGATATATATAATATTATATTAATATGATTATCCTTTTCTCTAGCTCAATTTGTTTTATTTCTGTTTTGAAAGTTCAGATGCCTTGCAATGAGCTTGAATATAAAATTTGGGTGGCGTGATGGGTGGGGGAAGCAGCAGAGATCAAGTCCTTTCCACACGGGGATACTAAGTTAACTTTTGTAAACACAGCAATAAAGAAAACAAGAGAAATGTCAGCACATGTTCAGACAAAGAATATCTCTGGATTTCCCAACAAAAACTTTGAAGTCTTTAAACTTTTAAAACTTATCAATTCTCCTGAGAAATTCATGGATTGTTAAAGTCTTTTAATCCATTAGGAAAACTGCTTTTAAAAAACATTTAAAATACATAAATCCCTTCGGGCTGCACATTTTTATACAAAAGCAGAGACTTTGCTGTGTAGATAATAGAAAATTGTTATTTTTATCATGTTTATAGCTAATCATTCCAAAGAGTCCTAACAAACATGACAAAAGACTATACTCAACTGGGATAAAACTGTTCTGATCTACAAAACTACAACTACTGACCTAAATGATCAGTTTTGATGGTAACAATTCCCTAAAAATCATCTAGTTATGCTTTGAGTGTGTATGTGTGTGTGTATGTGTGTAGGGCATGCTGAAAAAAAAACCTGATGTAAACACCTTCTACATACACAGGCTACAGGCTGCTAATCCTTTGTGTGAAGCTATAGAGCAGCTGATGTTCTCCATAAATAAAGCTCTTATTGATGCCTGGCAAATTAACATCAAACTGGGGATTAAAGCGGCATTCCTAGAATACCTGACAATTAATATGCCAGGTCAAAGAATCAATAAACACAAGACTGTTGCAGAAAATCTATTAATGGCCTGTTGCATGCAAGGTTTGTCTGACACTACCTACCCTTCATTACTCATCAATATATAGTGATTGATAGGTAAATGTTGGGATTTAAAAAGTGTCAAATTTGGTTATCTACGTCACTTTTCACTCTGAAAAGTCAAAGACTAAAGTGCAAGTTTATACCTTGCATTTCATAAAAATGTGCACGTTAATGCTTGTGTAAAACCGATTTGCATGCGTCAAACTCAAGACTTCAGAATAAAGCTTCCTTTTCGATTTCTCATATATTAATTATACAATTATTTATTAATATACCAATATTTCATTGATCCAATTTTAGGTCTTTGTGATATGTTACATATCTTATATCATAGTGTACTTAAATTTGATTATTTTGTTAAAATTGTATATGCCCCCCTAAGGGCCTTTGATTGGTGCATAAACAATAAACAATCTCAAAACACTTAGTGTTTACTACAGTAGCCTTACCAAAATATTCTCCTTGGGGAGATTTTTCCATGTCATCCTCTAGCTGTTGGGTGAGGGCCGCCACTTTTTGTTCAATACTGTCTGTGACAGATTTTCCAGGATGTGTTGTGATATGGAATGGCATCTGTGCCTGGGGTCTCACGGCCACAGAGGGGGGATTTTTACCAGCGGCGGGGACAGTGGATGTGACAAATCCAGCGGTGGATGTCAGAGGCTGCTGGTGATGCTGGCAGGTTTGGATAAGGTTAGGACTTGCAGTTGTGTACCGTGGATTTCTTGGTGGTAAACTAGGGACAGGTTCAGTTTTATGGGGACCATGATAAGGGGGAGGGGGTGGTTTGTGAACAGTCTGATCCACAGGAAAGTTTTGAGATCCAGCCATTTTCATGCTGTCTTCTAATTGTTGTGTTAACACTGCTAACTCCATTTCAAAGTTTTTATTGCTATTAGCTGTCTGATTTAGAGGGATTCTGGCAGGGATTGCTGGAGGTGCTCCCTGAGAACCAGGTAAGCTGTTCAGACTTCCAGACATAGAATTCAATTTACCATTCATCTGCTTGTGAAACTGAGATCCATTGAGATTTTGATTATTCATTTGAGACACATTAACTGGAGTAACATGCATTCTCAGTCTTGGATCTGAGTATGCAGGGGGTGCATGTGGAGCTGGTTCATTAAAGCGACTGTCATTCAAAAGATACAAATTTTTCGTAGGTCCCAAACTGACATTTGAATGATATTGTCCATAGTTGTCTAGAACCATACTGTTTCGGGGACTAGGTGGAAATTTGTCCAGCATTACACCTGACATACCCACTAGACTTGTCCTGGGACTAGATAGTTTGGATTCATATGATGTACCAGATATACTTGACCTTGGACTTGCCATGCTTGACCGAGGACTGCCAAATCTCTGGTCATAAGGAGGGGGAGGTGGCGGATTTGTAAGACTTGTTCGCGGACTTGAGCCCTTGGAATCTCCTCCACTGCCTACACTAGAACGAGGACTAGAGTAATTTGATCCTGGTTTCACAAGCATACCAGAGTACATGCTGCTTCCTCCCATTATCATTTGGGAGTTTCCTATTTGATGAGACATCTGTACATGCGATATTGACTGGTTTAACATAGAACCTCCAGGAGCAGGGTATGAGGTCCTTCCTATCATGATGTTACGATTTTCACTCATGTTATAGCCAAAAGTAGTGAAATTCCGAACCTGTTATGTTTGAGATGCGGCCCCTGTTGTCCGCTTAATATTTAGCTTTTATTGGAGACATACAACTCACAAAAAATCAGTAACTATTTTCCTTTGGGGTTTTCTGCTGTCAATGTGTTGGGATCCTACGTAACCTCAATTTTATGACCCGTTCATTAGATCCGCTGTGAATTTTCCCGAGTAACGGGATAAAAATTCCAATTGTTTTACTGAATTTTTCAGGTAAACAGAATTTTGGCTTAAAGACACATACTCTAACACATCTGTAGAGCTTAAAAATATGAAAATCATGGTCACTTAATAAACGACATATTCAAAGAATCACATGGAATCCTTAAAAACACGACGAACGTTCACTCAACCATCTCATCACCGTTGTGTTTTCTGTTGTGTTTGCAATGGCGGGTTGCGCGTAGGAATTTCATTGTTCACATGAGAACATGACAGTTCATGGTCTATTATCACAGATCTTGGAAAAAATCATTTAAAATATATATTTCAAATTCTTAAACACTTAAAATAATACCAACAATCTAATTCTTAATACATCGTGACTCAGAGGAACTATGTGGCTTGCAGCAGAACAGAAATATTGTAATTCGCCGGATATTGAGAAGGCTCGTGCGCGGATCCAACGAAGTTCAAATTGCCCATTGACAAAGTTTTAGAGTAAACGTGGTCAATGGACAATTTGAACTGCTTAATTTTCATTTTGAAATTTTAATTGTCATTTGATAAATATCAAGTTAATAGTAATTTAAAAATCAAAAAGGTTTTAAAATACCAACTCTGAAAGAAATATATTGGGGGGGGGGGGGTCGAGCGCATTTCGAAAAATCTGAGTGAACAAAAAAAAAAAGATCAAAAAGAAGAATTTCAGCATATAGAACTACTTGTATTCCTAGTGTATTAAAATACACCTTGAAAAAAAAAAAAAAAAAAAAAAAAAAAAACTTGGTTTACAGACGACAATGCACAAGGGGAGACAAGCTCAACAACCTACAATATTAAACAAGACTGAAGTGATAAAAGATTGATTAACCTTGTTGATTTAGATCGCCTCACCTAACAAATTATAAACCCACGCTCGATGTTACCAATTTAGGTCAAATATGCGCAGGAACTTTTTTTTAAATACTTTGTCTTACTCTACAGATTCAGGGGTGGGGGGTTCTTGCACAAAAAGAATAGTTTTTAAAAGTGTCAAAGACAACGTAGATCACTCAGATAATCAGTTTTGATGTTTATATAACATATTACCCCCCATTCCCCCTGAAAAAAGCACATACATGTTATGTAGAAACAATACTGAAGAAGTCTCATGCATCTCTCTCTCTCTCTCAGCGGAATAGCTACCATGTATGCATGCTTGCATATGCAAAAGCATCCAACATTTTTTTCAAATTAATTATTTAATTCATTTTAAAAAACAAAACTTTTTGATGAAAGAATATATTTCAATAAATTGTTTCAGTACTCAAAGGTAATTTGTTCTGTATCATTCTAACATTCCTAAATATTGTCTATTTTTGTGGAGTTTCCGGGGGGGGGGGGTTGTCCCCCCTGGACCTGCTGTTGAAGGGGGGCTAATGTGGTCCCAGACCCGCTGCAGTCAGAAAAACATCACCATTCTTTTTGCCTTTATAGCTAAACTCTCTCTCTCTCTCTCTCTCTCTCTCTCTCTCTCTCTCTCTCTGATTACCCTTTGAAATCAACTCACCAGACACAAAAAAGCAAACTTAATTTTGGTGAACGTGGGTTAAATTAACCGCATCTTCAACGTGTTACAGAGTAGCTATCGAGGTTTACATATTCCACTTACAACTGGATTTTCTCGATTTCAGGAAGCAGGATTCACTATGGTAAGATCTTCCTAAATCTTTTTAATTATTAAAAATAAAGTTTACTCATGCGTAATTAATAAAAGTGTAATTAGTTAGATAAAAAAGGCTGTATTCAAGCGTACATGTATAATATGGTTACAACCAAATTAAAAAGACAGATAATAATCTTTCAGTGGCAATTTTAGGGAGACCAGGGTTGGCCGCCTCTCAATGAAAACATAATTATATCTTTTATAAAGAATGGCATAAATATCCCCCATATAGCTTAATCCGGTTGATTTCCGAGTATCCCCCTATAGTTCTTAATCACCATGCAATCACTTTCCAAAATTAATTCGGGATCTGACATTTTCTAACATATTTTGGTGGTTTTTCTTTTAGTGTTGTTTTTGCACCCATGGTTCTGTAATGTAATACATGTAGTTAACACACATCTTTAATCGAGTCCTCAAAAGCCCGCTGAAAGAACAAGGTATGGTAACGACCGAATTTGATTTCTTGTTTGATGTGAGAATCAAAATGCAGTTAAAATTTTGATAATTTACAATATATATTGAAAACATTTATTTTCATTCGAATTGTACATGGAGGCGACAAGAGGGTAACAAATTAGACCATTTACCAGATTTCCTCAATTCTGGTGGAATTTAATTTATAGCACATTTGAGATACATTTCACTTTCATGCTGGAGGCACAGAGCACAAGCTTGCCTATATCCGTGATTTTTCATTTATAAATATATTAGATACTAGTTCATGAAATATGAAAATTTGGTAGATTGACTAGCTTGCGTCCCAAATTATGGGCCAAAAGGAGTTTTAGCCTTTGTCATGGATGCTTTAAACATATATCAAAACCACCAAATATCGTATGGTGCATTTGAAAAGTCTGTATTGCACTTACATTTCAAACACTCCTGGTGCAAAAATGCTTGCAATTTTGACCTCAGCAGTAGTTTATTCAATAACCTGAACAATTCGTCATTTTCAGAAACTTATTACCTTCGTCATTGTGCTGTTGTTGGCAACAGTGATTGAAAACGAGGCTAGATTCAAGGGCATGGCATGCCATTCTTGTGACTTTATTATGCGTTTCTGCCGTTTCCGGTGTCGTCATCAGCCGAGTTCGGCCCAGAATTTCATCTGCAATGACTTATGTAGGTGGAGGAACGAGCGGTGTTACCTAGAGTGTGTGGAAGATCGCGAGGGTTACGACTGATATACTACCGACAGAAATCAGGCACCCAGAAAGTGAACACCTCGACTTTTATGTCTGTTCTATAGGATCAATAAATATTTCACAGCTTTTTCCTTAGTTTTTGTATTTATGGCACGTGTAACATGATGTATAGTTGTATACAATATAGGACCTCAGGAATAGAATGCAAAGGTCCAGTAAGAAGAACATTATCTAGAGAAATCTCTTTGTTTTTCAACGGTATCATTAACTTATTTTATTCGGAACAAAGGTGTCCATGATAGCGAGGCACCACCATATTTGACAGTCATCAATATACGAGAAGCTACATGAGTTTCCATTTCATGCTTTTGTGATCAAAGCTTGTGTATTCCCCTGTCTGCTTTCATATCTACGTTACTTCTTGATATGCCATCTCAGCCAGCAAGATAGATCAAAAAAGAGGCCAATGGCCACAACGCTCACTTGAGTCACTATGTCCCTGCTGTTCTTCATAAACTGATTAATCTTCCTTATTTATTTTATTCCCATGTAAAACTTGATAGTTCATTGAATCATTGTAGCCCCTTCCTACCTCAAGGGGGTCGATCATGATTTGAACAAACTTGAATCTACACTACCCGAGGATCCTTCCATATCAATATGACTAAACATGGCATTGCAGTGCTTAAGAAAAAGAATCTGAGAGATTTTGTTACTATGTATTCCTATGTAAGACTTTGATCTGTGGTCCCACCTTAGCGGGGGTAAGTGTAGTGTATGCATGTGTGTGTGTGTGGGGGGGGGGGGGGGAGTTCATGATTTGAACAAACTTGAATCTACACAACCCGAGGATGCTCCCATATTAATATATGACTAATCGTGCCCTTTCTTCAGAAGAGATTTTCTAAGATTTTATTTTCTATTTATGCTTATGTAAAACTTTTATTGCCCATTGTGGCCCCACTTGCATTGTGTCTTAATCTGGGGAGTCATGATTTCAAAAAAATGAATCTACACTACCTGAGGATGCTTCCATATCAATATGACTAATCATGCCTTTACGGTTCTTGAAAAAGAGAATTTGAAAGATTTTTTTCCTAAAATATTCCTTTATAAAACTTTGATCACCCATTGTGACCCCACCCTATCCCGGGGTAATGATTTGAACAAACTTGGATGTAAACTATGTAATGTGGTTATTCATCAGAAGATTTCTGTAGAGATGTTACAAAATTTTCATTAATTTCTAATTATCGCCCCTTGAACGAGGCGCAGCCCTTCATTTGAACAAACTTGAATCTCCTTTACCTTTGCTGTGTGGCAAATTTGGTTAAAATCGACCCAGTGGGTCTTGAGAAGAAGTCGAAAATGTGAAAAGTTTACAGAAGGACGACGGACAAAACGTGAACAGAAAAACTTACGTGAGCTTCCAGCTCAAGTGAGCTGAAAAATTTCAACAGACTTCATTATCCATAAATAGCTTTGATTTCTTTAGTATACTATATATCGGCAAAATAATTGGAGGGGATGGGGGTCACCCTACGGGTCTGTTATTATTAAGAAGGCATTGACCTACCATAACAAAGTTTAATTATAAGGCACAATATTGAATTAATGTAACAAATATGAAAATAACAATCGCAATAATTTACCTACAGTAAACGTTTTAGCAAATTACACTTTGAAAAAAAATGGGTAAAGTGAATAATTCAACTAAATTGACTGCAAAAGTACATTAAATTCAAGTACAACAAGCAAATGCAAAGAATTGTGGTCCCCCGCTTTCGGTAACTTAGTGGATGGGATGCCATTATTTATGACATATTGTAACTGTCTTGCTTGTGTTTCCTGTCTTGTCTGTGCATTATACAAAAGAGACATAAATTATTGAATTAATAACAGTTATGGCAAAGGATATAACTACATCAAACTTCAAGATCAAGGTCATGAGGTCAAACATCATAATAAAATCCCAAAAGGTATTTTTCACAAGTTATGCACATGTGAAAACAAATATCAAAAACCAGAGTATACAATCGGAAAGATCTTGAAACAGATAATGCACATGTCAAATGTAAATACCATATTTTCTCTCAATCAAAAGTTATTAGCAATATTATTTTTTTTTTTAAATAAGGTCAAACTTCAAGTTCAAGGTCATGGAATTAAAAATCATAGTACATTTGGAAATGTTTGTCACAGGTAATGCTCTTGTCGAATAAGAATGCCCTATCTTCGCTCCTTCAAAAGTTACCAACACTGATGAAATGTTTGAAAATTAGGTCAAACTTGAAGGTCAAGGTCATGGGGTCAAATATCACGGCATATTCGGAAAAAATTGACACAGGTAATACACTTGTCAAATTTGTACGCCCTATCATATGTCATTGAAAAGTAATCACCAAAGTTAAAATTTTTAAAAATTAGGTCAAACATGAAGGTAAAGATCAAGGGGTAAATATCATAGCACGCTCGGAAACACCTTCTCACTGGTAATGCACATGTCAAATATGCCCTATCTGTTCCCAATCAAAAGTTATAAACAATGATAAAAATTTGAAAAGTAGGTCAAACGTGAAGGTCACGGGGTTAAAAACATATAGTATATCTGGCAAGGTCTTGTCACAGGTAATGCCCATGTCAAATATGAAAGCCCTACCTCTTCTCAATCAAAAGTTATAAGCAAAAATAACATTTTTTAAAAAGTATGACAAATTTCAAGGTCAAGGTAGATCATGGGGTCAAAAATCATAGTATATTTGGAAAAGTCTTGTCACGGGTATGTACATGTGAAATATGAAAGCCCTATCTCTTCTCATGCAAAAGTTATGACCAAGGTTAAAGTTTTTGTGACAGACAGACGAATGAGATTTAATGTCCCCTCGCTTTCGCGAAAGCGGGAGACAAAAAATACATGTATTGCAATCAATATAATAACAGAGATCTTAAAGGGCAATTAATTATAAACACATAATCCTACTAATAGACAATTCAAGATATAATTTATGTTTTTGCAATCTTCGTTGTCATTCTATTGATAAAATGTTAGAGACAGGTGGTATATGTTCTTTTTTAGGAGATTATGACGATGATGATGATGATGGATTACGTTTTTACACTGTATACATGTATCACTGTCTACTGTTTCTGATTGTACTTCGATGGGATTTCAATGTCAAAAAAACAACAACAACAACAACAACAACAACAAACAATAAAATATATAGCCCAATCAATTGCAAAATTTGAAGAAAAGAAATTATGTTTTTAAATATTTTTTTTATTAAATTGTTCTATATTATATATTAGATAAGTTCACCCTTCATAAATTGTAATCATTTAAATTTGACACCACGAACAATACATATATATGTAGTCACACATTCATTATACTGTAAGCTACGTTCTTAGCAGCTGGTCTAGCTATTACTTATCAGTTAATGATTTATATATACAAAAATCTATATCTTCGAAGCAAATCAATCATTTTATCCTGAATTTTTTATGACTGAAGATTATAATACGATTACTTAAAGCAAAAGTAACATACGGCGTCGATAAGGTAGCTTACGTTATGTAATCGAAACGTAAGAGAAAACGGTGAACATTATCTAGAACATTACAGAAGTTATCACTACAAAACAAGGATGAAAAATAAAATTAAAACTCATATGCTGTGTTTGTGTTTGCAAAATATTTTCGTATAGTACGTTTCATTATAATACACACTGTGACAGCACTTGTGATAACGTTACCATCTGTGAATTAATTTCAAAATAAAGTTATTTTTTCTTACCTTCTCCAAAAGTATGAAGAGAACGATTCCATAATTTGCTTTAAAAAAAAGATACAAACAAGATGTGTTTGTGAAAAACTGATGCCCCCGTATGGCAACTTATAGCAAAGGTTAAACTTTCTCAAATGCAAATCAAATATGTTGATACCCAAAGTAAGGTCTTGTCTCGAGGAATATATCTGTGAAATATAAAAGCCCTAGCAGCAACCATTGAATAGATATGGAAAAGGTTAACGTTTTTTCAAAAGTATGTCAAACACAAGGTCAAGGTCAAATGGTCTAAATTAATGGTGCTCAAGGAAAGGCATTCTCCCAAGAAATACACAGGTGAAATATGAAAGAAACAGCACCAGTCGTTCAAAAATTATGGCCAAGGTTAAAGTTTTCCAAAAGTAGGTCAAACTCCAAGGTCAAAGGGTTGTTGGTATCCAAAGAAAGGTCTTG
Organism: Saccostrea echinata; assembly: GCF_033153115.1. Taxonomy (NCBI): domain Eukaryota; kingdom Metazoa; phylum Mollusca; class Bivalvia; order Ostreida; family Ostreidae; genus Saccostrea; species Saccostrea echinata. The sequence continues at coordinate 34,451,171 of NW_026889779.1, forward strand.
TCACAAGGATTACATATTTGAAGTATGAAAGCCCTAGCACAAACCGTTCAAAAGTTATGGCCAAGGTTAAAGTTTTTCAAATGTAGGTCAAACTCCTAGGTCAAGGTCAAATGGTCAAAGTTGTTGGTATCCAAAGGAAGGTCTTGTCACAAGGATTGCACATGTGAAGTATGAAAGCCCTAGCACCAACTGTTCAAAAGTTATGGCCAAGGTTAAAGTTGGGTAAAATTTTGTAAAACTGGGTCAAACTCCAAGGTCAAGGTCAAAGGGTCAAATATGATAGCACCCAAAGAAAAGTCTTGGCACAAGGAATACATATGTGACAGGGCAAAAACTATATACCCTCGAATCTTCGATAAGGGGGTTTTATTTCTAAATGATGTTAGCTAGTGTCTTTTGTCTATCAAAGTTTATTCATATATCCAAAAGTTTTTTTGTATTTTATGGTTAACTTGTGTAGTGAGTGATGTTTTTGTAATCCACGTTCCCTGTAATCTACGTCCCCTGTAATGTACGTCCCTTGTAATCTACGTCCAGTCCCCTGTAATCTACGTTACAGTTATGATGTTGCGTGTTTCTATTTTGACATTTCCTTTAATAAATCTGTGTTTTTGGTATTACTTCTAGCTTTTAAATTAATTTATTTGATTTAGTTTCTTATACTGATAAAATTTGAAGAAAACGAAAAAAGAATTTTTGTAATGAACAATTGGTAATATATGTTGATAAGTTTGTGTTATCGTAAATGCTCTAAATTGATCAAGTCTTAGATATTTTTCGAAAGAAAGTAGATCTAGTACAATGTATAACAGTTTGAAGTTTGGTGAGGTTGATCAAAGCACAGGAGTCGCGAAGCTCACTGGTAGGATTTATGCCTGTTTATCATTTATTTTCAATTTATTGATAAAATTGCCGACTCCTGTGATCAAAGTTACAAGCGTTACAAAATGAACTGCACTCGCCCCAACGGTCACGCCGTAAAACATAATATACATAATGTACATGGAAAAAATGCCTGGTTATTCATAGGCCCACCCTTTACACGTAATCCTTTTCGTCCATATGTAATCCAAGTCGAGGATGTATTTGAATTCTTTACCTATGATGAGGACTGACTTGGTACGAAATCTTTCTGGAAATACGTATTCTGTACTTAAAGTTTTGTGATTTAGTGATAGCAATTTGTTTCCTGCATGAACATTTTTAAAGCGGTTTTAGCGGCAAGTGGACTAATGTGATAATATTTACTACAGTACAGCGTATGCAACAAAGCCATATCCATATAAAGTAGAAGAATACGTGTTTTTTACAGTAAGCACAACAATTTCTGGAACGACTTTACTTTACCGGTCCCCAGAAATAGTATCGCCGTAGTGCGCTTCATGAAAAATATGCCTACGTGCAAGTCTATGTGATTTACACACCAATAATTCACACTGAACTTAAAAACATTCCTTATATTTACATTTTACAAGTTTAAAAGCACCAATATGAATAATATACTCAGTGTTTGAATTTCTTGCTGCCCTATATGAGTATATCGTTACATTTTTATTTACGTCTCTAGCTTCATTGTGACGTCACTTTAGTGCGAGTTTCACAGTGTATATTTCTGCGTGTGAGTATACACAAAAAGACTTTCAAATCAATTTCACAGTTGGCTTATTAGAAAAACACAGCAAATGTAAATATTTATGGAATGTTTTTAAGTTTTGTGCGAGTTATTGGTGTGTAAATCACACAGATTTGTCATGTAGGCATATTTCATGATGCATCATGCTAGCGCTATTTTCATGAAAAATATGTCTACATGCAAGTCTGTGTGATTTACACACCAATAATTCACACTAAACTTTAAAACATTCCTTATATTTAATACATTTTACATGTTCAAAAGCATCAAAAATATACTCAATGTTTGAATTATTCGCTGCCCTATATCGTTAAAATTTTATTAACGTCTCTGTAGCTCATTGTGATGTCACTTTAGCGCGAGTTTCTCCGTGCATATTTATACACGAAAATGGCATTCAAATCAATTTCACAGTTGGCTTAGTAGAAAAACATAGCAAATGTAAATATTAGGATTTGATCCAAGTAACCAACTTCATGCCATATCCCAATGAAACTCTTAAAAATGATATCTTATTTCTTGAAATGTTTGAATTTGTGTAGTATCTAAAAGAAAATAGAAAGGTAAAAAGTAATGTCATATAGGATTTGGAGAATCATAGTAATGTTATATTTATCAGGATATGGAGAATTGTTTTGAGTAGTAATGTTATCAGTCTGGTCGAACCCCCAAACAGGGGTAAACGGAAATAGGAAAACCATACCCCCAAACAGGGGTATGAGCATGCGCAGATGCTTAAATATGTGCATATTTCATGCAAAAAGTAGGGGTTTACAAAAAACGCCAGTGCAAAGTAACGGATCATTTCGCAGGTGTAGAACCACTCGGAAATGATAGATTAAAGGTGTTTTAAAAGTTGTATTTTACAAAAATACAACTTTATTGTACAAATCGGGATTTATTCACTGGCAAAGTTGGCGATCTTTGGCTCCATGACATCCAGATAATTAAGATAAAATATTTGATAAACAGATATAAGCCACTAATATTAAATTGAAATTATAAAAGAAATATATTATTTTTCCTTATGTCTTTTATTTTTGTAATAAAATGCAAGAAAATGTGGTGTAAATATTGATTTATTTATGATCATGCGTTTCAGTCCGCGTTTCCTCTGACTAGCAATCGATGGTCTTTACTATCGATAATCATGCCCAGGAAGTGTAACAAAAATACAGTTTAAAATAAAATTCAAGTGCAATTTATCGTTTTATTGTCTTTTATATCTTATAAGAATTTAATAAAATGTTTGGCAATTTGTTTTTTTAAATAGCTACGATTGTTTGGGGGAAAACACAATTATATTTTATTTTTTTTAAATCTAGATTCTAAATTCATATTTTTCTCATTCTTTGAATATTTTTCCTTGTGTTTTAAGTTCCATAATTTAAAAAAAATTGTAATGACAATATTATCGATCTTTTTTCATAAGAAGATGATGTAGGCAAATTTGTTTATATTGGATACTGCAAGAGTTCCCGTTCTCATGGTTCTTGTGCATTGCATGACGGGACTGAAAACCCTCATTTGAGGGTATACTCCCGTTTGAGGGTTCGACTAGACTGATTATATTTTGCAGAGTTTGGAGAATGGTTTTGATTGTAATGTTATATTTTACAGGATATGGAGAATCGATTTGATTGTAATGTTAAATTTTACAGGATATGGAGAATGGTTTTGATTGTAATGTTATATTTTACAGGATTTGGAGAATCGTTTTGATTGTAATTTTATATTTTACAGGATATGGAGAATGGTTTTGATTGTAATCATGTTATATTTACAGGATTTGGAGAATGGTTTTGATTGTAATCATGTTATATTTACAGGATTTGGAGAATGGTTTTGATTGTAATGTTATATTTCACAGGATATGGAGAATCGTTTTGATTGTAATGTTATATTCTTCAGGATATGGAGAATCATTTTTGATTGTAATGTTATATTTTACAGGATATGGAGAATTGTTTTGATTGTAATGTTATATTTTACAGGATATGGAGAATCGTTTTGATTGTAATGTTATATTTTACAGGATTTGGAGAATCGTCTTGATTGCAGTGTTATATTTTACAGGATTATGGGAGAAATTACCTTAACAGTCTCCAATCTGTCAACCAAACTGACCGATGTCCTTTATCTGTATCAACAAAACAGAATCCTCTGTGACTGCTGTATACAGTGTAGTGACGGAGAAGTTTATGCCCATAAAATCATCCTGGCAATGTGGGGAATGTTTGGCTTCTACATTGATACTATTGACACAATTCAGGCTTCAAAATTCACAACTGCAGATGTTAATAACTTTATGAAGTTAATTTATTCAGGGAAGAGTTCATTAAATTTAAATGCAGCATTTAGAGTTGCTCAATTTGGAAAACAAATCGGTATTAAGTTACGTTGTATCGCAAATTCTCTTGCACATGATTCTTTAGAATCAGCTTTGTCAACCCTAAGATCATCTTCTTGTGTTGAATTTCAATTTAATAACAGTGAGAAAAACATCCTTTACATTAAATCCTTGCCTGATTATCAAAGCAGTTTTGCTGCCACAACAAATGTTAGATGTAGGGAGCCGATCAAGAAGACAAAGTCAATGTCTGGTAACAGTAGGGAACCCACCAAGAGGGCAAAGTCAGTGTCTGGTAACATTAAGGAGCCAGTCAAAAAGAGGAATTCAGTGTCTGGTAAAAGTAGGAAACAGATCAAGAGAGCAAAGTCAGTGTCTGATAACAGTAAGGAGCAGACCAAAAGAGCAAAGTCAATATCTGATAACAGTAAGGAACCTATCAAGAGGGCAAAGTCAATATCTGGTGTCAGTAGGGAACCAACTAAGAGAGCAAAAACAATAACTGGTAACAGTAGAAAGCCTACCAAGAGGGCAAAATCAATGTCTGGTAACAGTAAAGAGTCAACTGAGAGGGCAAAGTCAATATATGGTAACAGCAAGAAGCCTATCAAGAGATCAAAGTCAATGTATGGTAACAGTCGAGAACCTACCAAGAGGGCAAAGTCATTGTCTGGTAACAGTAAAGAGTCAACTAAGAGGGCAAAGTCAATGTCTGGTAACAGTAAAGAGTCAATTAAGAGGGCAAATTCAATGTCTTGTGATAGAAGGGAACCAGTCAAGAGGAGGAGGTCAATTATTACAGACAAAGGGAGTAAAAACTTAGACGAGTGTTCACTTTGTCAGTCATCAGATGTCAGTTCTACAGTACTCTTTGATGAAAATAAATCAGCTATATTTCCAACTAATATCACAGACCATAATGCTGAACTTGAAAAGAAAAATACCTGTATGTCTTATAATGAAGCACAACCAGAGATTGTGATAGAAGTAAAAACTGAAAACTGCAAGAACTTAATCCTAAAGACAGAGAAACAGGAAAATGAGGACTAGGACTTTGACGTGGAATCATTGTGTAGGAGTGTAGGGGCATTGGAGCTGCCAGAAATAATTCAGTCAGAGGGCAGTATTTAGAATGTTAATGTCACATGGAGAGTTTGTAGCCAATAATGCAGAATTGTACCAGACCATGTGGTTAATTTCAATATAAACAGGAACTAAGTTTTAAATGATTTTGTTACTTTAATATTTTGCTACAATTCAATAAAGGATAATGCACTTAACGCTGGGGTTTGGGTCTTCTTCCGGAGCCTCTGCTGCTTTTATATCTTAACCTTATATTACTTTTGTATATTTACTAAAGAATTCTGTCAATTTTGCACCAAATTTAAATGTTAAAATGATTTTAGACTTTGATACAATTAAATATAATTCTCTTTTTTGTCCTTACTGTTTTACAAATATAGAGAATTTACACTTACCTGCCCTTGATTAAACATTAGGTATGCATGAGAGGTGGAGCTAACATTGCAAGATTGGCTCTAAAATTAGACTAGAAAAATAACAATGACACATCGTTCACCTGAGCACATGAAAAGAGGCTATGAAAAGACAGAAATCAGTTCAGTATTGAAAAGTTTACAAAGGGGGGGGGGGGGGGGCTTAAATTTACACTACCTCAGGATGCTTCCATATCAATATTACTAATTGTGGCTTTGCTGTTCTTGACCTTTGAAAATCTTCTTCTCTGCTCCTGGGTAATAAACAGACTAATGTTATGAGCAAGGATGGCACCTGATCCCACCTCTGGAATGTCCAGGGGTTCCTATTTTATGCACTCGTCAGAAATTTGTATTGTTTAAAGATTTTTTTGAGATCGATCACTGTTCCTTATATCTTCGCCTTTTTCATTGTAAAATGTTATTTTTCTTTTAGATCCACCTCTCAGAGCTCCTGTCATCAATTGTCTCGAATCACTCTTAGGGGGAAATATCGGTGATAAGCGTTAATCCTGTTAATAGCACGTACGTTTATTGAGTTCACGCCAGAGCCAAAGCGGAATAAAAATCTTTGGATGAACAAACATTTATTTTTATTATTTATTGAGAAAAACTACATGTGGTGCAAGTCATACCTGCAGTATATAAATAAATCACATATATTTTCTTTTCTTTTTTAAAAAATGCATCACGTATAAAGTTACAAATATTTCTTTCAAAAACTCCAAAATTTCGTTCAAAACTAATACTCGTATGTTCTTCAAACATTTAAGAATTTTATAGTTATATACATTCATGTATTGTTATAAAGTTTACAATATTCACTTTGCAGTTGGTTATAAAGGACATACGAATAAAAAATATTAATCTTCAACAGCATTTTGACAGTTATTACAATATCTTTCATCCCTTGGAGTATACAACTGGATTACAGTAACTGCCAACCTCTATCTGTAATTTGTGGGCACTTATATTATTCAGTCTTAATTGAGTAAAAAAAAAAGAACGAAGCTTTTTTGAGATGGAAAAATTTCCAGTTTCTTTAAATTTTGTTAACTTGTTAATTGACTGTACATAGAATGACAATTTTCCATTACCTTTTTTTTTCATCTAGGCCCTACATTTACATGTGAGGATTTGACTAGGCCTATACTACAAAAAAGTAGGGGCTCAACTTGCCTTCGATGCACATTTACATTAGATTAACAATTAAACATAAGCATTTAGATATTAAGTTTATGAATCCACCCTGTAATTACTATAGACGCTTTGTTTCAGGATGGTGTATTTTGTGTATAAAGTGTTTTGCCAGGTGTGTCTGAATACACGCATTAAAATAAAAATCACTAAAATTATCACGTTTTAAAAACATCATATTACTGTATACACTCTTTTTTATATACAGTAATATGATATTTTTAAAACGTACTAATTTCAGCAATTTTTTATTTGCAATACGACCCACCCCTTCCCAATAATTTTGCAGATATATAGAATACTTTAGAAAGCATAGCTACTATTAATCTCAGCGAGATTCGTAGGGACTAAAAATTTTGGACTGGTGTCCCTACGACACCTAGGGACACCAGACCAAAATTTTTAGTCCCTACGAATCTCGCTGAGATTAAGCTACTATATGCTTGTGTCCCTTCAATAATAACGTCTGATTATTATTATCATTATTTATTATTATTTTTTTTTATTTTTTTGGCTTGTCAAGGAATTTTAAAGTTTTGGTAGAGCCCCCAAACTGAAAGTGTTTGGTTGTGCCCCCCCCCCCTTCCAACTGAAATTTCTTCCTACGAGCCTGTATTCAGGCACACCTATAAAAAAAAAACACAATACACCATCCTGAAACCAAACCAAGCACCTATGGTAACTACATGTTTGTAAAACTTTCATTTGGATTTCGGGCAATACAATCTCGGAAATACGATTGCCGTGCATGTTTTTTTTAATTTAGTGACAACAATTTGCTTCCTGTATGATTAACGAAACACAACTTACTTCGAGTCGAGTGTTTACAACGTACAGCGTCTGCAAGAAATCCATGTTCAGAAAGAGGACAGTTAACCTGAATAAGAACCTTAATTAAACCGTACTGTGACAGTGAGTACAGCAATTTCTCAAGCGTTAACTGTCAGAGGCCGACATAAACCTTTGTTTCCTAGAAGTTAATTCTGTGTTCCTCTCTAAAATTAGGGCTGGGACGATATATCGAGAAATCGATTCTGTGTGAGGACGATCGCATATCGATACATATGAAGAAATATTGAAAAATCGCAAAAAATTTCTGACTTAGATTTTGGGTTTAATAATATGTTGACGGTGCGACCGTTAGAGCAAGTGCAGATACCTTTCAGTTTTCATTACTTAGATCGGGCTCGTCAAACCGCACGTGACATTTGCTACGTCTAGACTTTGACGTCATATAACGTCGTATATATGTTGCATGAGCCTACCAAAACGAAGTGTGAACAATGCTAATTTTAATCAAGAAAGTTTATTCTACTATTTGTCTGCTATATATCCATTAAATCAAGGTGATTTTATTTTTTTGTTGAATTTTATTGCTACCGCGAGAACGTAGTTTCTGACGACTTGCAATTCCCTAAGCATTATGGGACAACAGGAAACTGCGGAAAAAAATTCATTTGGATCAGTGTGCAAAGTCCGAATTTTCTCTTCGCCCAGGCGTTGCTTTAAGAGCTTGCAGTGATGAGCGGCGCTTTGTGCCGCTCGCTGCACTCGCTATAATATGCTTTACGGTGTGACCATTGGGGTGAACGCAGTTGCCTATACACAGCTTACATTTGTAACGTTGAACTGCCTCTTCAAACAGCACGAGACACAGTCTAGACTGTGATGTCACATGACTTTGGAGACAGCCGAGCTGGTTGAACGAAGATAGAACGTTCTGTCTTTAAAATGATATTGTCCTACGGACCCAGTTTAACGATAGAATTTGTTCCGTGTATTGGCAATGTAGCAAAATAAATACGGGTGATAACTCGAACTCAGTGCATTTATTATCAGTGATTTTTTTAGGGCCGATTTGGGGCCGAAATTCGGTCCCAGACTCGATTGAAAATATGCCTGTATTTTCCCAAAATGTATTGGAAATTTTCCCAAAGAAAAACTTACAAAATATGTGATCAAATTCAGTTTGTTTATAGGCTAAGCATGTTTCTCAGTGAAGTTCAAGCTGGTTTTATTGTTCAGCCATGTTGGATTTCTTCAAAATTAGATAATCCATACAACTATTGTTCTTGATATAAGTAAATAGATAATTCATACCAAGAATAGTCTTGATTTGTTAAAAAAATTGTTTGTTAAAGTAATACAATGACAAAAACAAAGTTTTTTGACAATGCTTTTTATGTGACTGGGTTTTCTTGGAACTTCCCAATTTAGCCTAATTGACGCTGAAATTCCCAATTCCGAGGGCCCCAGCCCCCAGTCCCAAAGTACTGAAAAAGAACACTGATTATGATCAATCCAGAGAGTCCTGAATGTCAATATGGCGTGTAAATTTGAAGCGATAAAAAACGTTGAGAAAATGAGTTGAATATTCGTCTCTTTATGGATTATTTCTTAGGTTAAAAGGCATATAAAATCTCAGAAAGGTTTGTTATGATTAATTTGGTAGTTATTTTCAGTGCAACTCCTTTTGTATACTTCAAAATCATTTCAGAGCGGATCCGCTCTGATTTGCTACATTGCAAGTATGTGGGACATATTCTAACTGTGGTGAGGGCTTGTCTCGAGACACAGTTAGATTATTCTAACTAGTTAAACAAGACTACACGTCTTGTGCAATTTAGATTAGATGCAATTATTTTTGGTTTCTTTTAAGCTCTCTGCAAAGAAAGAAAAGTAAACGTATCTCTTGGTAAAAAACAATTATCCTTGGTCTTTTTTATGTTTTGTAATAATTTCGCATGGAATCCTGGTAGATAAGGAATTCTCTGAATGTTGCACAAGAAAAATTGCCTGACGTAGGTACAGATTTCATTCCGAATTTCCTCTGTTCTTACACATTAGTCTATTGAGGGTGCTTCATGCCCCTCGCTGCGCTCGCTATAAATATAAATATGAAATACATAAAAAATTGACAACTTTAAAAATTTTCTAAAATTTCAACTTGTGTAAAATAATTTTGTTTTACAACAGATATGCAACTTCTTTGAAAAAATTATTCGTATTTGTTAAGAAAAGTTTTGTTCATTTCAATACCAAAAAAAAAAAAGATTTTATAACCAATTCAACATATCAGGATACATAATGTATCATGGCTCAAATATTGTGATACATATCGATATAGAAAAAGTTGTATTGTCCCAGCCATATCTAAAATCGGCATTTGGCAGAAATAAACTCCAACTGAGGTAACAGCCTACATTAAAATACAATTAGTTGCAAAAATAATTAGTTGTGTATGAATTGCAAACTGACAAACAAATCAAATTTGCAAATGATGCTTGCTTTACAGTATCTTTAGTCCAGGTTATATAACTTAGTGAAGGTAAGAGATAGGTCTATTTTAACTGTTTTAAATCTATATTAACATTAAAAGTGTTAAAGTAATGACCTTCTTTTACAGGGTCTCTATAAATACTGAACAGATCTCTATAAAATAGTACAGAAAGGTGTATGACATTTTAAACAATATAAGAATTTGAAAATGTTCCATTGAATGATTCAATTTAGACCTTTGAAAAGTACATTGTAAATAAACATATTTTCTCTTAAAAGGTTTGAATTATATAAAATAGGTAAAAATGAAGTCATACAGGATTTGGAGAATTGTTTTGATTGTAATGTTAAATTTTACAGGATATGGAGAATCATGTTAATGGTAATGTTATATTTTACAGGATTTGTAGAGTTTTGATTGTAATGTTATATTTTACAGGATTTGGAGATTCATGTTAATAGTAATGTTAAATTTTACAGGATTTGGAGAGTCATGTTAACAGTAATGTTATATTTTACAGGATTTGTAGAGTTTTGATTGTAATGTTATATTTTACAGGATTTGGAGATTCATGTTAATAGTAATGATATATTTTACAGGATTTGGAGAGTCATGTTAACAGTAATGTTATATTTTACAGGATTTGTAGAGTTTTGATTGTAATGTTATATTTTACAGGATTTGGGGAATCATGTTAATAGTTATGTTATCTTTTACAGGATTTAGAGAATCATGTTAATACATGTAGTAATGATATATTTTACAGGATTTGGAGAATCATGTTAACAGTAATGTTATATTTTACAGGATTTGGGGAATCGTTTTAATACATGTAGTAATGTTATATTTTACAGGATTTGGAGATTCATGTTAATAGTAATGTTATATTTTACAGGATTTGGGGAATCGTTTTAATACGTGTAGTAATGTTATATTTTACAGGATTTGGAGATTCATGTTAATAGTTATGTTATATTTAACAGGATTTGGAGAGTCATGTTAACAGTAATGTTATATTTTACAGGATTTGGGGAATCGTTTTAATACATGTAGTAATGTTATATTTTACAGGATTTGGAGATTCATGTTAATAGTAATGATATATTTTACAGGATTTGGAGAGTCATGTTAACAGTAATGTTATATTTTACAGGATTTGTAGAGTTTTGATTGTAATGTTATATTTTACAGGATTTGGGGAATCATGTTAATAGTTATGTTATCTTTTACAGGATTTAGAGAATCATGTTAATACATGTAGTAATGATATATTTTACAGGATTTGGAGAATCATGTTAACAGTAATGTTATATTTTACAAGATTTGGGGAATCGTTTTAATACATGTAGTAATGTTATATTTTACAGGATTTGGAGATTCATGTTAATAGTAATGTTATATTTTACAGGATTTGGGGAATCGTTTTAATACGTGTAGTAATGTTATATTTTACAGGATTTGGAGATTCATGTTAATAGTTATGTTATATTTAACAGGATTTGGAGAGTCATGTTAACAGTAATGTTATATTTTACAGGATTTGGGGAATCGTTTTAATACATGTAGTAATGTTATATTTTACAGGATTTGGAGATTCATGTTAATAGTAATGATATATTTTACAGGATTTGGAGAATCATGTTAACAGTAATGTTATATTTTACAGGATTTGGGGAATCGTTTTAATACATGTAGTAATGTTATATTTTACAGGATTTGGAGATTCATGTTTATAGTAATGATATATTTAACAGGATTTGGAGAGTCATGTTAACAGTAATGTTATATATTTTACAGGATTTGGGGAATCGTTTTAATACATGTAGTAATGTTATATTTTACAGGATTTGGAGATTCATGTTAATAGTAATGTTATATTTTACAGGATTATGGGAGAAATTACCTTAACAGTCTCCAATCTGTCAACCAAACTGACCGATGTCCTTTATCTGTATCAACAAAACAGAATCCTCTGTGACTGCTGTATACAGTGTAGTGATGGAGAAGTTTATGCCCATAAAATCATCCTAGCCATGTGGGGAATGTTTGGCTTCTACGTTGATACTATTGACACAATTCAGGCTTCAAAATTCACAACTGCAGATGTTAATAACTTTATGAAGTTAATTTATTCAGGGGAAAGTTCATTATTAAAGTTAGATGCAGCATTTAGAGTTGCTCAGGTTGGCAAACTAATTGGGATTAGGTTACTTTGTATCTCAAGCTCTCTGACCCTACAAGAATCTTTAGAATCAGCTTTGTCTGCCCTTAAATCCTCTTCTGAATCAGGCGTGAAACTTAATAAGAAATACATTCTCTACATTAAATCATTGCCTGATTTTCAAAGCAATTTTTCGACCACAACAAATGTGAGATGTAGGGAGCCAATCAAGTCGACAAAATCAATGCCTGGTAACAGTATGAACAGTATCAAAGACAAAAGGAATAAAAACTTAGAGGAGTGTTGGCTTAGTCAGTCGTCAGATGTCAGCTCTACTATACTGATTAATGAAAATAAGTCAGCTGAATCTCCTACCATTGACAACAATGATGATGATACTTTTGAACATGAAAAGACAACAAGCCATACAGCTTATTCTGACCCACCACCGGAAATAGTAATAGAAGTCAAAACTGAAAACTGTGAACAGCCAGACTCAAGAAACGTAGATACTGAAAAAGAACAGGAAGATGACGACGAAGATTTTACAATGGAATCCTGGTCTGGGAGTGTAGAATCGCTGAAAACTGCCAAAAATAATTCAGTGAGGGAGTGGAGTGTAGAATCGCTGAAAACTGCTGAAAAAAATTCAGTGAGGGAGTGGAGTGTAGAATCGCTGAAAACTGCCGAAAATAATTCAGTGAGGAAGTGCAGTGTAGAATCCATGAAAACTGCCGAAAATAATTCAGTGAGGAAGTGCAGTGCAGACTTAAAAGATACCAGTCAGAAGTCAAACTTAAAAGATACCGGTCAGAAGAAAGCTGAGGCACAGGAAGGAGGGTGTAAATTAATCAAATGTAGGAAATGCCTCAAACACAAGAGGGCTCCTTTTATATATGCTGATACAACAGAGGGACTAGAAAACTTTTATAAGCATGCTATAGAATCTCATCCAGCTGCTTATATTCAGAATGTAAACTGTGAAATATGTGGAGCTTCTTATAAAAACTGTCAAGCAGTTATGTATATGGAACATTTAGTCAAAAAACATGGTATAGAATATGACTCTACAGTCTACCACAAGAAAACGTGTGATTTTGATGTATGTAAGCTGTAATAATATCTTTGATGTTTGAATAATCCTTATATTTATCAGATAGCCAAAACGTATCAATATTTGAATGAGATGTAGATTTCAGTGACATATTGATTGTGTATTTTGTAATTTTTGTTTCAGTGTGACCCTTGTATTTTATGTTGTAGAATTGTGAATACTGGACACTGTGTCAAACTAAATTCTCCACCCATAAAAAACAAGTGCATTCTGGGAAACGTAGCATTTGTGATGTGTGTGGAGAGTCGGTCAAAAACATCAGACATCACAGAGAGATTCATAAGGACAGGCCCAGAATACCGTGTGAAATCTGCGGTCACACCTTTGTCAGTGAGGCTTCTGTTAAGGTCTTTATTGATTTAACCATTTGACTTATTCTTGTATCCCTGTAAATAAAAATATGAAATGGATGTGAAAAAAATATCATTTTGACTTTGAATCAAAAACACACATACCGTATGTGTAATTCAAAAAGTGGGCATCATATTTTATCTGCTTTGGCGTGAACAATAATGTGCTAATTCATGACCAGTATGTGATGTTGACATTTGAATTTGGAGTCAAATTATTAGAATTTTAAAGAGTATGCTTTTCCTGGATAGAAAGTCTTGATCATTTGACTAGATTTTATTTTGATATACCGTACATACTCGCATATAAGGCGTTTGTATTTCTTAAGCTTATATTAGAGGGCTTGATGCTCTAAAATACCTATCTTTTTATAACTTGCCTATAAGTCGGACATAGAGTTTTGGACCAGAATTTAACTTCCAAAAAAACAACTTGTAGGCGAGTATATATGGTTAATGTATTATCATAAAAATCATATATTAATGAAGTTCTGTATCAAAGTACAGCTTACAAATCTGAAATGTTACTTTTCAGTCAAATATGGATAGCTTGAATACCATTGTTGGGACTTCCAATTCACTTGATCATAACAACTTTTATGTTTTTAACCCTTAATATCTTGAACCCTCAGATATTTCGATTTTTTCTCTCGGTCCCATTAAGTTCAAGATAAGCAGGTTTGACTGTACCTGGGAAATAATTGATACTTCAACCTAATTGTCTTTGCAGAATCATATTGCAAAAGTGCACGAAAAGAAATACAAATCTGTCGGTTTCTGCAAGTATTGTAATCAGAACTTCATAGAGCGGTACAAATATTTCAACCATATGTTCAGAGAGCACAAGGAGATTCCAAAAGGTATGAAAAGGTAAGTCTCAGGTGTCCACTTTGTATCTATTGCTTAACATCCTGGCCTAAATAAGATTTGTCTTGTCCATTTGACATTAGTCTTCAGTTTGAACATATGCACCAATGTTTTCAAGATTGATTCTTATTTATGCCATCCACAGATTTCTCTCTTTTTATTCTTTCGTGAGACTGATGCACCATCATGTGTCAAATCTTAACACTAGCTTTGCTTTTTGGCACAAATTTTGTTTTGGTCAAATCTTTACTGAAAAAAGCAAAAATCTTTTTATCTCATATTTACTCCTTTATTCAGTAAATATTTTTTTCATATCCTACTTGGACTGTGCAATAATATTGATATTCTGGTGCAGTGTATTTTGCGATTCGTTAACAAAAATTATCGTATTGTGATAAGTTTTTCCTGTATCTATATACTGGCAAACTGCTTGGGCTCTAGACTTCTTAAGTAAAATATGAAATTCAATAGGTTAGTAACATTTTCAGTCATGCCTAGCTAGTCATGCCAAAGAGTACCAAATGGTAATGTTGCTGTTGTATGGTTGCATTTCATTCCAAAACTGTAGTGAAATCAATAAGAATTTTTTTTTGTCACAATGAATTTATAATAATTTCACACACTCTTCTTATAGATGAAGGGTAATATTAAAATAAGAAAAAGAGCATTTTAACTGTCATTCATGATTGAAAATATTGCAATACATATTGCAATACAGTTAAAAATATCGCAATATATCACAATACAAAATGCCCCGCTGACACCCAGCCCCATTTCCTACACTATATATTTCAAAGCCCCATAATATTAATATAATCAAATACAAGTGTTTGCATTAGTGAACTTGGAAGACGGAGGTATAATTCTATATAGTTAAATTCATTAAACTATGCAAATCACAGATCTTGTTTCGAAGAATTTTTTTACCCCATTTTTTATTAGGCACTAACTTTAGTGGTGCAATATTGTTGAATTTTTATGCAATATTAAACAATTGATAGGGAAGACAAAAAATGTGTAATTAAAAAAACCCATAAAAAAATTGTTTAATTAAAAAAACCCCATAAAAAATGGTTTAAACTTGATAAAAAGAATCTCCCATGGTTTTTGTTGGGATATTTTTTATTCAATGTTTTTTCTCTCCCTTCACCAAGGCAAGAAAAATCACAACAAGGATTAAGATAAAAAAGACATATTCAATCATAAACCTCATTACAGACTTTATAGTTAAGACATTAGTTGATATTAAATAATTTAATCCATATTATTCACTCCTCTCTACATCTAAACTTTGATTTAAAATTAATGTGAAGGTGTAACGTACTGCACTAGCAATTTAATTTTAGTAAAGATGACAGTATACTGATAAATAAATTTACGATAATGTATTTACATATGTATTGTAACTCTCCCGGGTAGGACTTCATTATAATACCTGTACTTCATTATGTTTTAGGTACCAGTGTACCGAGTGTGACTTTGTGACTTACCAGATTGCTCTGTTGAAAAATCACAAGTTAAGACACAAAGAGCTTAAAGGTATTGTAGATAATGTACTCTTACTACATTATAGTCAAAGGCTAATGCCAAGCAATAGAGTATATGAATAGAGGTACTTGTATATTTCTGTACTGTCACTTTTTTTTGGGGGGGGGGGGGGATTACATTCTCATCAAAGTTAAATGTTCCTTGAATCCTCTGAATCAATTTTTCTGTCATGTTGAAGTGTCTAAATCACATTTCTATAGTGGTGAATTCTCTTAATCACTTTTTCTGTGGTGGTGAATTCTCTTAACCACTTTTTCTGTGGTGATGAATTCTTTGAACCACTTTTTTTTTGTGGTGATGAATTCTTTAAATCACTTTTTTCTGTGGCAATGAATTCTTTGAATCCCTTTTCTTAACAACAAGGATGTTATAATTTTTAAACTTGATATCAGTAACCAATGTGCTTATAATAATTTGTAGAAAACCATGATTTTTAAGTTTCTTTGATAATGAGATGTTTAAGTTTCTCCATAATCCTTTGTCAAAAAGAAATATTTGGTAAAGGTGAGCATTGTGGCCCAGGGGCCTCTTATTTTATTTCAGATGAAGCTGGAAAGGCAAAATACTAAGAATTTGTTTCTTTAAAATTTGTGAAGAAAACGTAGAATTTTTCAAATTAACAGGATTTAATAATGCAACTGTCTTTGATAAGTTTTGTTTTAAAAAAAAATCTTTTTTTTTTCTTTAATTTTTTTGTTGTTGTTGTCATTTTAGGATTGAAAATTGAACGAAACTACAAATGTCACTTCTGTGGAAAAGCATTTATTACGAACATTAGTCGCAATTACCACGTACAGCAGCATCATGGTAATAATTTAATAAACAATACATGTATGTCTTTCTTTGTAATGTTAGGATTAACGGTTGCAATTACTGTTGACGTACAATTTTGGGATTAGTTAGCACTATGTATGCGGCCAAAAACTTTCTGTGAAAATTTGTCTCAGATTACCTAAAGAGCATTTAAGTCAATTAAGATATACAATGGCAAATCAAGAAATCGATATTATTTTCTACCTGTAGAAATCGTGATTCTGTAGAATTATGACCTTGTGGGAAAAATGTATGTTTACAGTATTGCCAAAAAATAACCTGTGTAAGCACTGAAGAATTATATCTGGACATTTTTAGTGGGGGTTTTTGGATATGACAATTTTTCTGTCTACACTGCTGTGTAAACACAGCTGATTGATCTGTGGAATCTATCCCTGTCTGCTCAATTATGACACACAAATTCTTAAAAGCAATGAAAGCCATTCTAATTGCTTAAATTTTAATGTAACTATGTATATTGATTTTGAACACTTGCATGTAAAGGATAATTTTTATGCCCCGCCATGAATATGGCCGGGGCATATAGTGTTTGTCATGTCCATCTTCCGTCCTTCTGTCCTTCCATCCTTCCGTCTGTCCTTCCGTCACACTTTGCGTTTAGCCCTGTTCAAAGCTCAGTTTCAAACAAACTATCCAAGATATTTTTGTCAAACTTCATGTGCTGATAGATATTGATGAGAGCTATGCAACTGCATCAACATTTTTTGACCTTGACCTTTCCTTTGACCTTGACCTCACTTTTCTTAAATTAGTGTTTAGCTCAGTTTTAAAGATACCATTCAAGATAGTGTAATCAAACTTCATATGTTGACACATACTGATGTAAGCTATTCAACTGCATCAACATTTTTTGACCTTGACCTTTCTTTTGACCTTGACCTCACTTTTCTTAAATTAGTGTTTAGCTCAGTTTTAAAGATACCATTCAAGATAGTGTAATCAAACTTCATATGTTGATACATACTGATGTAAGTTATTCAACTGCATCAACATTTTTTTGACCTTGACCTTTCTTTTGACCTTGACCTCACTTAGTGTTTAGCTCAGTTTTAATGAAACCATTCAAGATATTTTTAACAAACTTCATATACTGATACATACTGATGAGAGCTATTCAACTGCATCAATATTTTTTACCTTGACCTTTTCTTTGACCTTGACCTCACTTTTCTTAAATAAGTTTTTAGCTCAGTTTTAAGGATACCATTCAAGATAATGTTATCAAACTTCATATGCTGATACATACTGATGAGAGTTATTCAACTGCATCGACATTTTTTGACCTTGACCTTTCCTTTGACCTTGACCTCACTTTTCTTAAATTAGTGTCAAACTTTGTATGCTGATACATACTGATGAGAGCTATTCAACTGCATCAATATTTTTTGACTTTGACCTTTCCTTTGACCTTGACCTCACTTTTCTTAAATTAGTGTTAAGCTCAGTTTTAAAACCATTCATAATGTTTTATCAAATTTCATATGCTAATACTTACTGGACATATTTCTAGTCTTTTTTAAGTTACATGTACTAGGACTTTATTTTGGCCTCTTATGAGGGTAGATTCGGCATATTAGAAAGGGGGGATGATCACTGATAGTGAAACTACTATTTATAGTGCTTGCCTAAGTACTATAAATAAACTTATACTAGTATTAGGATTTGTTACAAGTGTATTGCTTAAATGTTGGAGATTAGAAATGCTCAGATATCTCCATGTAGCAAAATGTCTGTGAAACTCAAAGATGAAAATCATGTATTCTTCAGTATATATTGACTGTAAGATAAGTGTTTAATTAACAGCATAAATTGACAATTATCAAGGAAAGGGGAGTTAGTTAAACTAAATTAAGGATGAAGTTAAAATGAACCTTGAACCTTGATGTGCTTTATTTGATATTTCAGTCAGTAAAGCCTACCTACAGTGTCCCTATGACAACTGTACTACAGTGTTTCAGAAAAAAAGAAGTTTACAGATCCATATCAGAGACATCCATGAGGTAAACATATTACAATACACACATCCATGAGGTGAACATATTACAATACACACATCCATGAGGTAAACATATTACACACATCCGTGAGGTAAACATATTACAATACACACATCCATGAGGTAAACATATTACACACATCCGTGAGGTGAACATATTACAATACACACATCCATGAGGTAAACATATTACACACATCCATGAGGTAAACATATTGCAATACACACACATACATGAGGTAAACATATTGCAATACACACACATACATGAGGTAAACATATTGCAATACACACACATACATGAGGTAAACATATTGCAATACACACACATACATGAGGTAAACATATTGCAATACACACACATACATGAGGTAAACATATTGCAATACACACACATACATGAGGTAAACATATTGCAATACACACACATACATGAGGTAAACATATTACAATACACACATCCATGAGGTAAACATATTACACACATCCATGAGGTAAACATATTACAATACACACATCCATGAGGTAAACATATTACACACATCCATGAGGTAAGCATATTACAATACACACATCCATGAGGTAAACATATTACACACATCCATGAGGTAAACATATTACAATACACACATCCATGAGGTAAACATATTACACACATCCGTGAGGTAAACATATTACACACATCCGTGAGGTAAACATATTACAATACACACATCCATGAGGTAAACATATTACACACATCCATGAGGTAAACATATTACAATACACACATCCATGAGGTAAACATATTACACACATACATGAGGTAAACATATTACAATACACACATCCATGAGGTAAACATATTACACACATACATGAGGTAAACATATTACAATACACACATCCATGAGGTAAACATATTACACACATACATGAGGTAAACATATTGCAATACACACACATACATGAGGTAAACATATTACAATACACACACACATACACAATGAGTTGAATGTTATCTCAAACTTTTGACATCTCCAATACCATAGATATGTCAGATGGAGTCCAAACTGTTTTTTCTTTATGTATTTTAACCTCAATATCTCAAATCCTCAGATATCTTGATGATTTTGTCTCAGTCCCAATGGGTTTGAGAGATATGCAGTCAAACCTGTCATAGAAACAACCTATATTAACAACTTCCTGTCATATTCGACTGTTGAATTTCCTTTCAAGAATTTTCATCATATTTTGCCTGCATTCAGTGACTCCCTGTCTAACTTGACATGCGACCATCAATTTCTTTCCTAAGGCGGTTTAAGTTCCTGAATTTAGCAACTTTCAGCCCCACATTTGGCAACAAGAGTGATAAAATGTTTATTTTTTGCCCCATCCCTGAATTTGTAGAAAGATGTTGGCAAAAATATAAACATTAAGTAACTGTACTTGAAGATTAACTTTGAAATGGTTTCAACAAGAAGTATATAAAACTTGTGTACATTTGTGCATAAAAATCCTTGTATTCATGATTATCTTTTTTGTTTTTCCCTTTTGGGCATAATCTTGGTGTGAGTAGTTTTTATCCTTAACAGTATCATAAAAGTTTAAAACGCTATAAAAACAAACCTATTTTGACTTTTCTTTCAAAATATTAATTTACACCTAACACAAAACAGGTAAAATTAATTTGTACAAACTAATATTTATTATAAGAATATATTTTATTCATCAAAATGAGTAAAAATGATTGTAAAATACTGGATATGTTGAATTCAGGAGACAAGAAATTATCTTTAGGGGTTTTTTTGCATGTCTTTGAAAATTTGCTAGAATATGTGACCATCCTAGAATTTTCTGTAAACTATTACTAATACACTATTTACATTTATGTGATATACTGGAGAATCACATATTTTCATGGGGTCAAATTTTTGTGTTTTGAGAAAAAAGCTATGGGTTTGTGGGGATTGGATTTCGTGGATGAAGAATTGTTGAGTAGTTATGTGTTTGACATTCTACATTTCATGGTGGATGAGAATTCGTGGGTCTCTTCATACCTCAAAAACAACGATAATTAACACACACACACCCATGAGTGTTTTCACAGTATCACTTTTATTTAGATGCATGTATTTTGTAGTAATTTAAATTGGTATATCTGATCCAAGAGGATTTTTCAAAAGGTGATTTACAATTTTTTTTTCAGATTGGAAAGATATTTCAGTGTCATGTCTGCCCATACAAATGTAATCGGCAAGGAAATCTTGTGAAACACATTCGTACTGTCCACAAAGAAGAGGTGTCTACTCGGGATTCTCGACGGAAACAGGCCATGTTGTCAGGGAAAGGTTACCATGAAGCAGTTGGTCAGATTCCTAGGGAGAATCCGGAAGATGGAAAAAGCAGTGAGGAGGAGGGGAACATTTCAATCTGAGCAGAATTTGTTTGAGGAGTGGATACATGAAATAGTTGATTTTCAACTAGAAAGTAGCTACCTGTAAATTTATTTGTCAGTGAAGAGAAAACATTTCTGCAATTATGGATATTGAGTTACATAAATGAGTTATATGAATATTTAGCTCACCTCAACAAAGTTGGGCGGAGCTTATGAAATACCGTCAGCATTCCAGGTTAAAGTTTTTGGAGAGATTTCTTTTCAAGTACTTCTGTGCCCTATATTAATCAGAGATGCATGGAATATGCTTATAGCATGCTTCACTGTACCAGTCAAGGTTTCAGCTAAAGAATGACCAGATTTTTGGTGCAGATGTCATTTCCAAGTAACTATAAGCTTATATTGACCAAACTTGTATGGATGATACATCTAAGGATGAACACTACCAGGCTTGCTTTAGATGCTGGATCTGACCTACTTTTTCTGGATGAGTGACCAGTTTAATGTTTTTGGAGCAGGTTCATTCTAAAGTAACTATATGCCCTATGTTGACTAAACTTGCATGGATGATACATTTAAAGATCCATACTAATAGGTTTGCTTCAGATGCTGGATCTGACCTACATTTTCCAGGTCGACCAGATGAGTGACCAGGTTAAAGTTTTTGGAGCAGGTTCATTCTAAAGTAACTGTTTGCCCGACCTGGACCAAACTTGCATAGATGATACATGTAAGGATGCACACTTCTGGACTTGCTTGGGATGCTGAATTTGACTTACATGTATATTTTCTAGATGAGTGACCAGGTTAAAGACTTTGGAGCAGTTTCTTTTTTAACTGACTATAAGCCCTATGCTAACCAACTTTGCATGATAAAGCCAAACTTACATGGATGATGCATCAAAGGATGAATACTCTCAAACTTGCTTCAGATGCTGGATTTGATGTACATTTTCTGGATAAGTGACTAGTTTAAAGTTTTTAGATAAGTCCATTCCCAAGTACTGTAACTGCAAGCCCTATCGGACCAAAATTGCATAAATGTTTGCATGTAGGGATGCACTCTGCTAGATTATTAGTTAAGAGTTGGACTTTGTCTTACTTAAAGACAACATTCATTTAAGTGAACTCTGTAATCTCTGATTACCTATGTTTTTTTTCGGATTAATGAATAATGATCTGTGTAAAAATACTAAGAAGTTCATTTACAAGTTAGAATTTTAAAATTGATTACTGTGTATTATATTACTGTATACATGGTTATTTTTTGCCCCATTTTTTGAAACTTGCAAATGATTTTGCCCTCTTTTAAATTTGCCCAGACACAGTTGTGTTAAAGAGATAATTCTGTTTTCATTGAATTTGCCAATTTTAAATTTGCAGACTTGCAAGGAAGGCAAAAGGGGCAAAAATTTCCCATATACAATAACTACATTTGTTTGAATAGCAACTACAAATCTGTAAGCACCAACCATTGTCATTTTCATTCTATTTAAAAGAATAAATGATTATAAGCCCTGTTTTTTTTTTGTTCTAATGGTTGAGGACCAGAGCGGCTTTATGCCGCTTATGAATGAGTTAGTGCCAATTGTTTGTCCATTCGTCTTTTTATAAAGTGCATATTAAATTTCCATGAATTTTGAAAAATTTCGTTCTTACATTTCTGCAAATTAATATGTAGCTGTCATTGTACCTTAACACTAGGTTTACGCAATTTACCTGTGGCAATGAGTAGCAAAAAAATTTTTTTTTTTTTAAATTATAATTAAGATTAAGATCCCACACAGCAGCAGCAGCAGTAGGCAAGATTGACAGACAAACTCAAGTTTCTGTGAAGAATGTTGGGTACAAATTCAATGCCAAATCAGACATAACCTATTCTGGCACCAAATTTATTGCCAACAGGGGGTTGAACTAGTAATTTTCATACAAATATAGAAAATTTTATGTATTATTTTACACCTAGGATGCATTTTGTAATTGCCAAATATTAGATTACACTAAGATACAGTTTTTGATTTTGATGATTATTGCTGCCATGATTACTAAGAAAAGAAAGGATCAGTGCACTTAACATGTTTAAGCTATGAGAGTTGGGTCCCAGTGCTTTGAAAAAAATAAATTTCTGAAGTTTTTAGCTCACATGAGCCGAAGGCTCAAGTGAGCTTTTCTGATCGAAATTTGTCTGTTGTCTGTCGTCATCGTAAACTTTTAACATTTTCATTTTCTTCTTAGAACCGAACTTGCAACAAAGTATCCTTGGGTAAAGGGGATTCAAGTTTGTTCAAATAAAGGTCCACACCTTCTTCCAAGGGGAGATAATTATGAATTTGTGAAAAATTAATGGCATCATTTAAAAATCTTCTTCTTAAGAACAACTGTGCTAGAAAATATGAAACCCATGTGGAAACATCCTCAGGTAGTGTAGATTCAAGTGTGTTCAAATCATGACCCCTGGGGCTAGGGTGGGGCCACTATGGGGATCAAAGTTTAACATAGTAATACATAGGAAAAATCTTTAAAAATCTTCTTCTCAAGAACAGTAAAGCTGTGAATGGTCATTTTTATATGGAAGCATCATCAGGTAATGTATATTCAAGTTTGATCAAATCATGTCCCCTGGGGTAGGGTGGGGCCACAATGGGTGATCAAAGATTTACATAGGAACACATAGGAAAAATCTTTAAAAATCTTCTTCTCAAGAACAGTAAAGCTGTGATTGGTCATATTTATATGGAAGCATCCTCAGGTAGTGTAGATTCAAGTTTGTTCAAATCATGACCCCCGGGGTAGGGTGGGGCCACAATGGGCGATCAAAGATTTACATAGTAATACATAGGGAAAATCTTCTTCTCAAGAACAGCAAAGCCATGATTAGATACACATGTATTTATATGAAAGCATCCTCAGGTAGTGTAGATTCAATTTTGTTCAAATCATGACCCCTGGGGGTAGGGTGGGGCCACAAGGGTTAATCAAATTTTTATACATTGGAAAAATCTTTAAAAATTTTCTTCTCAAAAACAGCAAAGCCATGATTGATCATAATAATATAAAAACATTCTCAGTAATGTAGATTTAAATGTGTTCAAATCATGACCCCCAGGAGAATAGAGGGACCATAACAAGGGATCATAGTTATACATAGGAATATAATGGATATATCAATTAATATTTTCATCTGTAGAACAGCAAAGCCATTATGTATAATATTAATTCAAAAGCATCCTTAGGAAGTGTAGATTCAAGTTTGTTAAAAGCATACCCTCCCCCCTTTCGAACCACTTTTATATTTAAGCTTTTCAATACTGAACTGATTTCTGCTTTTTCCTAGCCAAACTGCTCAGGTGAGCAATGTGGCCCCTGGGCCTCTTGTTTAACTTTTTGCATCAAAGTTATTAAACAATGTCTTAAGAGCAAAATTTGATTTATTATATCACATGAAAGTATTAAATAATGCCGAGCGACACTGACTTTTGCAACTGGGATCTAGCAGTTTTGTCACATTTCTATTCATTGTTTACATCGATCCGCAACTTGTCCATTCGTCTCATTTGCACAGAATATGTTTTTTAACTTAAACTTATACGTGTCCACAGGGCAGTGTTGGACAACTTGCGGCTCATATGCAATTTTTTGAAAAATTCTCCAAACTACGGTCGAGTTAGTTACTAGATTAACAGGTCATCGAGTGTAAACCCATTTTGACCCGTTTGAAATTATAATCACTTTATTTACGTGACATTCCACCCAGGCGCCTGAAGTGTGGATCGATACCCCCCCCCCTTTAAAATAAAAAAAAAATGTAAGAGCTTATAATTTGTCAATAATATAAAATTCCCTCATCAATCACATCCATATGTCGTTCTATGCAAGCAGATTTATCTTTTCTTACGTTTAGAGAATGGCCTTTTTCGGTATAATAAAATGTACCGTACAAGGCCATTTATTCTCTTTAGAAAAGTGGACAAGCTTTCGCCAACATCGATGTAGGCGAAAGCCTGTCCACTTCTCTAAAGAGAATAAAGGCCACTCTCTAAACGTAAGAAAAGGTACAATCTGCTTGCATAGAACGACATATGGATGTGATTGATGCCCAGGGGGAATTTTATATTATTAATAAATTATAAGCTCTTACATTTTTTTTTTATTAAAGGGGGGGGGGGTATCGATCCACACTTCAGGCGCCTGTGATTCCACTGCTCGATACGCTTTCATTGTGTCTGTCATTGGATGATTCTTAAGTGTCTAATCTATCGACTTCCGACTTTAAAGCATGGAAGATTTTGAAATTTGTTTTAGTGTTTTAAAGTTTACATTATCTTCTTTCACTATAATGTTTTCGTTTGGGGTATTTTTCAAGGAAATCCTGGTATTGTCAGTGCAAATCAGGTGCACGATTAGTAGGTAGCTGTCCTCATGTAGCCTCTGTATTGTGGTCTGCAGGCATCTACAGAAACAACTCATCCATAAACACTAATATCATACTTGACAATGTTTTGGATTGCCGAAATGAAACAGATAATATTGAAGACATAAGCGAGTGATTATCGACATTGTAACGTGGAAGAATTTTTGTTGACCATGGTTGTTGAATATCAAATATACTTGTTCCGTCAATAAAATGTTTGAATTACAAAAAGTTTATATTTCATGGAATTTTCATGTTAACCTAGCAACTTTAGAGTCACAACTCAAATTTGTATGTCATCAACATTTTTTACCTCGATCTTTCCTTTGACCTTGACGTCACTTTTCTTGAATTTGTGTTTAGCTAAGTTTCAAAGAATTTATTCATGACATTTTCATTATACTTCATATGCTGATACATATCAATGAGAGCTTTTCAACTGCATCAACATTCTTTTGACATTGACGTCTCCTTTGACCTTGACCTCATTTTCTTGAATTAGTGATTATCTCAATAACAAAGAAACTGATGATATATTTATCAAACCTTGTATGCGTATACATATTGATCAGAGCTGTTCAACTGCATCAACTTTTTTATTACCTTGACCTTTCCTTTGACCTTGACATTACTTTCTTACAAATTTATTGATTATCTTAAGGACCCTCTATACACCAGTGCAAAATGTTTTTTGGACATTGAGAAAATTATATTGAATAAAGTGTAAATATTGAGCTTATTTCTCTAATTTTCAATATATCAATATATGGTACGTGGTATTTACCCCCAGGAAAAATGTTCAGAGACAACAAAGTATCAATGAACAGAAATCACTATTGTTTTCTTCCGTGCATGGAGAAAATACTTGCAAATAAAGTGTTCAATTAATTTATCTTGGCCTTTTTCAAATGATAAGAATACTAAATTGATTACAAATTGAGTAATATACTGTAAATTTTAATTTATTGGAATTGAGATCTAAGGGCAGATCACTCTAACTGCAGAGAAATACCATAGAATCAGAACTCTTTAGTGTGCAGTTAGAGAGGGTTCTTAATTCCAAAGAAAATTGAGATATTTTATCAAACCTTATATATGCTTGCAGGATCGCTTTATCAGTACCTTCTCAGGGGGCGAATTTCGGCCCATTCCAAATGGAAAATTAGACCCAATTTTTTCCAAGTTTGTAAGGAAAAAATTCCCAAAATAAAATATTGAACATATAAATATATTTTTAAACTAAATCATAGAGTCTCCACATGGCTTAAAACTTTGCCAGCTTCTGAAGATAGAGAGAAAGATAGAGAAAAGAGTTAGATACCTTACATCTTTTAATTTACATTAATTAGAGGGCAAATATTATAATATTTTCTTTTAAAACCATTTTCTTACGTAGTTCTTTTCAGCCTGAGACCTTATCTTAGAGGTATAAATGATATTGATACAACACATCTGCTAGGTGACTGCCCAATGCTTTATAATTGTTACATTCAACTCAGTAATTAAAAAAATATTGTATTTAAAACACCCATTTTTCTTTTTTCCCAATTTTATCAAACTGTCATCGAATTTTCCCAATTAAAAAAAAATATGGCATTTCCCAAAATAGGGTGATAAATCCCTGGCTTGTGCATGTTGATTAGAGCTGTTTCAATGCATCAACATCTTTTCTTTTTTTTTTTTTTTTTTTTGGTGCAGAAAGGTAATATAAATTTTTGGCAAAACATATGGTGAACCATATTGTAAACCTTTCAAAATATTAATCCACCCACAATTTTATTCTGATTTAAAGATTGGTGACCTAATTAAGTACTGAGAATTGTCACTTCTGGGAAAAGTTATAAAAAAATTTCAAGAAGAATATTTCTCCATGACTTAGTATATAATAAGTTCAAATCAAAGTTCACGAGAAATGATTAATAAGTGATACGGGAAAAAAAATTCCGTTAAATGAACTTTAATTTTAGTACGCGTTGACTTTTTTCCTGAATGCGTTCTGGGCGAAAATTTTCAGCCATTTCAGAGTAACAAGGTTAGTTTTCTCTTGTTGTGTGATATCTTAAAGTAAGAATTGACAAATGAGATATGGATAAAAAATTTCTTTTACGTTGGTATATGCAGCTTAGATCGCAAATGTAATCGGCGCGATCCCACTCGTTACTTTTTTAAAAAATTAAATGATGTATTTATTGTTTGTTGTTTTCATTTAAATAAATATTCATTATTTTTAATTGATAAAAAAGAATTCCTTATTGAGAAGAGAATTCAAGAGAATCTAAAGAAACTTTGATTTTGCTAATGTTCTGGAAATATGGAAAGGAATCTTAGATGTAAAATTTGTGTGCATATTGTGCAAGTAATAAAATCACTTTTGTCAGTCGAGAAATGTTTAGATTGACAATTTGCACTTTTATTCTAATGCTTGGTATTCATATATCTTGCAAATGAAAATCATCAAATGATCTGACTTCTTCAAAATTTTTGTCTTTGAGTATTCTTGAATAATACTGTGAAATGTACATTTATATACACTGACATGTATTTAGAATTTTAAGTTTAATTAAGAAATAAACAACAATGTTAAAAAAATCTCTGGGAAATGAACTTGGTTGGTCACGTGATCAAATCCTTTGAAGCCTGAAGAGCTTCTCAGAAGATTTGATCACGTACCAACCAAGTTCATTTCCCAGTGAACTTTTCAACATTGTTGTTTATTACTTTTATTTACATTTGAGACCAATATTCTGAATGGAACTGCATTTATTACATGAGCGGCCCCCGTATTGCTATGTTGTGACGCGCAATGACTTAGAAGCTGTTTGGTCTTGAGAGTTCGCCTCGCTCCAACATTTGAATACTTACATTGATGTTCAGCAGTCCAGTTCAGGAAATATCTGTTCATAATGAAAAACACAATGATCGCTACTGAGAATAATCTTACTATTATTGTATGAGTTCTTTATATTATTATATGAATTTAAAAGCGGTGCTATCGTCTTCAGTTTACATACCTTCAAAGGAATTTCGGGTTAAAAAGGTAAGCATGATTTTAGGCTAATTAGAAACATTCTTCACACCCAAGGAAGATCTAGTGATCATTTGTTGAACGAAAAAAAAATATATGTTTCAATAATTTTATCTTTTGCATCGCTTTAACGGCTTAGAAGTTCCGAAACCAGTGTCACTGTGACAGAAATATATGTAGACAAGATATCATCTCGCTGTGTGATTCGGTCTTGCCATGACCTCTGACCCCCTAATAAGTTCATACAGAATTGAACATATTTTCTCTTCAATAAGTTCATCGATGAAAAATATTTGCAAATGTAAATAATAATGAATGTGCATGGCACACGTTAAGAAGTCTCCTTAGAATGAGACATTTCCCCCTAAATTTCTCCATGGGAGAATTATTAAGTGATTTTGGGTCTACGTTGATTCCTGTGTAATGCCTCAGTCAAGGAATAATTTAATGTAAATGCTTTACTTTCATTTATTTAAGAAAAGGTTGGACTGCTTTACTTTTGTTTTATTCAGAAAAGGATGGGACAAGCATATTTTTTGGTAGGAAAAGTAATTTTATGATAATAACCTGTTTGGAGGCGAGTACTGCAGAATTTTATTTGTCTACCCTATGGATTTTGCATGTTTACAATGAAATGAAGTTAGTTATTTGTAGGTTTACAGTAAAATGATTGAAGTAAGTAATTTGTAGGTTTACTGTATAGTGAACTGAAGTATGTTCAATAATTTGTAGGTTTACTGTAAAGTGAAATGAAGTAATTTGTAGGTTTACTATAAAGTGAAATGAAGTAATTTGTAGGTCTACTGTACAGTGGAATGAAGTAAGTAATTGTAGGTTTACTTTACAGTGAAATGACACATGAAGTCAACATATCTGTGCCTGGTCTTGGGGCAAAACTGAGTGATGTCCTTTATCTTTATCAACAAAACAGAATCCTCTGTGACTGCTGTATACAGTGTAGTGATGGAGAAGTTTATGCCCATAAAATCATCCTGGCCATGTGGGGAATGTTTGGCTTCTACATTGACACTATTGACACAATTCAGGCTTTAGGATTCACAACTGCAGATGTTAATAACTTTATGAAGTTAATTTATTCAGGGAAAAATTTCTTTACATATGCAGAAGCATTAGAAATGTGCAGATTTGGAAATCATATAGGCGTGAACCTTTTAGTACCTGTGTGTGTAAGTTTGAATTCACAAGAAATGACTATTGACAAACATTTAGAAACAGTTATCACAGATTTCATGTCATCTGGAGTCCCAGGAGTGTACTCCAACACTCTTCATGTTAGGTTTGAGTCGAGCTATAATAGGAATATAATGAGTTCAGCGAATGTCAGATGTAAGGAACCACAGAGAGATTCTTCTCAGTCAGTGAGGGAGGGGCATCATTCTCCTGATGTTGATATGACAGAAGTTAAGGAGGAAGATCAATGGGAAGTTGCTGAAGGAGAATCATCTGATGATGTCACTGTACCACAAAGTGAACAGGTGTCTATGACATCTCAAGAAAAAAACTTAGCTGAAGCCGGGACTGATGATACATCAGAAACAAATGAAAATAGAACTAAAGATATAACAGGTGAACAGAAAAAAGTGTATAAGAATGAAGAGGAAACAAAATCCCAGATACATTCAAATTTGGCTTTTACAGAAAGTACTGGTAATTTAGAACAGCTGGAAATACATGCCAGAGGTAAGGATACTGACTATCCTAGCAAGATAACAAGAAGAATCGTGAAAACAATCTTGCTGACGAAGTGTAAGCACTGTCGCAAAATGAAATTGCAAAGTCCCTTTCTGTACAATGAGAAAACAATGGAAGGAAAAGAAAAATTCAAATTGCATTGTGCTCATTCGCATGAGTTGGCACGGCTGAGTGATATTGCTTGTGACATCTGTGGCTTTAGCTACAAAAGATGTACTGCAGAGACTTACATGGACCATAGAGTACGTAAACACGGAGTCACTGATTATGATACCAATGTTTTCACGAAGAAATACTGTGATGTAGAGGTAAAAATATATATATATATTTAAAATTGACACATATTTATTAAATATACATACCGGTAACCAAAAAAAAAAAAATAGGCTTGATTCAAATTTTATAAGATACCTTTTTTTATTTTTACTTATTTTTTAGATGAATTATTACTAGTAAGTGTAATGTAAATTTTTGACACTTCTAAATCATGTACTCAACATGATGGTATGAACGTGCCAAGTTGTTTAACATAAAATTTTTCTCTATTATAAAATTTAATAATGACAGACTATTAGTGCCTCTGACTGAGGAACTAATGCTTCATGATGAATTCATGTAGTTATATAATGATACATACAGAAGTAGCTATACAAATCAGCTTTATTTTGTAGAACTGCCAATTTTGGGCAATATGTAGATGTAAAGTAAAGGTACACAAAGAAAAGGTTC
Organism: Saccostrea echinata; assembly: GCF_033153115.1. NCBI lineage: Eukaryota > Metazoa > Mollusca > Bivalvia > Ostreida > Ostreidae > Saccostrea > Saccostrea echinata. The sequence continues at coordinate 34,482,252 of NW_026889779.1, forward strand.
ACCTGAGTCAGTCGGCCATCTGTAACATTTGTGGAGCTGTGTTAAAGAACTCAGATAGTTTAAGAAGCCACGTGCTCCAACACAAAGAGACATCCCACCAGTGTGAAATCTGTGGCAAGACTCTGACTACACGTACTGGTTTGAAGGTATACTTGACATGATATTAGGCCTGCATGAAAATGAATATTCCTTACTGAGGCCACCGTGTCTGTCTGTCTGTTGGCTCTCAAGCTATCTGTTAACAGACTTTCATGTAATGTATCAATTCTTCCCTAATCTGTCCACATGTGATACACAGATGTCGCAAGCATTTTAAATTGATAATACTGTGACAGTAATTGGTAAATACATGTATTGTTTTTTTTATTGATACATCTAAAGTATCATAAAACACAAAGGTTACAGGGTATTTCCAAAGTAAATTTGGATTAACTTATGAATCCTTGTACTTCTTTATGAAAGGCAGTGTTTGTTTTCAAGGAAGATAGGACTATGAAATGGTGAAGATAAGGTGGGGTTGTATAAATTTTTCCTTAAGTTTTAAAGCTTCAAATTTTTCCACCAGATTGTTACCAATGGTAAATATGGTGCCATATATAGGGATTCAAAGTTACATGGGAATGTAAAGTAAAAATCATTAACAATCTTCTCGAGAACATCAAGGATACAATTTGACAATATACAAGCATGCGATATTATTGTTATTCACATGTTTTCAAAATTTGTTCCTTAGATTCAGAATTGTGACATGATAGTGGTCCCAAGCTATCTGCTTGACATTTAGAAAAATCCTTCAATTTTTTCTATTACTTTTCATTGCAGGTACATATTGAGGCAGTGCATGAGGGGAAATATAAGTCTGTAGGATTCTGTAGCCATTGTAATAAAAGCTTCAGAGCTCGGTATACCTACTTCAATCATATGTACCGGGAACACAAGGAGATTCCACAGGGCATGAAAGGGTAGGTACACATGTACCAAGAACACAAGGAGATTCCACAGGGCATGAAAGGGTAGGTACACATGTACCAAGAACACAAGGAGATTCCACAGGGCATGAAAGGGTAGGTACACATGTACCAAGAACACAAGAAGATTCCACAGGGCATGAAAGGGTAGGTACACATGTACCAAGAACACAAGGAGATTCCACAGGGCATGAAAGGGTAGGTACACATGTACCAAGAACACAAGGAGATTCCACAGGGCATGAAAGGGTAGGTACACGTACCAAGAACACAAGAAGATTCCACAGGGCATGACAGGGTAAGTACACATGTACCAAGAACACAAGAAGATTCCACAGGGCATGAAAGGGTAGGTACACGTACCAAGAACACAAGAAGATTCCACAGGGCATGAAAGGGTAGGTACACATGTACCAAGAACACAAGGAGATTCCACAGGGCATGAAAGGGTAGGTACACATGTACCAAGAACACAAGAAGATTCCACAGGGCATGAAAGGGTAGGTACACGTACCAAGAACACAAGGAGATTCCACAGGGCATGAAAGGGTAGGTACACATGTACCAAGAACACAAGGAGATTCCACAGGGCATGACAGGGTAAGTACACATGTACCAAGAACACAAGAAGATTCCACAGGATATGACATGTTTAGTACACATGTACCAAGAACACAAGGAGATTCCACAGTGCAAGACCAGGGATGTAGTGGGGTACACATGTAACAGGAACACAAGGAGATGCAACAGGGTAAAAAGTACATATGTACCAGGAACACAAGGAGATTCCACAGGGCATGGCAGGGTACTGTAAGTACAGGTGTCTCCATGTATTATCCTTTGGAATGCCCTCATGCAGATTTATAATTTAAAGTTTATATTCAATTATTTTTGCTTTGTAAAAATGAAGCATTGAGTTTTCAAAAAGCTGTTTTCTATTATTTAAAAAAAAAAAGCTTATTAGCAGATTTGTTATCACTATTTTGATGGTAGAATAAAACGAAGAACATTATCTGTAGTAAATTGACATTTATAATTAATAAACATTTAAAGTGACTGGAAATCAAGATTTCAAAATGGAGTGAAATCAGAATTTATTTAGAAAGCACAGAAATAATTTAGTAAGTATAAGATGAACACTGTAATAAACCTCTAATATACCTGTATATTTATCAGATAAGTGATGCCGGTAAATTTACATTCAACATGTATTGCTAATAAAGTGTGAGGAAAGCTATGGCATTTAAAACACTATTACACAAATGGGGTCCAAAGGTTATGCATTTTATTTTGACATCACAAACATTGAAAGTGCAACGTCTGAAGTGAAAATCAAAATTCATGCTCACATTGAACAGAAGCTATTGCAACAGCTCTTCCATTAATTGTAACTTAGGATAATACAGGGATTTTGAAATATAAATCACATTTGCAGCCGAGGCAAGGAGTTAAAAAATGTAAATACAAGCATTGAATTATTATTTTTTGAAAGTCTCATAACTGCAATGGTGTGTGCAAACAAATTTTCATGACGCACTTATGACAGTTACTCAATTTGTTTGCACACACCATTGCAGTTATGAGACTATATCTTTCAAAAAATAATGATTCAATGCTTAAGGAGGGATTCTTGTCTGGTTTCTGACTAGATGAAATATTCGAAGTACATTTGCTTATACAGTGTATGTCATATATATTTACATGTAAGTTATTTAAAAAATCATATTTTTCTTTCCTCATCATAGTTGTACAACTTTAAATAGAAATGGTAAACTGAGTTTGAAATCTAGCAGGGACTAATTTTTTGGGGAGTGACGGCATATGAAAAAATCTTTTTTTCTGCCTCTCAAAATTACTGTAGAACAATGAATTTAGTTAAAATTTTCAAACAATCAAAGACTTAAAGAAAATTTAAATGTAAGTAAAATTAATGATAATGGACTGAAGTTTTAAAATATATCAAATAAATATGATTTTACAAACAAACTACAATTTTATTAGCTTTTAAAAGCTTTCAATCTATGTAAAGATTTGAGCAAAAAAATCTGTAAAAAGTGTTTTTTCTCCCTTAGTAAACGGTCAAAACTTTTTGTTTTTGTATTAATTTGTATCTTTATTTGACTGCTTTATCATATGTAAAAATAAGAAAAATTTAAATATACGAAACATATGAAAATGACTAAAATATACATGTATCCTAAAAATTTAAGAAAAATTGAGGAAATTTGGATTAGCCAGTATCTATTTTAGTTGAATTATGCATGTCGATTTGGTAGTATCATCTGAAAGACCCTTACGTTAAATGGTAGTATCTTTTTACGCAAAAAGAAAAACATTTTAAATTTTGAAAAAGAAGTAGACATCACATGATTGGAAACAGTATTTTCTTTATTGTTAAAGTGTAGGAAAAAGATATGACCTTGACCTGACCTTGGTTCTAATATAAAACAGTCAAATTTAATCTTACTGATACATGTACCATCACTTAGCGATTATGTCTTCTTGATGCTATGAAAATTTTATCAATTTTTAAATACAAGAAATATGAGAAGAATCCCTCCTTAAATATAACATAAAATATTTACATGTAACATTCATGCATATTCATGATAATTCTGTTGTAGGTTCCATTGTGGTGAGTGTGACTTTGTGACCCCCCAGAAATCAATGATGAAGAGTCATGAGTTGAGACACAAGGAACTCAAAGGTAACACTCTGTATTCACTACATCAGATCTTTTTTGTGAATTGCATTTGATTGCACACAATGCATTATCAGAATACCATTCATATGCTTATTTGTATTGCTCCATACACTGTATAGTAACTGTTGTGTAGATAAAGCACTGCAACGATGAAAGAAGCTAAAGCATCAACATCATGGCAATGGGGGCTTTGCTCACTTATTACATTTGTTGTAACACTTATTACATTTGTTGTAACACTTATTACATTTGTTGTAACACTTTTACATTTGTTGTAACACTTATTACATTTGTTGTAACACTTACAACATTTGTTGTTACACTTATTACATCTGTTGTTGCATTCTTTTATATATGTTGTTATACTTTTCACATTTGTTATTACACTTATTACATTTGTTGTAACACTTATTACATCTGTTGTTGCATTCTTTTATATATGTTGTTATACTTTTCACATTTGTTATTACACTTATTACATTTGTTAATACACTTATTACATCTGTTGTTGCATTTTTTTTATATATGTTGTTATACTTTTCACATTTGTTATTACACTTATTACATTTGTTGTTACACTTATTACATCTGTTGTTGCATTTTTTTTATATATGTTGTTATACTTTTCACATTTGTTATTACACTTCTTACATTTGTTGTTGCCTCTTTTACATTTTTAGGTCTCCTGAGTCACTCAGGTAACCTATTTCTGTTTTCATCCATCGTCTTGTGGATGTGCATCGTGCGTAAATTTTTCACATTTTTGACTTCTTTTCAAGATCCACTTGGCCAATTTCAACCAAACTTGCCACAAAGTAACCTTGGGTAATGATGATTTAAGTTTCTTCAAATGAAGGGCCAAGTCTTTTTCCAAGGGGAGATAATTAAGAATTAGTGAAAAAAATAATGGCATCTGTTAAAAATATTCTTCTCAAGAACCACTGGGCCAAGAAAGATGAAACTTATACGGAAAAATCCTCAGATAATGTAGATTCAAGTTTGTTCAAATCATGACCTCTGGGGGTAGGATGGGGCCATAATGGACAATCAAAGTTTTACATAGGAATACAAGGAAAAATCTTTAAAAATCTTCTTTTCCAGAACCGCTGGGCCAAGAAAGATGAAACTTGTGTGCAAACATCCTCAGGTAGTGTAGATTTAAATTTGTTCAATTCAAGACCCCCTGGGGTTGGGCAGGGCTATAATGAATGCTCAAAATTTTAGATGGGAATACATTGGAAAAATCTTCTCCTTCAGATTCACTGGGCCAAGAAAGATGAAACTCTTCAGGTAGTGTAGATTCAAGTTTCTTTAAATCAAGATCCCCAGGAGTAGGGTGGGGCCACAATGGACAATCAAAGTTTTACATAGGAATACATAGGAAAAATCTTTAAAAATCTTCTTCTCCAGAACCACTGGGCCAAGAAAGATGAAACCTTGTGAGCAAACATCCTCAGGTAGTGTAGATTTAAATTTGTTCAATTCAAGACCCCCTGGGGTTGGGCAGGGCTATAATGAATGCTCAAAATTTTAGATGGGAATACATTGGAAAAATCTTCTCCTTCAGATTCACTGGGCCAAGAAAGATGAAACTTATGTAGAAACATCTTCAGGTAGTGTAGATTCAAGTTTCTTTAAATCAAGATCCCCAGGAGTAGGGTGGGGCCACAATGGACAATCAAAGTTTTACATAGGAATACATAGGAAAAATCTTTAAAAATCTTCTTCTCCAGAACCACTGGGCCAAGAAAGATGAAACTTGTGAGCAAACATCGTCAGGTGGTATTGGTTCAAGTTTGTTCAAATCTTGACCCCCTGGGGTAGGGCATGGCCACAACGAATGATCAAAATTTTACATGGGAATACATTGGAAAAATCTTCTTCTCCAAAACCACTGGGCCAAGAAAGATGAAACTTATGTGGAAACATCTTCAGGTAGTGTAGATTCAAGTTTCTTTAAATCATGATTACTAGGGGTTGGGTGGGGCCACAATGGACAATGAAAATTTTACATTGGAATATGCAGGAAAAATCTTTGAAAAATTCTTTTCTCAAAAGCGGCAAAGCCATGATTTGATATATTTACATGGAAGCATCCTCAGATGTAGTATAGGTTCAAGTTTTTCAAATCATGACTTGGGGGATAGAGTGGAGCCACAATGGACGATCAAAGATTTACACATGAAAACATATGAAAAATCTTTAACAATCTTCTTCTCAAGAATAGCAAAGCCATGACTTGTCTTATTTATATGGAAGCTTTGGGTAATGTTAATTCAAATTTGTTCAAATCTTTACCCCCTGGAGTAGGGAGGGGGCACAACAGGTGATCAAAGTTTTAGTTAGGAATATATATTTAAGATCATTTAAAAATCTTCTCAAAAACAACAAAACCATGATAAGTCATTTTAATATAATTTAATTTTGGTTGCAGGGACGGGCACGATTACTGAAAAATGTAATCGATTAATAATCGATTACTTAGAGGAATTTTGTGTAATCGATTATTAATCGATTACACTCATTTTTGTCCTGTAATCGATTGTAATCGATTACTTTGGAAGATGTAATCGATTAATAATCGATTACTTCCAAGTTTTTATCCCTTTTAAATATCAAAGCAATATTTAAATGGTAAATGTTGATTCCACTGAAGTTTGAATGTGTTCCTGCAATTTTAGTGCATATTCTTTTAGGGTTTTATTCTGGCTAACATTCTCACTATATAAATGCCCAAGTGAGGAATTCTCTACCATGGAAAATGGAGACATGATTCCTACAATAAAATATGCCAAGGAATTAATTATTTCTTTCAACCTTGGATCTGAACCTCCATATTTATTGACATATTGCAAAAATTGTTTAAATTAATATTTTATTGTGAATTACTTTATTACTTTATTAGAAGTATTTGGGCTGCCGGTATGTTGACAGTTCACATTAAACATTCCTGTACGTGTCTTTTTCAAAAAAATAAGTAAATTAGAACTCTTAGTAACAAACATGTAAATTAAATGTGTCTTTTAGTAATTAAACTAATAGTACAATTTCATTCTGTATTGAAATAAGTGTTTTGAGAGCTATTATAATTATTTTAATAATTCTTCAATGGAATGAAAGTTAACGCTAGGTAGTTCACAGTTTACACCTCATTATCTGCAAATCAGGGATGTCTCAGTCAATTAATTAGCCAAGATAAGCAAACACAGTGACACACTCCCTCTCTTACTGACACTTATAACCTCTCACTGATGTAAAAGCAACCTTACAATTTTGAATGAAAACTTGAGAATGCTTTTGCAAATTTTAAAGTTACTAAAACACAAGTTTGAAGTAGTTTAAACATTTTCAGATATGAATAAGTGTTTCCATCTTCATTTTTTTTTTCGAGCACAATATAGTTTATTTACCAAATAAATTATTTATATTTAATACAGCACTTAAATCTGTTTTAAAATTTGCTGTTTATAATTTTCTATTACAAGACAAAGTTTTTCTGATCAACATCTGAAATATGAAAAAGGACATGCAGCAAGAGGACAGTGGGTCAAATGTACAATGCACACGAAAAATCTGTATATTTTATTAATAAATGATTGAAATACACTTCTAAATTATTTAATACTAGACCAGTAGGTCTATAATGCAAATTTTATTGACAACATTATTAAACTTATGATGATAAAAGTTAAGAAATCCAAACATAACACTAGGTGGTTTATATTTGATATTTATGTGTGACTGACTGGAAATAATTCTCCAAAATAACATCCATTTATGTATAAAATAATCGAAAGTAATCGAAAAAGTAATTATAATTACATTGAAAATTTTAGCTGTAATCGATTAAATTACAATTACAAGTAATCGAAAATCTCTTCGATTACAGATTACTGTCGATTACTTGAAAAAAAGTAATCATTACAATCAATTACGATTACTCGATTACGATTACCCCATCCCTGTTTGGTTGTAATGCGTCATTTGATTGGATAAAAAATTAATTTATATTGTATAACCTGGGTTTGTTTTTGCAGCCTTCAATTTATACTCTATGGATCCTCTATGGATTGTTGTTTTATACTCAGGTGACTGTTAAGGCCCTGTGGCCTCTTGTTTGTTATACTTTTCACATTTGTTGTTACACTTATTGTATCTGTAGATACTCTTTAAAAAATTGATTGTTACACATTGCATTTGTTGTTACAGTTATTACATTTGTTGTTACATATTACATTTGTTGAGGTGAGATATGTAATCTTAGATTACCTATACGTGTACTTATTTTTCCCTTTTACATTTTTAGGGATTAAGATTGAAAAGAAGCATAAATGTCAAATTTGTGCTAAAGCGTTCTTTTCCGAGGTCAAGCGAAATAGCCATGTACAGGAGTATCACGGTAATTATGAGAAGTGTGTGTTTTACTTCTACTGATAAATTTTGGTATTTCAAACAACTACCAGGAGTATGTTGATGTGAGTCAATGATATGAACCTTATTATGAGTATATGTATTCAACAAAAATATCTAGACCTCTCAGATATCTCAGTTTTTTAATGTCAGTCCCACTGTGTCTGATATAGCTGCAGATCTGTAGCTCACTGGTCTTAAAAAAATGGGTTAGACAACCACAGATGTATGGTGCCATCCTTTGAAAAAAAAAGTGTATATTTTTTAGGCACAAAAAAGTGTGATGTTTCTTGCAATCTGAAAATATTCCTAACTAGAACTATGTTAATAGGAAGTGAATGCCCCACCCAATGTTCTTCAGTAATGTAATTGTGAGTGGTGCTAAAGCTCTCCCATCTGTTAATATGTTTTTTTTTTTTTCTGAGAGCTGTTTTGAGATTAGAATGGTCCTGTGGATTTGCAGATTGGGACATCACTAATTTGTCTGTTTTCTGTCTTTCGTCATCAATCTGTTATACTAAGGCCAAATAAAAAATTTGTGTGGTTGCAGTTACCTGACCGTCCCTATTTTATACCCCCGACCCTAAACTTTTTTTTGGCAATTTTCATATTTTTTCCGGAATTTTCCCCAATTTCCATCAATGGCTCCGGTTTAAGTTTTAGTTTCAGCAATGACCGCCCCGTTGCACAACATAGTGCAAGTGTTTATTTGTGTTAAATCCAAAGCAAGCTAGCATGTAGGTGTCCCCTACCAATATTGACTAGTATATTATCACACCACATCTAAATGTCATTTGCAAAGTAGTGATAAGTATTATTTAGAAAAATTAAGAAAATCATTTTGTTAAAAAAAAAAAAAAAAAAAAAAAAAAAAAAAAAAATTCCCTACCTACCTACCCTAATTCTTTTGGAGGTGTAACCGGAACCACACATATTTTTTTGTTTGGCCTTTATTATGAGTTATGCTTTATTGAACTGGTTTTTGGAATGCTTCATTTTCAGAAGTAACTTCATTTTTTCCCTCAGTTTTCCCCTGAGCTAGCACCAGATTTACCATTTTCATTTTTGTAATGAGTGAAAGATCTTTTAAAAAGCTCTGAGATTAGAGATATTTTAAAATTATATTGATGAGTTTGAATTTATGAGCATCAGTTTGCTCTAGAAATAATTAGATAATACCTGTAATTAGGGATGTCAATTTTGTCAATAATTAATATTCGAATATTCAATGAAAGTATTTGAATATATTCGAATATTTGATAAAATAAATAAAATTCTGGTTTATTTTAAATACCCATATGCATCATCCTACTCTCATGAAAGGTTTAGCATAGGTATTCTTATATTGGAAGTAAAATTGTATGAAGACTTTTGTATATGTACAATAAGGAATTCCATTTGATATTTGTCAATGTTTGAAATAAATAATTGATTTAAATGTAGAAAAGTATAATCTTAACAAATGATACATGTGTTTTTATAGTAGCTCCGAGGAACCAGTCGCCTTAACAAGGATAGTGGTATACTGTTCAGATTTCAATACATGTAATTACATGTAATTACAATTATCAAGTGAACCTAATAAGAGATATGATTATAATCTTTGATACAATGTTTTTAAAATATAAACAAATATTACCATAGACAATTTTCATAGGTAATTAACTAATTTCTCGATAATGAATATAAAATTCAAGATGATGTACAACCCGAGATAATCAAGTAATATACACATTTATTCCGAAATTGAGCCCTTTACAGTATTAATTACAGACTAAATCTATCGGACAATCATTTAGTGATCAATTAAAATTATTTTGATAAGTTTACTCTTCAGGTCTTTTAGACATTCTAAGAAGGTTTTCATTTTGTTGTCCTCGATTCTAGATCCAATTGTATTTATTTAATAAAAACTATGAAAATACGTTTTGTATTATACATAAAGCATTGTTGTATAATTCTTTAATACCTTACCCAAAACAAAATAATTTAGTAGATATATATGATAAGAAAGTAGTGAAAGAAATCAGGCGATCGAAATCGATCGCTAGTAAATTAAACGGGGATAATTCCAGTACTGTTATAATCAAAATTTATTAAACACAGTACTTCTTTTTATGAAATCTGAAAAAAAACAACGAATATTCGAATCTTAAATTCATATTCGAATATCAACTCATCGAATGAATATTCGAATGTTTTAATATTTGTTGACATCCCTACCTGTAATGGATTAAGTTGTCAAAGATTGAATTCTTTATATATAATTCATACTGGGTGTGAATATTCTGAGAACTGCAGTAAAATTATAATCCATTTCTACCAAAAATAAACCAAACAAAAGATTCCTGTTACACAATAGAGTTTATGTACCATTGCTTTATGTTGTATTTATTATTCCAGTCAAAAAAGTTTACCAGCAGTGCCCTTATGATAACTGTAACAAGGTTTTCTACAAAGAGCGGAATTTGCTGACCCATGTCAGAGCCCTTCATGAGGTAACAGTATATTAGCTCGCCTGAGCCACAGGCTCAAGTGGCCTTTCTGATCAAAATTAGAATTATCCAGTGTAATCTTTATGTCTGTCTACTGTAAGCATTTCACAATTTCAGTTGTCAAATATTTGTCCAATTCTAGCATAATTTGCCTCTAAGCATTCTTAATTAAAATTTTCAGATAATGTTTGTCCGAATTAAGGATCACTTAACCCTAACCTTAGGAGGGGGATAGAGTTGTGTCACTTAATATTCTTCTCAGGAACCACAGATTCAGAAAAGACAAAACATTTAAAATAAGTAGAAAATATCCTATGCAGTGTGAATTCATTTTTTCAATATCCATATTGTATATTGATGAGGCCGTATTACTAGTGTCGGATTCTTAAATAGAAATATAAGAAAACTCATTTCAAACAATTTTTTTTATCTGAAGGTCAACTTAGGACCGTAGAGTCAAATTTTGTGAAAGCATTTTCATGTAAATTCAAATTTGTATGAGGGTGAGTTAACCATGCATCGAACACATACCTTGCTTCGGACAGCTTTAAGCTGTAAACTTTCATTTAACCTGAGGCTCTCCATGTTTTTACTTGTTTCTGTCTGTAAGCTAAAGATTGAAAGTTTTTAATGATGCCAATTTTTATTATCATGTTACGTCATATTTTACCTCATCAAAGGGGAGTAACCAGAATTTAATGATTATGCAAATTTTTAGAGTTGTCGTTCTTTTTATTAGATTTCACAAAACCAGTTGGACTTGGTTGAATTTGTCAATGATTGATAATTTTCTGATGCATGGGTAATCACTTCCATTTTCATTATAAAAGACCCAAAGTGACAGCCGTTTTTTGCGGAAATAGAAAATAAGAACTCTAAATTTCCAGGGAAAATACAAGTTATCAATATATGAGGACTAGAAATGGACTCAATTTATTTCTACAAACTAGAGGATGATAACTCATGAGACAATGGCCCGAGTTGCCGTATAACTAGCATTGTAAAGCCTTTGTAATGCAATGTGATGCACCTAAAATCTCTCCACATTTGTGGATTGATGTAGTCTATTTTAATGAGAAGGTTAATGTTTAAATTAAAAGATAAAAATATTTCTATATCACTAATTTTAAAGCAGTAAGATAAAGGTTTGATATTTTTCTAGTTCAAATACTGTTTGTCCGATGCATGGTGAATATTGTCCGATCCATGGTGAATTCTTACTCATTTCAAAAAAATTGGTTTTTATGGATATTTTTTCAATAAATAACACAAAATCATGTAACAAATTTATATTTTAATGACATACTATATGTTAAGATCCATTTTGTTAATATTCGGTTCATAGTGATATCGCTAGAACTTGTTGAAGTACGAGGGTGTCCGATGCAAGGTGAATTCACCCTATCATTGCCTACTGGTATTAAACATATTTTAACCCTATTTTATTTTGTTAATTGCTATTTTATTATTGTTGTGTAAGAAAATCACAAAAATGAGAAGTGGTAGATGTAAAAACTGATCCCAAGAAGGCTTAAACAAGTGTGTGCATAGGAGTCACCTTGTCTGTCTAGACAGATGCACTTTTGTGCAATATGTCCATTCCATGTCTTTGTAAAGGAGAAATACTGGAAGCTCATAATTGACAAAAACATATTATCTCAGGTTGTGTCATGAACTCATTCAAGGTATTTTGGACAATTTCAAGGTCATTAGCATAAAAAGTGTGTAAGTCATGTCTGATTTATAACTATCATGATTGATGACCTTGAAGCAAGGTCCTTTGTACAGGTTCAAGGTCACTCTCAGTAAAAATATTTACCATAGATCACCAAATTTCCCAAGACCTCATTTTTGCAAGATGGTACCTTACTCTTTATTAGCAAGACAAAATTTTCACAAATTTTGGGTATTGCTCTATATAATCTTTAAGAAAACAAAGATATGTAAGAATGGAATTTTCATTAGCACACTGTCTCACTTAATTATGCAAAAGTAAAGTTTTCATAAATAAAAAGTGATTTACAATATTTCTGTCCTGGCCATATCTTCTAATTGAGAAACATTGGAAGCTCAAACGTGACACAAAGATCGCTTATGACCAGAGGGATGTGTAATATAATGACTCAAATGTCACTAGCAGAAAACTGTATAATTCATATCTGATACTTATCCATCTAATGGAAAAACACTGGATGCAACAATTCAGAAAAATTGCAAGGAAAGAGGGGTCATCATTTTCTAAGCTTGCCTAAAGTACGTCTAGGTGATATATGTACTACAATTGTAGCTTATTTTAATATAAAAGAACTGTTTTGTAAAAACTAGTAAGATATTTTAGAATCTACATTGAAAGGTTTAAAACTGAGGACATACTGTGTATTATTCATATTTCAGATTGGAAAGGTATTTCAGTGTCATGCCTGCCCTTATAAGTGTAATCGGCAAGGAAATCTTGTGAAACACATTCGTACAGTCCACAAAGAAGATGTATCCACTCAGCATTCTCGACGGAAACAGGCCATGTTGTCAGGGAAAGGTTACCATGAAGCAGTTGGTCAAATTCTTAGGGAGAATCCGGAAGATGGAAAGGGCAGTGAGGAGGAGGGGGACACTTCACTCTGAGCAGAATTTGTTTGAAACCCAGATCACTCAGAGCAGGGGGATAGTTCACTCTGAGCAGGGAGAGAGTGCACTCTGTGTAGTGAGGCAGATCACTCAGAGCAGGGGGATAGTTCACTCTGAGCAGGGAGAGAGTGCACTCTGTGTAGTGAGGCAGATCACTCAGAGCAGGGGGATAGTTCACTCTGAGCAGGGAGAGGGTGCACTCTGTGTAGTGAGGCAGATCACTCTTAGCAGGGGGATAGTTCACTCTGAGCAGGGAGATAGTGCACTCTGTGTAGTGAGGCAGATCACTCTTAGCAGGGGGATAGTTCACTCTGAGCAGGGGGTACAGTTCACTCTGAGTGAGGGGAAATTTTACTCTGAGCAGAGGGATAGCAGGGGGGCAGTTTACTGTAGAAGTTTTATTTATATTAAATTAGACTCTGCATATACCAGTGCTTCAATAAGCACCATTGTCTTTATCCCCTTCAGTTTGTACACTGTAAAGAGTTTGCTTTGGATGCTGCATCCCACCATATATATTTCTCTGATAAACACCAGTAGAGAGCATTTGGAGTTTTTCCTTTCCAAAATCAGTAGAATCCCAGGCTGGATAAACCTTAGTGCATCTATATAAGTGAATGAAGTTCCTGTGTCTGACCTACATTTCCTATTGAGTAGCCTGGAGAAATTTTTTTCAGAGCATGCATTGGTCAGGTAACTATGTCTTAGGATTTTCTGGTGGCCCTGGTTGTTATTGGAGCCCATGCATTTTATTATAACAAGAGATCGAGTGATATTAAGGTGTATCATCTATGAAAGAATGTTCATGTTTTTGCTTTTATTGTTTGAATAAAAGTATGCTTTTGTATGAAGAAGTTTTTGTTGTCTTTAGGCATATCATTTCAGCACATTACGGAATGTAAATTTGATCAAGTGCATTCACAAGTGATCGATGAAGGGTTGAGTTCCCTCTCATGATGATTTAAAAAAAAAAAAAGAATATCTGTCATCAAAAATAGCAGTTTGATTGAAAAAAAAAACCCTGCCACTTCACCACATGACAACCAAATGAGCAGTAAGTGTCCAGATATTCTTTACATTAGCTTCTAAAGTATAGGCCAGGCAGTAGATTAAGATCAAGGAATATGATATTGTTTGACTTTAATTCAATGTGTTCAAATTTCACTTTTTTCTACACTGGTTCATTTCAAAGTGGTTTTAATTTTGCAGACACTAAATTTTTCATTATTAGATATTTGTAATTTTAAAAACAAAGTTCGTGAACTTTTAAGAAAAAAACTTCAAACAGCTTTGTTATTAAACTGGCTTTTCCAAATGATTATTTATGCTTAACTATTTAACTAATATGGAAAATTACAGTTTTTAAGGTGTATGAAAAGTATTTGAATTTAATATACGAGGATAAATCCAAAAGTAATGTTACAACTGCTATAAAATCTTTAATAATCAAATGTTATCAATAAAATTTGACATATTAATACCCCCATCTATTTTAATTTTTTCCTTAAAATTTCATTTGATTATATGAAATATTTTGTAAAACATCAAGATAAACACAACCTTAGGTTTTGTCTATCGCCGCAGGGTAAGAATGTTACCGGCATCGTTATGATGTTACTTTTTGCCACTCACTTCAGTTCATCTGCATATCTTTAAAACCTCTCGGATGCTTCTTTTTGATAATCATTACTGGTATTTTGTTTTAAATACCCTGTTCTGAGTTGTACTATTAAATTTATTTGAACTTTGTCCAAATGTAATTTCTAAATTAATTTCTTTGTGTAGATCTTCTGTATCATCAGATTGAAAATGAGTGTCGAAAAGCCACATCATAAATGTCAGTAAATTTTTGCCATGCAGTGGTAAACAAGACCCAACGTTGTGTTTATTCTAATATTTTATAAAGTGTTGCCCTTATCCGAATGAAGATGCAGGGCAAAAGTCAAAATAAATAGAGGTACATTAGTATATAAAGTTTTGTTGAAAACTTTTGTTTATTAAAGATGTCATAGCAGGTGTGACATTTCTTTTGGATCAACCCACGTATGAATACTATATTGACATGTCAGCAATATTCACAATGTTCAAGGAAAATTCTTTGATTGCCAACATAGTTAAATTACAATAATTGCCACGTATTCCACTTTTACGGAACTAAGTGTTAAATATGAAGTACATGAAATAAATCAAGGTTACGACACAAAACTATAAGGCGCAATTTTTATATTTTTGAGGTATTTTTTGATATCAAAAAAAGAATTCTGGATATCAATAATTCAAATTCTTGATATCAAAAAATAATTCTTGATATCAAGAAATAATTCTTGATATCAAAAATTCGATTTTTTGATATCGGAAAATGATTTTCTGATGTAAGGAATTCAAATTTTTGATATCAGAAATTAATGTAGATTTTCTGATATCAGAAAATCGAATTCTTATAAAAAAAATCATTTTCTGATATCAGAAAATCGATTTTTTGATATCAGAAAATAAATTTCTGATATCAGAAAATAAATTTCTGATATCAAAAAATGCTTTCGAATTTTTGATATCAAAAAATCGATTTTTTGATATCAGAAAATATGAGTGAAATAAATAGAACTTGCATTAATGAATGCTCCCTTATTCCGTATCAATGGTTAGTTTACTCATATTAGTGTCATCCTGAATACCGATCCTGCTGCAACATTGTAGGTTCTGTTTACTGTGATTAGTGTTATCACTTCATAGTTGTTTGTCTAGCATAAAGCCTTGTGTTTTTTAATAAAATTTTTGTATAGATTAATGCAGAGAAATAAATGTACATAAATTGATACATGCATTTACAATGCTGATAAGTTTGAAATGTCTGAATTCCAAATAAGTCTTGAAGCCTCCTTGAGTTGTAATGACAAGAGATTCGTAGGAAATGACAGTAGAAATGAATAGAGTAATTAACACTTTATGCATTCTGTAAGTTTTATTTACATCATAAACACTGAAACTTGTAACACTCATTTTGTAACATATACAAGTTCACCTTTCCACTAATTCCATAGAAAATACTACAAAACCCAAACACAGGGGAGCCCTACTTCTGT
The DNA here is from genome assembly GCF_033153115.1 of Saccostrea echinata. Taxonomy (NCBI): domain Eukaryota; kingdom Metazoa; phylum Mollusca; class Bivalvia; order Ostreida; family Ostreidae; genus Saccostrea; species Saccostrea echinata. The sequence goes on from NW_026889779.1 coordinate 34,498,537, forward strand.
GAAAACAATCTTGGTGAGAATAGTATGAGCCTAAACACTAATATTTGTTGAATTTCTGATTTCAAAAAAATTGATTTTGTGATATCAAAAAATCCAGTTGAATTTCTGATATCACAAAATGATTTTTTGATATCAGAAATTCAAATTTTTGATATCAAAAAATGATTTTCTGATATCAGAAATCATCAGAAATTCAAATTTTTGATATCAAAAAATCTCGCTTATTTTCTGATATCAAAAAATATATTTTCTGTTATCATAAAATGATTTTTTGATATCAAAAATTCAAATTTCTGATATAAAAAAAAATAATCATTTTTTGATATCGGAAAATACCTTAAAAATATTAAAACGGCACCTCATACAAAACATACGCAAGTGTGATGGTCAGACGGGTCCAATCACCGGTGACCAGATAGCTCAGTAGACCCCCTGGCTGGAGATTCAGGGGGCCAGGGTTTAAATTCTGGTTCGGTCTGTTGCACTTTTCTACTTTACTGTTACATTTGGTGCTGTGCCATGCTCTAGAAGTGACGGGTGAAAGACCTGCCAGGGAAGAGCTTGGATTGATGTCTTCAGAGGTGAAGGCTTTAAAGGAGGGAGGAATGTGGTGGTCAGAGGGGTATTGCTGGTGGCCAGATAGCTCTGTTGGTAGAGCACCTGACTAGAGATTCAGGGGACCCAGATTTGAATCCTGGTCTAGTCTGTTGCATTTTATTTCTCCCCATTACACAAGTATTGTTAAGAATTGTATTGTATTGTGTTGTAAGTATTGTCAAGGATTGTATCTTTATAATAATACCTTATACAAGAGGAGTTTCATTTTGACAACAAGTTGATCATGTACGACTGATGACTTTGCCCCTGTTGTATTGGCTGTATATAATTCTACCCATAAACTTCTTTAACATTTTCTGTAGATCATTTCAGAGTTGTCCATATCAGATATTAATATAACAAATAAGATGTCAAACATTACTACTGGCATCAAACTGTTACATTTATCTACTAAAGTATATTCTTGTTGGCTGAACATTATAAATTTCACGTCCAATGAGAGAAAACTACAAAATGTCGTATTTTGCTGATTTATTTTCAAGAGTATCAAAAATGATGTAAATCAACAATACAAAAAAATGCAACAATAGAAAAAAAATGTTAAAATATTGGACGGTGCTATTCTGAAATGTTTATACACTACAAAGTACAGTTTTAAAAGAATAAAAATATAACCTCAATTGTACTTAAATAAAGCTCTCGAAATAAATTTAAAATCTTTAAATGCAATCATATGGTAAATTTTTATCCAAGTACTTCTTTACAAAATATATGAGTGTCCCAGACACACAGTGCAGTCTAAAGGAACACGATAGATACGCAATAGATACACCTGCATGTGTAATCTCAGAAATGAAAGACAGTCATATAAAGGTGTATATAATCCACAAAAAATATTACGATATCACAAGGCAAGTTGACTACATAAATTATGCAACTGAATATAAATTTCATCAGTAACTGAATATAAACTGTGATCAGCAACTGAATATACATGTAAACATTATAAGCAACTGAATATATTAAACATTAATCAGCAGACTTTTCATAAAATGTCACATGTAGATGATGTAGAATATAAAACCTATAAAAATACGGAATTCTTGGCTCATGAGACAATGCTGTGGTTGGCAAGGCAGTCGATCACAGTCATCAGGGGAGGCGTTGTTAAGGCAGTTAATGTCTACTAAGGAGGTGTTGTTAAACTTTGAGATGTCTCTTGGCCAGTAACTCATCCTCTTTAACTCGAGATGAAGCCTTGATATGTGATGATGTATCCCACCTGTAAAATCCAAGCATGTCCATTAATTAGACTGACAAAAGTCACTTGATTAAATATTAAAGTTGGAAACTGAAGAAAGACTGAAGTATTAATTCTTACTGTCAGAAAATCATTTTATACCTGGTTCTACTTTTTACACAACTCAAGAGTCTTAAAGAATATAAAATTTTCTCCTTTTTTTCAAAATATATAAGGATGCACTAATTCTATCTATAGGGACAAATAAATACTAATATACCTTGACAGAAATAAAGGTTGATGAAACACAATCTTCAAAATATTATCTAAACTACATCAGTTTCAAATAAGCTACTTAATGTGCATAGTTCTATATGCAACTCCAAGACTGGTACATATACTGCAAGAAACTTCTATCTCTGATGGATTTCATTAATTGAAATTATTTCCAAAATAGAAAACCTGGATCTTGAACTGGCTGCTGTGTATAAATATTGGCTTTTAAGCAAATTATAAATACCTGTACATTCTTGCTAGTACACACCTACTGTACCAAAGTTTTCAAGACTTGGTGTAATTACAAAGCTGAAATACTAGACTATACTAGTATATTAAGCTATCTATACTATGTTGAAGCTGTAAATTGCAGAGTTGAGAAATTTATATTCAATATGTGTAGAATATTCTATTCAATTTGTATTTGTGGCCAATGAAAAAAAATATACATATGAATAAAATAGAAAGTTCAAATTGAAATGTACTTGTTGTGCATGAGAAAACCTTTTATTTTTGAAAAAAAGGGTTTTCAAAGAAAAAAAATCCAACTGAAATAAGAAATCTTGTTCCTGAGGTCTATAAAGCTGCATATACATGTACTGCTATGATCATAAATGGACAATAATGCTTATTATCATCAAATTACCAAACGGGGTTGGAAACAAATCTATTTTCTTGACCTGTGAGAATGGAAATTAAACTTCAAGGTTAAAAATAATTCAGACATGGACAGACATACATGGTAAGTATATGTTCTCTTTCTAGCATATATTATATTATAGCATTAAATATCAAGGATTCTGTATATCTCAAATTTAACTAACAGTATATCATGTCTACATATTTTAAAGGTCTTGGAGTAATATGACTATCACTAGCAGAAATCAATTGGTACAGCTGTGATAAAGAACACATTTTTGGACTCTTAACTTCTCGAGCAGAAGTAGAATTTTTTATCAGATGTTCATTACAAGTGTAATCTCTCAATATATATTAATTTTACAGAAAAAATATATTCAGACTCCTATGATATCAGAATAGGAGACATAAGAATAGGAGATTTGGAAATTCTGTGAACATTGGTAAGAAAAGCTGAAACAAAAACCAGTCTGCTGAGGATAACAGATATATAATCAATGGAAGCTGTATGAAAAATGGATGAAATCTTGGATACGTATGAATTATATTTACCCAGGGTGAATCCTTTGGAAGAACAACAATGTACAGTTAATTTAAAGAGCATTATAATATAAATGTACATCATTTTAACCTAGTGACCTGATATTGTACAGTGGTGACTTCTGTTCACTAACTGATTGTAAAATATAAAGACTCAAAAGGGACATTTTCATTGAAAGTTACTGGAAATTTTTGTAGATTTTGAATCTAGGGTTGATCATATAACTAAGGAATAAATTTAATAGCTACCCAAGTTGCATTGTATAACCTGGGCTAGGGCAGTTTATGCTTTATAAACTGCAAAGCATTTTTTTTAATTAAAAAGTGTAAACTGTCCCAACCCAGGTTATGCAAGTGTAACTTGGGTAGCTATTAAATTCATTCTTATAATTTAACTTTATCAATTAGAGAGAAAATAAATTCCCTTTAAAAATGACTTCCAAGTGCCCAAAATTTAAATGTAACGTCAAGCAGATTGATATGTTTTTGATGCATTAATATTGTGATGTAATTAGGCAACACATACAACTTATATGATATTTATTAATTTTTTATCAAATCAAATGGCATGTTACAACCAGAATTATTATAACAGATTTGTTATTTACAGCTCAAGCTTCAAGTAAAATAAGGATTTCCTAAATAAAATACACATGCATAATGACCAATAATTGTGCATACAAATTAAATGATGTAGTAGAAGTCAACTGTAATTGAATTAAAATAAATGAAATACTGTTTAATAGAACACAAGAACAGCTTTTATAAGCAGTTTTTATTTCTGTTGTCATCCCTGTTACAAAATGAGTATTGATTCTAAGTTATGGGATTAACAAAGGTCACAAAATATGTCAACTTCTGAACTTTCTCATTTTATGCAAATTTTCATTAATTTTAAAACACACTTTGTTTCAGAAAACAGAGAGCACAAGCTTGCATGCCTACATGTATCTACCAGAATTATATATTTCATGCACTAGTTTCAGATGCATCTTGTGTTTAAAAATCTCAGGCAAGCTTGTGCTCCATCAGAATTGAGGAAGTTCAGTAAAATGTCCAACTTGGGCATCCTTTTGTGGCCTCTGTGTACACTTTGAATCAAAATTTAAGTGCTTGTTTTAATAACAAGCAATATTTAAAGTTATTATGTGTATTGATTTTATATCAAATAAGGGGCCAAATTCAGCTATTACCATGCCTTGTCTTTTGTAAATTATTGTAGTTAACTTACTTTTTAGTTTCTCGTTTAAATTCCTTTGGAGGTTGTTTAAGCTTCATTAGAAGAAAGTCAGACTCTAAACGTCGGTTCATAAATGGTGGCTCAGTAACGTCCTGGACTATTAGAACATATTCACCTGAAATGAAATAGCGCGCATATTTCAAGTACTGTCCTAATATGCAATAAACTGACAAATCTATGTGATATTCTTACTTAATTAGCCTTAATCACCTTAATAGCAATACATGTACATGAGAAAGCACACTGCAGTCATTTGAATGCAAAGTCACAACACTTAATACATGTATTACATCAAAAAATCCTAAGGAAATTTCATACAACTGTTGAAACTGTTCATATACTATAAGAATTACATGTATCTCAAATGATTTAAAATTGAACAGTCATTACACAGGCTGTGGATATACTTGTCTCTCATTTTCCAAACATTAAAGAATTCAATATCCTACTCAGTTATTCAGTAAGTAAATGAAAGAACTATGATTGCTTTATAATGTAGGATGCACAGAGAAATACATACCAAGTTTGGCAAATTTCTCCTCCATAGCTTTTTGTTTCTTCATTCTAAATTTATCAACTGAAAAATACCAAGTCAAAATTAAAATAATACAACAGGTACACTTAATATACAATTATGGACTCTTTCGATGGTAATTATGGTTTGATATTTACCAGAAAAATAACAATATTGACCAAAGTGAAGCAGTCAATATTGATATTTTATGGTGAATATCAAACCATATTCACCACCAAAAGAGTCCCTAATTGTTATATTATATAATTCAGTTTTGAAGAAATAAGACATTGAAGGCTGCAAGAAGACACCATTTTCATTAACAAACTTTGAAAATTCTGTCACGGAGAGATTAAAATTTCCAGATTACAAATTTCAACTTCAGTGTTTTCCTTTTGTAGTGAGTACGATATATCATTTCCAATCAAAATGTTTGGATAATAATCTGGTGATAGGCTTGCTTAATGATTTACACAGCTGGCTCTGGCCATTAGAACCATTGTTTACGTTATTTGGGTGGTTTGTAACGTCACAATGCTGCTGCATGTGCACTGACCCTCCAGTGCGTAAGGCTTCAAATCCAGTGAATATGTAGTGCTATGAACTGTTTGCACTTGTATAGATTATATAGGGACTATAAATAGACTGTTAAAACATTATCAATATTCCTATTAATGAATAGATTGTTATTCTGAATCAAATCATACACACTTCTATTGAAGTTGTTTTAAGTTGTACGTGACACCAGTTCCACCCACATGTGAACTGTGTTAGACTTCAAACCATGCATGGATTTAGAAACGCTGGCTCATTAGAGAATTCTTTTAGAATAATTTTTACTCAACAAGTCATAAATGTTTAATAGGTGATGAGATAAATTCACAGGGGAGAATTTTTCTTCAACTTTATAGGAGACTGCATAATTAAGAAGATCACTGGGTTTGGTTAAATTTTGGTCATATTAATTTGTTAGAGGTGACAATAATTGGAGAGTGTTCGGGTAGTCTAACACGCCTTACACATCGATGTGTGAGGGGGAGTTTCCCTGATGGATGATCGTCTCCTGCTTGGTTGATCTCGGAATTCAGCTAAAGGGGCAAAAATAAAGGCAATTTAACTCATATTCTAGAGGTTAACATTTTAAAACAATTTATACTTTTCTAATTTACATGAACATGTCAATTTAAAAATATATTTTGGTTTGATTTACTTAAAGAAACATAAAGGTACATTAATGTTAATACAATTTTTATAAAGTTCTGATTTTTCTGTAAAAGTTATACACAGAATTGTCTACAGAAAAAGATATTCAGTTCTTGTCTGTTTTGACTCTCTTAATTACCTGGTAACATTAAAAGTAATTTCATGCATTAGACAAATGTTGTGAACAGGTTATGAATTATTATGGCCCATCAAGGGAAATTTACCCCAACAAAGTAATTTTTCATTCCCTTATCTGGGTATTTCACACAATAGGTAAAAAAAATATAAACTGTAATTAGGGTATGAAAATATACAGTGATTTGGAGTAAAACATCCCATTTGGGGTATCATGGGATATATATCCGTGACCTTGAGAATGACATGCAAATGTGACCAGTGGAAATTCATGCAAGGTGCTTGTCAAAACTGCTCAATACAAAATGTGGATTACAATCTTAAATGAGTAAGAAATAAAATGGGATTTAATAACTGCTCCCACATATTGAAACCAGAGGTTATAAGATTCGTACATGCATGTATAGTCCTGAGGTTTAGATTTCTAAGTTATAAAGTTGCAGTCACTCAATGACATTCAAAAGGTTTGAAATAAATACCGATACATGTATCAAATAAATGAAACTTATGTAGTAACATAAACCTGAAATCTTTCTGTAGCATGATATCAAAGAAGATAATATATATACCACAAAAATACATGTACAATGTTAGTTACTGATCACACACACTGTAAATACATGCATATTTAAAGTGCACCACAGACAAGTATTCACACAAAATCCACCTTTTTCTGATAAATACAATTCAATGCAATAAACCACATTCAAACAGGTATGTGTGATAATAAGGGGATGTGGGGGGTAAAACACGCTTATAATAATGGAGCACCTACAGACACTGGGCTGCCTAGAAACTGACGGTGTAAAAAGCTCTGAAACAAAATCAAACACCTCATGCCATTGTAACAGTCTAAGTACTACATGTACATCACAGTCATTGTTGTCATTTTTCCATTACTGTGTAAGTTACCACAAAATTGGCCTAAAAGAACATGCAGTGCATTATTCAATATATATACTTACAGGAAATTATTAATTAAGCTTTATTAATATAAACATCATCAACATATAAAATTTCATAGCTGAAAGCCTCAAACAATTTAGTACTGCACAAAATTGTACACAACTTGGGTTAACATTTTTAGAATATTCATCTTTTACCTACATGCTGCAACAGATTAAAAGAATTTCTAAATGGTATAAAATTTTTTAATAAAGAGTCAATTTTACGATTCTGTGGAGAAACCTTTTTTTATCCAAAAAAAAATTTTTTTTTAGAGAAAGTATCTCTCCTCTATCATAAAATCCTTTATACAAAATGTAATACACTGCTCTGCATGTATTTGGATAAGTTTGAAAATTGTCCAAATCAAGACTTACATGGCTTTATTATTCACTCTAATCACAAATGTTTAATACCAATTTCCCCTTAATCACAGATACAGGTATAACTAAGATTTCATTTTTATTTCAGAATCTAATTAGGTTCATTGTTACATGCACCCTAAGAATTTCACTAATTAATTTTTATTCTGTGTACCTTTTGATCTTGATCTACTTTTGGATTGTGTTTTGAGTCTCTCTGCCTCTTCCATACGTTCAAAAGGTCGGTATTTTGGAGGTGCTGGGGTCAAATGGAGGTCATCAAATGTACATACACCATCCCTGGTTCTTAATGTTGTTAGGGGAGGGAACTGAGGAACTGTGTTTTCTTTTTCTACATCAGGTGTCTCCTCTGTTGAAAAAATGACAAGATTTTAGAAGAATTTGAGCATTTGGAATATAAATGAGTTATGTCCCTTTAAATGCAAAGAGAACAATCAGTGCTTGTTAAACACAGTTCCCATACTGACTGCATCTTCTTGACCCTAACATGACGTAAAGAATGTCCTTGACCTTTAACCTGGCTCAGTGAGATGCATCTTTAACCTATAATTCAACTTTCATACCCTTGAAGTTGTGGAACAGGCAGATTTAAAATAAAAGACACATAAAACAGTTTGCCTATGTCCCTCAGTACTGGACATACAAATCAGAACTCTACATATTTAATCAAATTTTCCTCAGTTAGCCAGTACATTTTAAAACTTGAAAGTTAATTTTCTGTTTTTGTCAGACATAAATCTTCTGTATATTCTGAAATAAATCACATAAGGCTAAAAATACATATGTTTTTGTGTTTAAAAAATTATTACACTTTATTACACTTTATTTACTACTTTAAACAATATAGATAAATAAGAATATCTGAACACCTCCTCAGTCCAAGAGTCTGTGTATGACTTTTATAGAACAATACCTTATTTCAATCTGATGTGATGTTCAGGGTTGTCCCTAAGACCCGGGGGCTGGGGAATTTCCCCACCTATAATGATGTTATCCCCCGGTATTCCCCCTCAACCCCATGTTAGGAGAGGAAACCCAGACCCCTTCTACTTTTTTAATGTACCCTCCTATTTCAAGTCTTAGAGACAACCCTGGATGTTACCTACCATTTCCACTCTCATCGCCCCTGTCCTCGTCATCTTTCTCCTCAGCATTCTCTTCAGTGTTTTCCTCCTTCTCGTTTTCTTTGTTTTCGTTTTCCTGTTTTTCTTCTGAGAACTCTTCATCTTCTGATTCCACTGTAGGACCTACAGGTACAACTCAAAAATATAGGCACTGTGAGAATAATGGTACAACTCAAAATTATAGGCACTGTGAGAGTACAGATACAACTCAAAATTATGAGCACTACGAGAGTACAGGTACAACTCAAAATTATAAGAACTGTGAGAGTACAGGTACAACGCAAAATTATAAGAACTGTGAGAGTACAGGTACAACTCAAAATTATAAGCATTGTGGGAGTACAGGTACAACTCAAAATTATAGGCACTATGAGAGTACAGGTACAACTCAAAATTATAGGCACTGTGAGAGTACAGGTACAACTCAAAATTATAGGCACTGTGAGAGTACAGATACAACTCAAAATTATAAGCACTGTGAGAGTACAGGTACAACTCAAAATTATAGGCACTGTGAGAGTACAGGTACATCTCAAAATTATAAGCACTGTGAGAGTACAGGTACAACTCAAAATTATAAGCACTGTGAGAGTACAGGAACAGGCAAGGTGAACCTACAGATTGAGCTCATAATCATAGGAAATGTGAACCTACTAGTATTGCTGAAAATTGTAGGCAATGTGAACCTATGCTAGAGTTCAAAATTATAGGCACTGTTAACAACAAGATTATGAACAATGTAAAACTACAGGTATAGCTAAAATTTGAAGTCAATGTGAACATGCAGCTAGTACTCAAAATTATATGCAATGTGAAGTTGCCATAGCTGAAAATTATAATAACTGTGAATCTACAGGTAAAGATGAAATGTTAACCTACAACTATAGAGCTCAAAGTTATCTATAGGCATTGTGAACTTACAGGTTTGAATGAAAGTTATAGACAATATAAGACTACACATGCTGCTCAAAGTTATAGGCAATGCAAGCCTACACATACTGCTCAAGATTATAGGCATATAAATCTACAGCTAGGGCTTATTGGTATTATGTATTAATTATATTTATTATCATTATATTTCTATAATATGACATTGATTTACCTTAAAATAATAGTCCATTTGAGTGTACATTTGATTTTACAGATTGTCAAAACTGTAGACTTTTCCACTACTTCAAAGCTACTTAAAGTAACAGAGAAGTTAAAGCATATATGATTTCATTTCTTACAACTTTGTCTCTTTTTAAAATTTTTCTCAGAGAATTCCTAACATGTTTTTTTTTTTTTTTTTTATTTAATTTTGAAAAAAAAGTCACATAAAGCAGGATTCGATCTGGATTTGTGTATTAACCTTTAGAAGTTATCTTTTTTAATGTGTGCTAAGTTATCTCCCCTTTTCAGCTCAAAAAGTGTCAATTTTACAATGTTATTTTCTTGATTGGGGTCAGAAGTTTTGATGAAGATAGCCTTAAATCTATCAGTGTCAAAATTTGAATAAACCATGCAAGATGGTAGGGCTGGGATGATACAGTGTTTTCTATATCAATACGTATCATGATATTTGAGCCACGATATGACATGTATCATGATATGTCGAATTGGCTCCTCTTCTTCTTTTTTTGTATTGAAATAAAGAAAACATTTCTTTGCAAATAAGAATGATTTATTCAAAGAAGTTGTATTTAAGGAATGAAGCTTATTTTAACCTATGTTATATGATATAACATAACTTGGGGCAGCTTACGCTTTATAAACTGCGAAGCAGTTTATAAAAAAGCGTAAACTGCCTCAAGTTATGTTATATCGTATAACATAGGTTTAAATAAGCTTCATTCCTTATAATTTAATTTCAGAGAAGACAAAAAGACAATTTTTCCTCCAAAAATGGCTTCAAATTTAGCATATTATTTTAAAAGCAATGTCAAGCGGAGTAATACGTTTTTGACGTAATTCATTATGACATAGGCAACTTATTATATACGATATAAATTAAATCTTTTATCCAATCAAATGACGTGTTATGACTAAGATTAAATTATATCTGTCGTAAAGCAAAATTAGTTTACGCAAGAGGTGTTAATTATAATATATTTCATATTTATATTTAGCATATTTATTTTATACATTAAACCAAAAATGTTAGGTAAACAAAGAAAAACATAAGCCAGAATTTTTCGATATGCATATCGTCCTCAAACAGAATCAATATAATTGATATCTCAATTTATTATATACCTAACTGTTTTCACTCAGTTTTACTGTTGAATTTATGCAATCACGTGACAGGTGTGATCTGATGTTCCGGATCACCACACTGTGGTTTTTGAATCCATATCACCCCTCTCTGAAACTGATGATGTAGTACACAGACAAATGACATTTTTATGCCCCGTTCACGCGGAGAGTTTAAATCGCAGTAACTTAATGCGAAGCAAAATTTTGTGAATTAAACTAATGCGAATTAAATTGCGTTCACACGACAGCTAATGCGAATTAAATTTTTATTTCTATAATAAGGCTATTCAGTAAGGCTATTATGACGTCATTTGTGAATCACGTCACATTTACCTAGCAGATACATTTGACCACTGATTTGACATAATGTCATAGTGTCTGTACACATTTTAGTGATTAACATAGTTTTCCTTTGATTTAAACTCTAAAATAACACAAGTACCTATATCTGACCACCGCCACGTGGCCTGTGACTTAATTCTGCCCTGGCTTACGCATGCATCAAAATTTAATTCGAATTAGCTTCGCTTAGCGTTCACACGGAGCTAATGCGAATTTAATGCGCAGTAAATTAATTCAAATTAAACTAATTCGCATTAAATTCTCCATGTGAACGTGGTTCAAATTTAATTCGCAGTAACTTATGTTTAATTCAAATTAAACTCTCCGTGTGAACAGGGCATTATTCTGACGCATCAAAAAGTTCCTTGACAAAATGGTTTGTTTAATGGATAAAAGTTATGTAATTGATCCAAAAAGTTTTCTTTTATTATATTTTGCTAGTTGTAAAGGGGTATATAATAAATTTATCATTATATCAGTAACTTGATCCAAAGAGCCGTATCATGTCTCGTTGACAGGCGCGGATCATCAGATCAAACTCAACGCTTCGCGTCTCGTTTGATCTGATGATCCGCGCCTGTCAACTTGACATGATACAGCTCTTTGGATCAAGTTACTGTTATAATAATATATATATATCGTCCCAGCCCTACAATATGGATCACATGGAGAGTCAGAATGTGATCCAAATTTATCATGAAAAAAAAAAATGGATTACTGTAGACAGACTTCTTTCACATGGGATTAACTTACACTATGTACGCTGTCACAAATCCATGGAAATTGTCACAGCATACTTAATAACATTAAAGATACACAATGGTGATTAAAGAAATCAGTGTCATTTTCTACCCATGAATTGAAGAGAAATTCAGATTCTGCAGAATTATGACCTTGTGGAAAAAAGTATGTGTACAGTGCCTTGATTTGGCTGATTAATTGATTTGGATATATAATAGATGGATTACCGATGGTTTACCTTGATCTGGATGATTAATTGATTTGGATATATAATAGATGGATTATCTTGATTTTGGATGATTAATTGATTTGGATATATAATAGATGGATTACCTTGATCTGGATGATTAATTAATTTGGATATATAATAGATGGATTATCTTGATTTTGGATGATTGATTTGGATATATAATAGATGGATTACATTGATTGGGATGATTAATTGATTTGGATATATAATAGATAAATTACCTTGATTTCATTAACTGTTTTGGATATATAATACACTTAACAAAACTTTTAAGTGTTCACTCTAATAAATGCATTTATATGAAAACTACATGATGGAATATTATGATATTTTCAAATTATTATAACCAATGAGTCTTCTCAACAATTGTCAAAAGAAAATCACTTATCACCGATGAAAACCAATGTCGCGTGACGAAGCTTAAAAACAACAAGAGGCCCAAGGGCCTTATTGGTCACCTGAGTACAACAATTTAGAGGATCCATAAACTGATAAATGAAACTTTGTTGCCCAACAAGAAAAATACTCTGATTATGATCAAAAAAATAATTGGTCTAGTATCTATCTGTCCCCCATTTACCACTATTACCATGCAAACTATTAACAAAATGTCTATATTATTATCTCTCACATTGGCCTCACTTGGCTTTTGAAGAACATTTAAGAAGATAAGTTATTTTTGTTTCATTTTTATTCATCTATTATTTCCAAGTTACCTGATTATTAAAACTATGAAAGTACTTTTTGTATTATACAATAAAAGTTCTTGCATAATTCTCTTATTCTATTAACCTTTCAAATACATTTTCTACAGTGATTAATTATCAAAAGTGAATGGCAAAGTGAATAACTTCACTCAATAGAATAGAAATTAATAGATCCCTGGCCAGGACCAGAACACTTGACTAAATGGTCCAAATTTCAAAATTCTGGTAAAAATACCCTTGCTCATTAAAACTTTTACTCTGTTTACTCTGTTATTTTGTTCTATGCTGACGATACAGTTATGATGTCTGAGTCTGCTGAGGGTTTGCAACACGCTCTTAATGAGTTTCATTCGTATTGTTTACAATGGAAACTGAATGTCAATGTAGACAAAACAAAAATTATGATTTTTTCGAAAGGTCCATCTGTAAAAAATGTATTCTACTACAATAATTCTGTTATTGAAATTGTGAATGAATTTAAATACCTAGGTATACTATTTTCCCGATCCGGTTCATTTTGTAAGGCTAAAAAACATTTATGTGAGCAAGCTCAAAAAGCCATGTATGGTGCTATACGAAAAATTAGACAATTTAATTTACCAGTAGATTGCCAGCTTGATTTGTTCGATAAAGTTGTCACACCAGTACTTTTGTATGGATGCGAGATATGGGGTTTTGAGAACATTGAAATAATTGAACGCGTCCATCTCAAGTTTTTGAAATATATTTTTAATCTGAAAAGTAGTACTCCTAGTTATATGGTTTATGGCGAAACGGGTCGATTCCCTTTGTATATAACGGTGTATATAAGAATGATATCACATTGGGCAAAATTACTGGTAAGCCCTGAAAATAAGATTGTTTATGTTACATATAAGAATTTATTTGAACAGTTTTGTTCAGGAAGTCATAAGAACCCTTGGATTTTATGTATTAAGAATATACTTGATACTTGTGGCTTCTCAAATATATGGAATGAACAGGCCTTTTTAAATATAAAATGGCTAAAAATTATAGTTGAACAACGTCTTAAAGATCAGTACATACAGAAATGGCAAAGTGATATGCGCGATTCGTCTAAAGGTCATATGTATAGTATCTTCAAAACAGAATTTGGATTTGAAAAATATTTAGACTTTCTACCTAAAAAATTTAGAACAATTTTAATTAAATTAAGAACAGCAAATCATCATCTCCCAGTTGAGACTGGGAGATGGTTTGGAATTCCCAAAAATGATAGACTCTGTAATATCTGTAATAATGGACAAATAGCTGATGAGTATCACTATATTTTAGAATGTCAATTTTTCTCAGAATGCAGAAAAAAGTATCTACCGGGTAAATATTGTAATAGACCAAATTTCTACAAATTCTCAGAATTGTTGTCAACTGCTGACTCCAAGGTATTAATCAAACTATGCAGCTACATAGATAGGGTATATGAACAAGTCTGTCCTCCATAATTATTATTATTATTATTATTTTTTTTTTTTTGGTTACTTTATAATTTGAATGTATTTCCGCCATTTCACGTGTATCTTGTATATTGTTTGTGTATATATTGTACATAGAACCTCATGTACCATTAATTGGTTTGAGTGAATAAATTGAACTTGAACTTCCAATATGCCCAGGACCAGAGGAGATTTTCAAAGAAATAATGCATATTTGATATATATAATCAAATAGAGCCCCCCCCCCCCCTCCCCCCCCTTTAGAGAAACATCAGAACTCCTGGGACCACAAGTTTGAAAAATTTTGTAAAAGCATTCTTGCTCATCATAACTATACACTTGTTTCTTTGCGTTATAACCAGGAGCATCTTCGCTAGCCAAGGGTTTCTGATACGCTACTCTCCTCATAAAACAAAATTTAACCAAACCGGAAGTGATCTGGATCTTCGTCTGAGGCCAAGGTTTCACGTCACAACCAGGTTAAAAGATTGTTACATGGTCCTGAGCCACTTTAGAAACATTTAAAGCAGCAACTTCAATGGTAAGAAATTGGCAAAAAATTGGTGCTCATGGCAGTCCAATATCATCTAAACAGTCTGAATCATCCTTAAAGAGGTACACTTACTTGCGTAACGCCAAAGGAGGGTCTAAGTGTTGACAAAAAAGGCATCTGTGTGATGCACTGGCCTGCCAAATACCCGGATCTAAATCCCATTGAACACATTTGGGACTTTCAAAAGGAATGTCCAAGCCCCCCCCCCCCCCCCCCTCCACACAATTTCAACGGTTTAGATAGATCCATGCAGTAGGTGTGGCAGCAGATAGATCAACCTCCTATTCAAGGGTACATAATATCCATGAGAAAAGGATGTCTTCCAATATTTTGAACTAGTGGTGGTCTTACTCCATAGAGATTATTTTATGTTAATTTTCATTTTGAGGGAACATCATGTCCTTGACACTTTGCTTTAAAGTCTGACGAGATACTTACATGAAATTTATGCAACATCGAACTGAAATATGCATCATCAACCTTGAATTAAAGAAATTATTTATTGTATGCATTTGTTCTTTATAACTTAAAAAATGTTAGGTGAACACTTAGAAGTTTGGTTCAGTGTAGATGGATTACCTTGATTTGGATGATTAATTGATTTGGATATATAATAGATGGTTTACCTTGATCTGGATGATTAATTAATTTGGATATATAATAGATGGATTATCTTGATTTTGGATGATTGAGTTGGATATATAATAGATGGATTACCTTGATTTGGATGATAAATTAATTTGGATATATAATAGATGGATTACCTTGATCTGGATGATTAATTAATTTGGATATATAATAGATGGATTATCTTGATTTTGGATGATTGATTTGGATATATAATAGATGGATTACCTTGATTTGGATCATTAACTGATTTGGATATATAATAGATGGATTACCTTAATTTGTATCGTTAATTGATTTGGATTTATCATGGTTAGATTACCTTGATTTGGATCATTAACTGATTTGGATGTGTCATCTTGATCCTCGTCATCTGGCAGGTCCTCTATATTGAAGTTAATCTGGTCTGTGATGGGATATGGAACTACAGAATAACCACTGAAAAATAATGTATCATAGTATGCAAATTAGAACAATTAGAAACATTTATTATGCACAAAGGCAAGCAATTATAGGTCAAAAGGGAGGGAAGTATGGCACCTATGTGTTTACTTAGAATGAAGGAATACAGTAATAATGATATGGTAAATAAAAAGATACTCAAGGACAAAAGAACAGATATGTATATAGTTTTATCTATATCAATGAAAATCAAATGAGCATTATCCTCTGTTAAAAATGACAATGTTCTTAACACATGTACTTTACAGTACAGGAAACACTACTAAAACAACTTCAGATCCAGGCCAAATAGATACTGCACTAATTCAAAAATGTCTATACAATGACAATGAATTACTTAATGTCAGCTTTGACAGCTAGTACTAGTTATTGATATATGTTTTATGTTCACTGGATGTGCAACAGAAACGTCCACAATTACCTACTGAAGACGGTCAAACTTGTATTACAACTTAGGACTTTTTGTTGAGCAAATAACTTTCACAGGAAAATTTTTAATGCTATTTTATGTACATGATATTATGATCTATATAAAACCAACTGTCTGCATGCCATTCACTACAAATGTTTACAATTAAGCCATATCCCTTTTACAGAGGGGATTTATACTTCTTCATAAGATATTTTAAACATTAATTCCAAGTTCTTTAAATTCTTCATTATACACTTACAATGGAGTTTCTATGGGCTTTTATATACTTACAATGGAGTTTCTATGGGCTTTTATATATACTTACAATGGAGTTTCCATGGGCTTTTCTACACTTACAATGGAGTTTCTATGGGCTTTTCTACACTTACAATGGAGTTTCTATGGGCTTTTCTACACTTGCAATGGAGTTTCTATGGGCTTTTCTACACTTACAATGGAGTTTCTATGGGCTTTTCTATACTTACAATGGAGTTTCTATGGGCTTTTCTACACTTACAATGGAGTTTCTATGGGCTTTTCTATACTTACAATGGAGTTTCTATGGGCTTTTCTACACTTACAACGGTGTTTCTATCGGCTTTTCTTCTGCATCATCTTCAATCATATCAAACAGGGCATCTTCCTTTTCACTGTTTGATACAGGGGGATAATATTTAAATCCTGCCAGCAGTCGAATTTCTCGACCTTGATCTGAAATTGGACGACATATTATGACATCTTTTATATTTCAAAACGGTATTGCAAACAAAATCCAGCATTTAAGGGAGAGAAGGAAGAGATACTCTCAGAATAAACATATTACTTCATAGTCAGCAAAATATTCCTTATTTTTAAGTGCCTACCAAACATGTGATAAATTCACAATTTTAATTATCAAGTCTTTTGTGATTAATCTGATTATCTGACAAGACTAATTAATATAAATGTTCATTCTTCAGCACAATCAGATTTTTGTAGATTTCTGAAAATTTACTCATTTTTGTGCTTGATTTTCCCCGTTTTTTTAGATGCTTACCAGGGATAACTCTATCACTCTCATTACGGCATTCCACTGTCACAGTAAATCCAATACCCTGAAATATTGACACCTTGGTCTTGTCTTTTGGTTGTTTCTTCTTTTGATCTATTTCTGAGTTATTGTTCAGAGTTACTTTCAGTTTGGTTGCCATTGTTTCTGGGAAGCCATTGACCCACTGACCATCATAAATAAGGCCTGAACTGTGATGCATTTTGCCTCTTCCATTAAAATTATCTGCCTTAAAATCTCCCTAAAACATTCAGAAATATTCAGTTACACAAATAACACTGATTCAGAAGATAATATCTCATAATATGTAGTACCATGATGTATTTTTATTGGACATTAGAAGGTCATATCACAATGTACCCCACTAATTTTCACTGAATATAACCATTATTTACAGTTCCAGTTGTGACTTGCTGCAAGTTTTACCTCATAAACTGACCCATCAATGATGTAAAGAATCCCTCGACCCTCACGTATGTCTCTAAGTCATTCCTCATAAACTGACCCATCAATGGTGTAAAGAATCCCTTGACCCTCAAGGATGTCTGTAAGTCATACCTCATAAACTGACTCATCAATGGTGTAAAGAATCCCTCGACCCTCGCGTATGTCTCCAAGTCTTACCTCATAAACTGACCCATCAATGGTGTAAAGAATCCCTCGACCCTCTCGTATGTCATTGACCCATATTCCTTCATAACGGTCACCATTTCTAGGAAACAGAAAAACTTCGTGAGTATAAGTAATTTATTCATTGTGAATTACTGTTTTATTAGGTTCTGATAATACACTTATCAAAATTTCAATAATACTTTGGTCTTTTTACTTAAGTTACTCTCCAGCTTGACCAATGACTTGTTTTTCAACTTGAAAAAATAACTTTTAAGTCAAATATCAGATAAATCAATGTCAAAAATCTAAAATCAAAACAGCACAGAAATTACTTTAAAATACAACTGCAAATGTTAACACTAGTTCAGCTTGATTCCAAATCCAGATTTAACAATTGTTTATTAGAATTAGTTGTTAGATGATTATTCTTTTTTCACAGAGAAATATTTCTTGTATAATTAATTATGTACTGTATTATTACAGACAGCAAATTAAAGGTCAGTACAGTAAATATCTCATGCATTATTGAGATAAAGAGAAGTCTTTATACAATGGATTAAAAGTCAGTAAATTTGTTCAACTCCAAGCCCAAATATTTATTTTTGGAAATAAATTATACATTATTCAAACATCTTAATGAAATACCTAAATGGCTTATTTTCTCTAGAATTAGTAGCTTGATGCAAATATATATGATATACACATTATATTTACTGAACTAAACAAGATTTCCTTTGTTAACTATTGTGAAAATAAAATCACAACATGAAAATATATAAAAGCACTGCTGCTAAACCTGGAACAACCTAGCAAGATAAAAGTCTTATGATCATCATATGTATCCTCTTCCTGATTCACTGTATATGTAGATAAATAAAATTCCTAAATTACTGTGGTCATCATGATGTCTACAATTTTAATTTACAAATTATTGAGCTTAAGTCTTTGTGTTGTACAAGTCTAATTAATACCTTTCTATGTAAAACTTTGTTCCCTTATGTGTGGCCCCACCCCTAACCCCAAAAGCAACAACTGAACTTCGATCATTATCTTGAACACTGATATCTTGAATACCTGGGATATGTTGAAGTGATTTTGTGGTCCAAACTATCTTTTCTTCACGTTTTTACCTCCTTTATATCTAATCCTTGGATATCTTGAAGTTTAATATGTGTCCATTCAAGTTCGAGATAACTAGGTCCGACTATATTTATATGATCAAACTTGAATTTACAATTAAAACATAGGAATGCTTGCATGTGAATTTGACTAAGCTCTAGACAAGATTTTCAATGTTTTTTCTCTCTGTTTTTAAGTCCTATGTAAATACTTGACCTCAATTATGACCCCACCCTAGCCCCAAGGGCCATGATTTAAGCCAACTTATATCAACACTATATGAGGAGTTAATAACTGAGCATTTCTTGGGGGGGGGGATTTATTTTTTCTAGCTATCCCAGCCATGCCTGTCAGACAAGCTAAAAAGATTTGGATACAAGAAAGTAAAATCAAAAGAAGCATTGACATATAGTAATTTACAAACAACAGAGTATAAGGCTTTTACTTTGTACTGCCACAACAACCAAACAAGCAACATACATTGATATTGGACTAAAATTAAAATTCTTAAATGAAATGGCTAGTTCATTAAAGAGTTATGATCTCAGTTTCCTTTACATGTATTAATTTGTTAAGATCTGAATATTAATTTAAGGATGAATGGCACCACCAAATGGAGCAGCCCGCCCTCATTCAAAGCTGAGGGCTAAATAGATGGTGTTCACAATATCATAACTAACAATCAATAGCCTCAACACATTGTCCTTTTATCTCCAAATAAAGTGTGTCTGAAACTGAGCTCTTTCAGAATTTTTAAATTGAGTCTAAACAACTGTCAAATTTTTGTCACTGGTCTTGACCTCTGACCTTTTGACCCTTGAATCATCTCTAGACTGAAAAGATCAGGTTGTGCTCTTTAAACTGTGTCTGCATTCCACAACATTGAAATGGAAGTAAGCATGTTACCTGCAGACACATGGTCTCACACAAAACCCACTTACTATGAACCTTCAAAACTTTGTTGGAAGGGTTGCAATACATAAACTTTGAATCAATTAGTACTTATGAAATGAAATGTGATTTAAAAATACAGTGTATTATTATGTGAATAGAAAGATTAGTATTAAAAGGCTTAAATTTTACTTCCACATTAAAAAAGCATCCTTAATACTAGGCATTTTACATCTTTTAATGAATTTATCTTATTTATTGATTTCTTATTGATAATTACCTCAGACAAATGTATATATTCCTAATGCTAATTATTACAAATTAAAAACATATATATATATATATCTGTTAATTAAGTGTACAAAAGTATGATCAATGGATCAAGCTACAATGGATGGTTTTTTCATGCATGAAAAATACGAATATTAGTCCAATATCTATCCATTCTGAGTAGACAGAGAAATAAAGCTCGATACATTGTTCCGATTCACACATAGAAATATACCTGCACCCGTCAGAGCGGATCTTCTTTCTAAAATTAGTATCAGAGGGGCTCACACAGGGTGACAAACAAATAGAAAGAAGTAATGCAATTATGAATTCTCCACAATTAAATATACACTGTGTGTTTACATGATGTAGAAACATAATTATATGGATGAAAAAACATATTATTCCACCCAGAAGTCAGAGAAAGATTTAAAAACTCATTAATATGATAAAAAAAAATTCAAGGGAACTTAAAATTGTGAAAGGAGTCAATCATTTTATGTATCTAAGGAACAAATGAATGCAAAACTCTCATTTAATCTTCAAAAAGTTAGATTTGCTGCTAAGGTATGCCTCCAAACATAATACAAGTATACATGTACACACAGAGTGATTTAAAGATTTACCAGGCCTAATGTCAATCAGTTCATATAACACTGGCCTTAATCTTTTTGTTTTTCATTTTGAATTCATAATAAAGTTTTGCTTATACAAAATTTGGTAAAGATACCTTCTTTGCAAAACTTGATTAAAATATTGGAGTTGGCAAGATTTTAGATAAATCCTCTCTGAGGAACAACAAAATTTAAAAACATTGACAATTGAAGTTTATTGAACATTGGTTGAAGGTCTTTGGCCTGATAGTGCTGTTGTTGTGTTAATTAAATGGACATTTTCTGGTATAAACTGCTAAATAGTGACAATGATACTTACGCATACATCATGACACCCACGCCATGTTTCATGTTACCCTCATACCCTCCCTCATACACTTCATCAGAGTCCATCCCCAAAGTCTTCATTACACCATAACCTACATAGAAGGATCAAACTTGTTATCAACAAAACAAATCAACAACTTTATTTCTTTTCAGATACAAATACTGTTTATCTTTTATGTCAAGAAAATATTTATGTACAGCATTTATGAATCCAATGTCATTTTGACTATATGCTTGTTTTTGTTGACAAACTATATGTTGACAAAAAATGAAACTAGACAGGATGTTTCTCAAAACAAAGTACTTGATCAGTATCAGGATGATTTCAGTAGTCATCGAAGAATTACTCTTTAAGAGTTTGAAAAAGTTTGATATTTGAATGTCTGTATTATGTAGTTTTTCAATTTTGTCTCAACCCTATGTTCTCAATACTTTGGACAATAATGTCCTGATATTCATTATTTATCTCACAATATTACACAAAATTGTACAAGAACAAACAGATTTAGTAAGCTTAATTTTTTGTCCCCCAAGTTGTAAAAGCAGAGTCAGAAACTTTGTTTTTAATTTTGGTATTAAGGACTGCAACTCTTTTCTAGATAAGATACATTATATTGAAAAAAAAATTGTCTAAAATATATAGATCAATGTCTAAAATTTATGCTATTTATATTATATATTTTTTTATCCCATGTTTACCCCTTTATCCCGTGGATATGACTCATTGGATAATTTTTTCATAATCCACAGTTAAGTGCAATTGTGACGTCACAATGGTTTTTGCGTTAGCGTGAGGAAGTAAAATAAAGTGGAGTCCTATATAAAACAGTGTAAAACATTGGTTGTGAAGTATTAAACATGGGATAAAAAGAATCTCCCATGATTTGTAGTTGAATATGACTTTTATCCAACTCGTTGTGTGTTTTTATCCCCTCGCCAAGGCTCGGGGATAAAAAACACACAACTCGTTGGATAAAAATCATATCCAACTACAAATCATGGGAGATCCTATATATATTATTTACATAATTATATTGTCTAATTTAATTATTCAGTTTTATATATTCTAAATATATTTATATCCAAAATGAGTAGTTCTTATGTAATTATTAGACATTATGGTGTGGTTTCATCATTTTTCGTGGAACATCAATTTTTGTGGATTTCGTCATTGAGCCGATCCATGAAATTAATTTAATGTTCATTGAACTTTGGTGCCTCCATTTTAATTTATGATAAACCTTTAAAAAGCCTATTACGACTTTCGTTCATATATAAGCAAATTCCTCCCCCCCCCCTTTTCCTCCAACAGGTTGGCTTTATAAAGGTCTAGAGTTTTCACATGCATTTAAGCAATATGATGAAAAAAACAATCATGTAATTTTATTTAGCAGGTGGTGCTTCTTACGAAATGATGCGATAACGAATTCCTTGCGTATACTTAGGAATCTACAGTATATATATTTGTACTTATTCTTTAAGTATTTTACCCTTAATATCTCGAATCCCCTGGTATCTCGAAGTTTTTCCTTAGCCCTATCAAGTTTGAGATAACAAAGTTTGACTGTATTTGCTTGAAATCAGACTGTGCAATTTTGATATTACCGGTATTTGAAATATTCAATTGACTCCTGTATGCTGTTTTGTTTGTTTGCTTTATGCCCCCCTTCAAGAATATTTTACTCATGTTGGAATGCCACCAATTACTGGTGGTCAGCTGCAAATTTAGTGCTAAGCACTTAGAGTGTATGACCAATGTGCAGTGAGGCATCTCCTTCAGGCCAGCACTTAGTGGGACACAGGACTATGGTATATATAGTCTCATATGAAGGACAAGTCTTCATGATTCTAAGAGGGCTTTGAACCTTTATCGTACAGATCAACTCCTTACTCCATGAAGCTAGAATGAAGCTCTAGATAATGTGCCACTTAGGCTTGCATGACTATGTACATAAGTAGCATTAAAATATAGCATGATGAATATCGCAAGGGTCTACTGCACAGACCACTAAGACTTTTCAATTTCAGAATGTTACAATTTTTAGCATTAAATGGGATAGAAATTCACAGACAAGTAGTAAGCTATCTGTGTATGAGTGATGTTTTTGTTTAGTACAGATGAGGTCTTACCATGTTTCCTGTTTTTATACCACTCCCCATCATACACAGAACCATCAGCATACACCATCATCCCCCGACCATGCAGCTCCCCCTTACAAAACTGTCCTGTGTATTTATTACCAGTCTGTGAGAAGTACCGCATTCCTTTGCCATCAATTTCACCATTTGTAAAGGTTCCCTCATAATAGCTACCATCGGCCATCTGAAGTTTTCCCTGACCTTCAAACAGAGACACTGGGTGGTAACACATTTGTAATTTTTGCCATTACTAAATATACACATGTAGCCTTGCAAACAATTTTGGAGCTCATTTGAGGGTGCAATGAAATTTTCAGGAGCCCATCATCCCGCCCATGGGCCTTAACAGTCACCTGTGAATATTTTAATGTACTCCATTGACAACTCTATGATCTAGGCCAACTTACGACTAAATTTTATTACAAACAAGATGACTTTAGCTTTTCCATCATCAAATTTCCTTCTTTATGTAGTAATATACCGCTATCACCTGCATATTGTATCTATGTCTCCCAACTTCTATGATACTCAAGACCACGCTCTGAGTATGATCTTTTTAAATCGAGGCATGCTACTGACAGATAAGTTGATGTTGCAGGACTTTCAACAACCTTGTTTAAAGTCAGCATTTCATAAATTCTATGGTCGATATATTGACATTGTTAACAAAAATAACATATCATTGCATCCTATTTTAGCTGATGTGTTTCATACCAATTGTTAGGCCTTTGTTTTTATAATAAATTTGACAATAGAATGTTCTGTCTACCTGATCAATATATAGGGCTAATGGCAAAATGACTGATTCAGGTTCTCAGTTACTTCTGGTCATGTCAACTATGAACTACTAATACTTTTCTTAGTTACAATGTTATGATCTTGAAAAGAATGTCATACTTTTCCTCTTAATGACCCTGACTACATCTAGAGACTTATGGACATTTCTGCATCAAAGTTATAGATCCACTCTTGGATTTGACTATGTCTAGAGACTTAAGGTCATTTCTGTTTCAAAGTCGGAGACAAACTCTTGGTTTTGACTGTCTAAAGACTTAAGGTCATTTCTGTATCCTCTTGGTTTTGACTATGTCTAGAGACTTAAGGTCATTTCTGTATCCTCTTGGTTTTGACTATGTCTAGAGACTTAAGATCATTTCTGTATCCTCTTGGTTTTGACTATGTCTAGAGACTTAAGATCATTTCTGTATCCTCTTGGTTTTGACTATGTCTAGAGACTTAAGATCATTTCTGTATCCTCTTGGTTTTGACTATGTCTAGAGACTTAAGGTCATTTTTATATCAAAGTCATAGACAAACTCTTGATTTTGACTATGTCTAGAGACTTAAGGTCATTTTTATATCAAAGCCATAGACAAACTCTTGATTTTGACTATGTCTAGAGACTTAATCCAATTTACTACTACGTCAAGCTTATACTTAAACTGTGCTTTTAAAAATACTAGTATATGATTTTAATGAATTATGCTGTGTTTTGCATTTAACATTTCTGAAACAGTTTAACTATAAAGCCAGGGATTTGGCACTCAGTTCATGATTCAAAGTGGCAAGTGACAGAAGTCAATTTTTTTGGCAAATATATATGTTTATGAAAATGCATCTCTCTCCATTGGTGAGGGATGAATTAAGACATAGAGATATACTGTATGTGTACTTAAAAAATTGGGCTTCATATTTTAGCGGCTTTGGCGCAGACAATGATGCGCTTATTCATGAATACTGCAAAGAAATCATTTATAAATAAAATATACAGACGGACATGTAATTTATGATTTCACCAACAACTCCATACCCAGTGATTGCGCTAAATTTTGAATATGCCAATTTATGTACATGTACAGTACTTACTGTACTATTTTATTCCATCCCTCCATTGGTGAGGGATGAATTACAGACATAGATATATACTTACCGTGTTTAATTCCACCCCTCCATTGTCCCTCGTATCGGAAATATTTATTTTCATACTGGTATATACCATGACCTACAAAGTACAACAGTGCCAGTCTTTAACGTAAATTAATAAGAGTTTTAATTATTTGTGTGAAGTGAAAGTATCATTTCAAAGATCAATTCCTTGTAAAGTCCAGCAAATTCTTATTTAAATGCAACAACAGTAAAGGCTACAGCTCAATCTGATTGTGTACATTTTATTTTACAATGTATCACAAATAGTGTTAGTACAGTCACATTCACTGAAAAAAAAAAATTATTACGTTAATTACAAACTAAGCCTCTTAAAATTTAAAAAAAGCAAGTAAAAATCTATAATATTCTTCAGTTCTTTTATATTTAAGAGTTTTCTAATGAATATTAACACCTGTTTCTTATTTATAATATGAAGTAACTTTGTGTGAATAAGCCTGCCATTGTTCATATTTGTCTTGGCTCAGGAGGCTTGGGGATACTAGTGTTTGTAGAAATTCTTACCAAACTTAAGATGGCTTTTTAAACCAATGTTTATTTTTTATGCAATCTCAACAACTGTGTACATATTAGTTCAAACATACAAATATCTGAAGTGTCGCTTTTAAATGGCATCTTGTTATGCATTCTGATAATGCAATTTTTCATTAATGGCATTTTCAAAGTTCAGTTGCTCCTAAAGGATTCTAAACATGATCTCTGAGAGCCAAGTTTGTGAAATCTCAACCATGTACACATTTATACCATTAATATTGACAATGTTATACTTTTTTATCAATACCATCTCATAAACTTGAGATTGTTTAGCTTAAAACATTTAGTATTAAAAAAAGAAATTTGATGAGGTCCTATGTAAAGTCTAATATTTATCATTAAAGCTTCCAGTGGAAATCTATTTCCTTCAAATATGATTTAGCTTCTTAAAACACATTTTGTAAATACCTCAACCAACTAAAAATTGTTAACTTTCACCTTATATCAGTTATAAAATTTTTAATATCATACACATTAGCAATTCATTAGGATACACTGCACAAATTTTAATCCCATTTTTAGAAATAGCTACTGTCAAAAAATGTTGTTACAAACTGAACCTTGACTGCAATCCTTCACAAGACAGATGAACTCACCTGAAGCTCGTTTTGGGAAGGGATTGACGGTATATTCCCTCCGCTCAGAAATCTGACGTCTTGGCCTCACTGGAAGAGTGCTAGGGGGTTTTAGATACGGCAACTTAAAATTATCAAAATTCTCATTCTTAGAAAATGCCAGTAGTCCTTTAGAAGGTTCACTAGACATATCTGATGATGTACTTCCATTTTGTTTTTGTATTTCACGATTAAATTTCTTTTTATAATTTGTATATCTTGTTGCATTGATTGTTGGCATTATGGTGGTTTATGATATGACTGGAAACTCTGTAGATCCTACACAAAGACGGGTAAAATGAAAAACAAATATCATATGCTTAAAAGAGCAACTCCCTTCAAGAAGCACAATGCTTTTCAAATGAATTAATAGAACACAATTATTGTTATTTCCAGAGGATGGGTTAGGAGAATAAATTTCACATTCATATATCACAAAATTTCCATATTTATTATGTTTGTTTCTTCACATGCTTCCTTCATTTAACCAATACAATTATTGCGACTGAACACATAGCACTTGTACATATGAAGTTTAAATCTCTGGCATAAGCCTGACGACTACATTAAGTATATTACACTTCAGGATTTCTTACACAGTTTACGATGAACCCACCTTGAACCATTTACTATTTAGAGTTTAGGAATTAATCTTCTGTAGAAAGTACAGTTAAAACATCAATCCAGATTATTCCAAAATTGACACGATTCTGTATACCTGTTCTAATCATGCTTTTGGTCTCACACTTGTTAACTTATATACATAATCTGTTTCGGATACCAAAATCTATTTTCAGCAGCATTTTTGGTAACTGCAGATATTTAATGATTAATTCACTAAGATACTTAATGAACTTGCTCACCAATCAATTTTAACAGTTTGAATTTCAATACTTTGATTAATGTATGAAAATAAGAAATCAATTTTAATTATTATTACAACCACAGCACAAGTCCTGTATATAAAATGTTCCTAAATATTTATCTACATTTCAGACTTATAACAGATTTATGTCTGCTTTCACATCAAATTAAAAAAGCATCTTTTAATTTAGACATAGATATATCACTAAGGATGAAGCATAAATAAAAATGTCCACCATTATAATTTATCTGAGATTAGCCTGGATAAAAATTAAATATGTGTGAATCATATAAAACACGGATTATGTTCTGTGCTTGGAGCCATTATATTGACTTACAGCTAGATTACTGAATTGGGCTATGTGTCTGAATATGATATATAAAACTTAATTAAATAATCCCGGATTAAGGTACCAATCGATTTTTTTGTTGTAATAAGCTTTTGCAAGAGCTGTCCAATTTTACTTGTCAGAATAAGTTTACAATCACTTATTCAGCTACAGTACAAACAGACAACAAAAAACAGGTAGGAAATCATCAATATAATAAAAACCCTCTAACTCTTTAAAAAAAAAAAAAAGATGAGTTGTAAATCTAAAATCTGATATAGTCACTTTAAATAAAATGATATGAATTTAAGTTAAGGACATAATTAATATAAAATTGCTGGTTGTTGATAAGTAGACCTGAGTTTTTGCCCAAAAAAAAGTACCAAAAAATTACAAAATATTTGAACAATTTTCATTCTTTTTTCTCAAACTTGTGTGGTAGTCAGGAAGGTTTGATCGCTGGTGGCCAGATAGCTTAATTAGTTGGTATAGCACTTGACTATTGATTCAGGGGACCTAGATTCAAATGTGGTCTTATCCATCTTAATTTTCTCTCTTGAAAGTTACATTTGGTGCCATGCCACAACCTGCAAGTAAAGGTGAGAGACCCGCTAGGGTTGGTGTCTTTGGGGGCAAAGACCTTTAAGGAGGGAGGAATGTATCAGTCAGGCAGATTCTATCACCAGTGGCCAGATAGCTCAGTGGTTAGAGCACCTAGTTTAAATAATTCAGGGGGCCTGGCCATGGGTTCAAATCCTGGTCTGGTCCATTGCAATTTTTTCCCTTGCTGGTTACACTTGCTTATTTTTCTTTTTTAAAAGATTTTTTTTTCTTTGCTGATGAGTAAGAAAGAAATTTTTAACAGATGAAAACAGGCAAAAAAAATACTTCTCAGGCCATGAAATTTATTTGAAAGAAAAAATGTTAAGCATATTTTAATAAATGGTTTCATCAGGTAATATACATTTTTGTATTACTAATAAAATATCAGAAGAATTATTTTTTATAATCAATAGAAAAACCTTTGAGAACAAAACATTTGGAATCAATATCGTACACTGTGGTTTCCAGAAATAAAACTTTTACAGGGCTAGAAATAATTATTTTTGTTTACTGGTCACTCGGGCTATTGCCTAAAATTTTTACTGGTCAGCTGAGTACTTTCACTGTCCCACTGGGCCAGTAGATTATAACAAGAGGCCCATGGGCCACATCGCTCACCTGAGCACATTGGCTAGACAAAGGCACAAATCAGTTCAGCAATGAAAAAGACTACCGGTGGGGGGGGGGGGGGGGGGGGGGCTTGAATTTTAAACTACCTGATGATGCTTCCATGTCAATATAACAAATGAATTTGTCGTACTTGAGAAGATTTTAAAAGAATTTTCTCATTTATTTCTTTGTAAAAATTTGATCCCCCATTGTAGCTCCTCCCTATCCCAGGAGTCATCATTTGAACAAACTTGAATCTACATTACCTGAGGATGCTTCCTTATCAATAAGACTAACATAGCTTTTCTGTTCTTGAGAAGAATTTTTTTTTTATATGTTCTTATGTAAAACTTTCGATCCCCCCATTGGGCCCCACCCTACCCCCGGGGGTCATCAATAAAACAAAATTGAATCTACACTACCTGAGGATGCTTCCATATAAATATGACTCATCATGGCTTTGCTGTTCTTGAGAAGAAGATTTTTTAAAGATTTTTCCTATATATTTCTATGTAAAACTTTGATCCCCCATTGTGGCCCGCCCTACCCCCGGGGGTCATGATTTGAACAAATTTGAATCTACACTACCTGAGGATGCTTCCATATAAATATGACTCATCATGGCTTTACTGTTCTTGAGAAGAAGATTTTTAAAGATTTTCCCTATATATTTCTATGTAAAACTTTGATCCTCCATTGTGGCCCCGCCCTACCCCCGGGGGTCATGATTTGAACAAACTTGAATCTACACTACCTGAGGATGCCTCCATATGAGTTTCATCTTTCCTGGCCCTGTGGTTCTTGAGAAGAAGATTTTTAAAAGATGCTATTCATTTTTCACTAATTCTTAATTATCTCCCTTTGAAAGAGGACGTGGCCCTTCATTTGAACAAACTTGAATCCCCTTCACCCAAGGATGCTTTGTGGCAAGTTTGGTTTAAATTGGACATGTGGTTCTGGAGAAGAAGTTGAAAATGTGAAAAGTTTACAGACAGACGGACAGACGGACTACAGACAAAATGTGATCTGAAAAGCTCACTTGAGCTTTCAGCTCAGGTGAGCTAAAAAGGCTGGCCCAAAACCATAATAATAATAGTAATATTTTTTTTATATTTTGATACTTAGAAACACAATTTAACAAAACAAGAAATGGCAGAAGTTGGGACACACGACCCTGTCAAGTTAACTAGCCCGAATGTGAATGAATTTTATTATGCATAAAGAAAATGCTGACCCAAAGGGCACATGCCCTCTGCAATGTACTAGCCCAGATTGAAAATTCACTGGCCCCAGACTAGCAGGCCATCAATTATTTCGAGCCCTGTTTTATCAAGCATGTCATTAGGTATTTCCTCTGAAATGAACTACATGTATTTTATCACACGGGCCTTTTTCACTCATTGGATTTTTTAAAATATTTGTTAATAACAAAAAGAGGTAGCTTCCGCAAATAGATCTCTGTAAATAATAATGCTTCATTGTTGGTTAAAGAGAAATTTAAAAGACACACATACATGCATTTATATCATGTTTAGAGAGAGAACAAAATATTGATTTGCACTTGTCATCTACTTATTGTGTCTAGTTTGCTTATCATTCATGAAATAATGCATTCATTCAACAATAACAATTCCCTTCATGATATCAAATCTCATACCAGTAGATGTAATTTGATAAAAATTCCAAATCTTTTTTTGTTATGACATTTAACAAAATATTAATCTAGAAAAGAGATATAATTACACAGTTCAACAACTATAAATAGGGTTTAAGATAATGATCACACAAAAGGTCCATACCATTCATTTATAAACAGATTTAATGGAGGTTATTGGGCATTTAAACACATTTTTTGAAATTTACTTTGAATAAAGAAACTTTTAAGGATAATATCTTGAAGATAAACACACATTTTTTTTTACCTAACCATATGCGATGTTCATTCATTTAAAGTTGGACATATTTTACATACGAATTCACACCTGCTGAGTCATGTACATGCACATTAAACGAATCCATCTTTCATGATTAGTATGTACCTGTTTTAAAATTTGAGAATTAACAATAATCAATAAATTATGCAATTCAAAATCCTCTTTTCATTGGAAACTTATAATTACCTCTCTTTTATATACTGGGTATACATATGTATTTCAAAGAAATTAAAATTACAAATTGTAAAATAAATTAAAAGTATTTTATTTATATTAAACAATATAAGATAAAAAAAAAACCCTCACTGGAAATTTCAGCAATACTTAGAAATATGTATTTTATTTTGTTAATTACTCTTTCATGGCTACCAGTACCCTGAAATCTCCTGACCAGTAAAACTAAATTTATACTTGACAAGTAGTAAAGAAATCCTAAAGATAGCAAAATACTGAACACAGGATTCCGCGGAGTATGTGTACATATAAAAACCTACCAGAATGTTAACTTATTCATGTGCTAAGCATATAAGATAGCCTAAATCAGTACATTGTCTATCAAACTGTTACAGACATGCTTACTCAATTATCATAATTTAAACCTGTTACCTAAAGGCAAAAAATGATGTGATGATATTGTGTCAAAATATCTTTAAAACCGGCCTTGAACTCTTTGCCTTTATAATTAAACACTAGGAGAAATTTTTAAAAAATCTAAGGACATTTTATGTGTGGGGAAATGCCCAAGGGGATTAATTCCTAGCTACTGAGTTTTGTATTTGACAACCAGAGACTGGTCATATAAGGACTCTAAGCCATATATGGATTCAGGAATCTATTTTTCTGTACCTTTCCTTGCTTGGGTCTACCTTATGAAGTGACTAAAATTATTTCTTTTACCCTCCTTACAGTGACCCAGTATTACACTCAGATTTCATACAATCTGCACGATGCATGTACATGCAGACTGTATAAATATAGGCTCTAAAGATAAGATTTATTGAAACCATATCTGGGGCCTTTGAGGACATACAAGTAAAGAGTTACATACAAAAGAAGAAAGTCAAAATTGAAAGCAGCAACATGTCAACATAAAAAAAGAGAAAGAAACTATATACAGAAGATTATAGCAGATGGGAATATTATCTATAGACTATATACATAATGAATGCTAATAATGCCTATATAACGTTACAGCTTTGGGAGTTATAATAAATACCGGAATAAATATAGTCTTGCTTACTTGTATTATATGATACTTTCACTATATGGTTAACTTACCATCTCGTTTATCTCTGAATTTTTCTCCCGCGTAAGTATTGCTCCTGATTAACTTCAACTCCATGATGTTTATGCTGACGACGATTCTCGTGATCTTTTTTGACTTTTCTTCAAATTAAATAGATAAATCAAGATACGATCCGCAGGGTTCTCATCTCGCATTCATCGAGAACAAACGAGATCTAAACTGACAAAAGATGGAAAAGGGAAAGACGATTTTTCTTGATGTAAGTTGTAAATATTCTAATGAGATTTAATGAAAAAATCTCTTTTGCATATATGATTATTAAATCTCATCTATATTTTGCAATTTATACCAAAAAAGCATCCTCACTTAAGGGTGGGGCGGATAGATTTGCCCGAATTTACTCTGTTGCCGAATTATATACAAATGACGTTTAAACTGCTGTCTGAAATTGTTTTATTATTTCAAATTTGTTTAGAAACTGGATAATTCTAAAAATACACCATAATTTTGTTAAAAGTGTGATCCACAATATTTTAATCTATTGGATGCTGGATGCAGCTAGGCATGTTGTGCCTGGAAACCACTAATCTCTATTCATGAACTTATGATGTACCACTTGCTATTGTTTAAGGGCGCCCAAGTACATGTTGTATGTTTGTTTTATCATTTCAAATTTATTAGAAACTGGATGATTCTAAAAATACACCATAATTAGTGATCCACAATATTTTTTTTCTATTGGATGCTGGATGCAGCTAGGCATTTTGTGCCTGGAAACCACTGATCTCTATTCAGGAACTTATGATGTACCACTTTCTGTTGTTTAAGGGCGCCCAAGTAATGTAATATGTTGACGGTGTGACCGTTAGGGCGAACACAGATACTTCTATAAACTGTATTTAGTCCCATCTCTTCAAACCACATGTGACATTTGGTACGTCTAGACTCTGACGTCACATGACGTCGTATGTAAGTTGCATTACCAAACTGAAGCCTGAACGCTGGCAGATTTTAATGAAGAACGTTTTATATACTATTTATCTGCAATGTATCCATTAAATCAAGACGAGTTTATTTTTTGTTGAACTTTTGTTGTCTATCTCGTGAGAACGTAGCTTAAATAAGCGATGCATTGTGGGTCCAAAGTTACTGCAGAAAAAAATTCTATTGAATGAATGTGCAGTAGTCCGAATCTTCTCTTCGCCCAGGCATTATCGTTAGAGCTTGCAGTGCAATGTACCAATGCTTAATATAAAGTTTGTGAGTGTTCTTTGCATGTTACAGGACAACAACCAAGCATGATGATGTAGTTTTACAAATTAAACTCCAAGTCTGGTGTCAAATAGTGAGACTTTCCCCTTAGTGAGACTTTCCCTGGAAGACTATAGCTGGCCTATATAGTGAATCTTCCGACTAAGGGAGAAGAGTGGCTATATAGTCAGGGATTTGTCAGTACCTTCTCAGGGGCGAAAATTTGGCACAATTCCCAATGGAAGATAGACTCAATTTTTCTCAGTTTGTTGGAGAAAATTCCCAAAATAAAATTAAGTGAACATGTAAATATTTTTTAATGAAATCATGGACTCCAAGAGTGACTGAGGCCAAATAGTCATCACATGACTTAAAACTTTGCCAGCTTCTCAAGATAGAGAGAAAAAGAGAGAGAGAGTTTGTCACCTTACTTCTATTAATTTTCATTTATAATCATATTACTTATCATGCTTATCATCTAAATTAATTAGAAGGAAAATTTTATAATCATTTTTTTAAAGCCATTTTCTTTCATAGTTCTCATCAGCCTGAGATCTTCCTCGAGAGAAGTCTCACTATATAGCAAATCTTTCGGGGGGAGTCTCACTATAAAGTCAGGTTTCCAGGGGTAAATTTCACTATATAGCGAGGACTCGTGGGGGGGGGGGGGGTCTTAGTATAAAGCCAGGCTTCCAGGGGAAAGTCTCTCTGTATAGCAAGGCTTATCGGGGGGAGTCTCAGTATAAGGCCAGGTTTGAAGGGGGAAGGTGCACTAAATAGCCAGGCTTTCGAGAGGAAGTCTCACTTTAAAGCCAGGCTTCCAGGGGAAAGTCTCACCATATAGCAAGGCTTCCAGGGGAAAGTCTCACTATATAGCAAGGCTTCCAGGGGAAAGTCTCACCATATAGCAAGGCTTCCAGGGGAAAGTCTCACCATATAGCAAGGCTTCCAGGGGAAAGTCTCACTATATAGCAAGGCTTCCAGGGGAAGTCTCAGCATATAGCAAGGCTTCCAGGGGAAAGTCTCACCATATAGCAAGGCTTCCAGGGGAAAGTCTCACTATATAGCAAGGCTTCCAGGGGAAAATCTCACCATATAGCAAGGCTTCCAGGGGAAAGTCTCACTATATAGCAAGGCTTCCAGGGGAAGTCTCAGCATATAGCAAGGCTTCCAGGGGAAAGTCTCATTATACTGCAAGGCTTCCAGGGGAAAGTCTCAGTGTAAAACCAGGCTTGCAAGGGGTAGATGCACTATATAGCCAGTCTGCATAGGGAAGTCTCACTTTGGGGGAAGTCTCACTATACAACATAGAACAATCATACATTAAGCTACGTAGCTTAAATTACCTTCATAGCTTTTTTAGCTACCTGAAGTAGCTTTATTTAGTGACTAAATCATACTTATTTCTTAAATGAGCATTTTATTTTGCATGAATAAAATTTGCACTTTGGTGCATTGATAGCTTTAACTATGAACTGATCTGAAATAAATTCAGAATTAAATATCATCTTTGATGATTGAAATCCCCAACTTTTACACTGAATTCATGGACAAACTGCCTCATCGATACATATTGGAAGTTAATATTTCAATAAAATACACTTGAATATTGATGCATATTGATATATAATTGAATCAGCCTTTACTTGGAGTAACAATACAAGGTCACTTCATCATCACTAATGTTTTATTTTACAGCTGTTTGTCAGTAATGGTACTTGTATTCTAACACTGTTGTGAACAAAGATAGTCAGAGACAGTGATTTCTGGAGAGTTTAGACTTCTGCCCTGAAAAAAATTAGTAATGATAAACATACAAAGTATCAAGTGATTCAAATTATATAATTTTTTTTTTTCAAAAATCAATTGTGAGGTGCACTTCATGACCAATTTTTAAAGTTAGCATGTTCTGTTTAATACCACTACATGTACATCAATATCATTTAACAGAAATGTTTGAAAGAAAGAATTAGTTTGTGTTAATGTGAACAAAAATCCTGCTACAGTATCATTCCATGTTCTTTTTCAGATATTCAGAAGAGCAGATAAAAATGGTAAGTATATCACAGGAACGTAAAATATATACTAAAGATAATTATAGTATAGTATATGGTAATTATAACAGTTGCCACAAATTTTCTATCACAACTTATTTAATCATATGATTTATTCAAGTTGACAAAACATGCAAAAAAGAATTGAACATGTATATTTGTAATTAATTATGTGAATATATATTTCTCAGTCAGTTTAACAGTAAGTATTACTGAGATGTGCTTGTTTCATTTATTTCTAAAACTACATGTACATGATATATAGCTTGTCGATAAAACAGAAATTATTTTCCACATTTTTACAGGTAATTGAATAGGGCAGTGTCTTGGGAGGTGTTTGTTTATTTTTGATGTTATTTACAGATGACGGGAGCAATATTTTGGGAGGAGTTTGTTTAGTTTTGATGTTATTTATAGATGACGGGAGCAATATTTTGGGAGGTGTTTGTTTATTTTTGATGTTATTTACAGATGACGGGAGCAATATTTTGGGAGGAGTTTGTTTAGTTTTGATGTTATTTATAGATGACGGGAGCAATATTTTGGGAGGTGTTTGTTTAGTTTTGATGTTATTTACAGATGACGGGAGCAATATTTTGGGGGGAGTTTGTTTAGTTTTGATGTAATTTACAGATGATGGGGCAATATTTTGGGAGGATTGTTTTGGTTTTGATGTTACAGTGCAGGGAACTAATTTTGTTACATAAACCAGCATCAGCATAAGCATTAGTAGCATCAGGATCGAGCTAGCATCAGCATCAGCATTTTAAAAAACAGCATTACCAGGATCAGCATCAGCAAGCAAAGGATAAAACCAGCATTGACCTACATAAAATCAGCATTATCCTACTAGTATCAGAAAATCAATGAGTTTTAATTCAGTAAAAAATTAAAAATGAAAAAAAAAATATTGGTTAAAGTATTCACATTATTGATACATAGTGAGATATTATGATCAAATAATTGTAAAAGGTACTTTTATTGCTTTAAACGGCAATGCTGAAATTCATTATCTACTTCCGGTAGCATGATGCTACTTCCGGTAGCATTGACCTAATTATAAAA
Organism: Saccostrea echinata; assembly: GCF_033153115.1. NCBI lineage: Eukaryota > Metazoa > Mollusca > Bivalvia > Ostreida > Ostreidae > Saccostrea > Saccostrea echinata. Next base: position 34,535,184 of record NW_026889779.1, read on the forward strand.
CAGCATCAGGATAAGGATTACTAGCATTAAATCAGCAAGCAAAGGAAGCATTCAAATCAGCAAGCAAAGGAAGCATTCAAATCAGCATCGATGCTGTAACAAAATTAGTTTCCTGCACTGTATTTACAGATGATGGGGCAATATTTTGGGGGGAGTTTGTTTAGTTTTGATGTAATTTACAGATGATGGGGCAATATTTTGGGGGGAGTTTGTTTAGTTTTGATGTAATTTACAGATGATGGGACAATATTTTGGGAGGGTTGTTCTAGTTTTGATGTAATTTACAGATGATGGGGCAATATTTTGGGAGGAGTTTGTTTAGTTTTGATGTAATTTACAGATGATGGGGCAATATTTTGGGAGGGTTGTTCTAGTTTTGATGTAATTTACAGATGATGGGACAATATTTTGGGAGGGTTGTTCTAGTTTTGATGTAATTTACAGATGATGGGAGCAATATTTTGGGAGGGTTGTTCTAGTTTTGATGTAATTTACAGATGATGGGGCAATATTTTGGGAGGATTGTTTTGGTTTTGATGTTATTTACAGATGATGGGGCAATATTTTGGGGGGAGTTTGTTTAGTTTTGATGTAATTTACAGGTGATGGGACAATATTTTGGGAGGGTTGTTCTAGTTTTGATGTAATTTACAGATGATGGGGCAATATTTTGGGAGGAGTTTGTTTAGTTTTGATGTAATTTACAGATGATGGGGCAATATTTTGGGAGGGTTGTTCTAGTTTTGATGTAATTTACAGATGATGGGACAATATTTTGGGAGGGTTGTTCTAGTTTTGATGTAATTTACAGATGATGGGGCAATATTTTGGGGGGAGTTTGTTTAGTTTTGATGTAATTTACAGATGATGGGACAATATTTTGGGAGGGTTGTTCTAGTTTTGATGTAATTTACAGATGATGGGAGCAATATTTTGGGAGGGTTGTTCTAGTTTTGATGTAATTTACAGATGATGGGGCAATATTTTGGGGGGAGTTTGTTTAGTTTTGATGTAATTTACAGATGATGGGACAATATTTTGGGAGGAGTTTATTTTTGAACAATAATGTAATTTATAGATGATGGGACGATATCTTGGGAGGAGTTTGTTTATTTTTGATCAGTGATGTAATTTACAGATGATGGGGCAATGTCTTGGGATAATTTACTGATAATAGGACAGTATCTTGGGAGGAGTTGGTTAATGTTTGATCTCAGAAAATTGTATCTACTATCAACGTATATGTCGACCAAGTGCTTTTAAGTTTTCAAATTTATTTTCATGTAAAAAGGTATCCATCATCAATAATCTTTGTAAATTTATACATCAATATAGTTAATAAGAGAGTTACCCTTCCAGGTTATTAATGTAAACTGTACACTCTTGCATCATGTATTTTGTTTTATATTGTTGTTGTATTTTCTCTATGTTGTTTTACACAATGTGAGAATGAATTGAATTGATGTAATTTGCAGATGATGGGGCAATATCTTGGGAGGAGTTTGTTCAGTTTTTTGCTGATGGAGTCATTGGAAAAGAAGAAATGGAAAAGTTATTCAATGACATTGACACACACAACACCAAGTTAGTCCAAATTTAAATACTTATGATAGAATATTGTTTTTGCTCTGTTTTGTTTTCTTTTTGTTATTTTTTTCTTTCAGATTAGAGTTTTTAAGAGCCTAAATGGCTAATGAATAAAAATCAGTAAATACATGTACATGTACTGTTAATGTGATTATTTATACATGTTGTTAAATATGCAAATTAGAAGCAAAAACTGATGAATGGGTGTTATTTCCACCATAGCAGGATAAGGTATCGTTAATTCCGAATGAAGTACATACAAAGGCATGGTACACTGAATTATAGCAAGTTTAGTGAAATTACTCCCACATGTAAATTTCCATGTTTTCAGAAATGTGTTAAATACAGTCAAATCTTATTATCTCAAACCTGATAGGAACCTATAAAAAACTTTCAGTTGAGATATGTGATGTTTCGAGATATCGAGGTTAAAATACATTAACATAGAGCTGTGGGACTTGTAACTCACTTTGACATATACATGGTACATGTATTTGATATATCTGTGTTTGTATTTTTAGTAAAATTGACACAGTAAAGCTGTGATATTTATTATTAGTAACATTGACACAGTAAAGTTGGGATGTTTATTTTTAGTAACATTGATAGCTGTATGTTTATTTTTAGTAACATTGACACTGGGGAGTTGTGTGAGTACTTCAGCAACCACCTGGGAGAAATGAAGGAGATCTATTCTTTAATGGAGGACCTGAACCACAAAGTTACCAATGTACTACAGTCCACAGCCAAGGTAAATCATGCGTCTAATTCTGTCCCACGTAAATCAAAACTTATTGACAAAGAATGCATTCTATGATAATGTTTAATGGAAAATTTATTTATACATGTTGGATATTTGGCTAATTAGGCACTTCTTTTACCATTGACTTATGAAAATTGTAGAAATAAGAAAGTTGATCCAGGAGTAATGTTACAATGGCTATAAGAACATCAACAACATTTACAGTTATGTAAAATAATTTTAAAATATTAAAAAAAGAATGTGCCCGGAGGATGAGATAAGTCTTTGATGTCACTTCCTCTTAAAGCCAATGTTAACTCAGTGAAATGAATATGCAAATTCAATATGTCAAATCATTTTTCATGAAATAGTCAAATTAAGACCCTCCAGCACAAATTGGGAGTGTACATGAAATAAAACATATTTGTGAGAGATTTAGTAGATTTTTCCTAGAACTAAAATGAGGGCTGCTGAAAAACGTAAAGACATTGGAACATTCTTGCTGTGCAGCAATAGATGGGACCTAATGTTGTGTTTATTTTAATATTGAATATTTTAATATATGTATCTGAATGAAATTTTAAGGCAAAAAATCAAAATACATATTACATGTATACATTGGTATGTAAAATTTTGAATATAATTTTCACTTATAATTATTAAAGAATTGCTATTGGATCAACCCTCAGAACTGCAGTACATTGTGTGCATGTCACTCAAGAAATATCTGTAAAAAGTGTGTTTTTATGCACAACATGAAGATAACTCTTATATTCTATATATCTGCCTGGAAAATATTGCTGTGTTTATGTGGTTTCAGACTTATCCTGAGAAGAACAGAACTGACAAGTTTATCACCCGCTTCCTAATGCGTGAGTGTATTGGTCAGCTGACTGCCCTACAGCGCCCTCTAGAGTCAGCTTCAGACCACATGGATGAGGAAGCTAGAGCAGAAAAGTATGTATCTGTTTTCATAAAAATACAGGAGAAAAAAAGTCATCTGTGGAAGAATTATTTCATATATCCTTTTTCGTTCAAAAGAAAGCAACTGCTCTTGTATTGTGTAATGATATTTTTTTTTACCAGCACTGACATCAAACCCATTGAGCCTCGTGATGTCTTGCCGAAGCCTGATGTAATACCAGGCCGAGTCGGTCGTCGCACCAAACACCAGATCAGTAGTCAGACCTCAATCCCTTCAGAAGGTAGGAATTTTAAAAATCTCTTTTGTCTAAAAGAAATATTTTCACTGGTGGATTTTATTTTACAGTATTAACCATTTCATTCTCCCCTCGATAGAAGAGGAGCAAATTTCAAAATTTCACTTCTGTTTAGAATAGTCATTTGTTTGATAAACCAACATGTTTTTTGCAAATATCTTCTAAACTCCTGGCTTAATAGTGGGTAAACATTATATACATGTATCCTTAAAATATACAGTCAAACTTTGATAGGTCAAACACAATAGGACTGAGAAAAAACTTGGAGATATCAGAGTTGGAGATATTAAGGTTAAAATACATAAAGAAAAGGTGGTAGAGACTTCCAACTCACATTGACATGTCCATGGTATCCAAGTTTTCGATACTGATGTTCAGCTGTATGTAGGTTTTGCTGTGGTACTTTGACATATCCATGATATTCTCGATACTGATGTTCAACTGTATGTAGGTTTTGCTGTGGTACTTTGACATATCCATGATATTCTCGATACTGATGTTCAACTGTATGTAGGTTTTGCTGTGGTACTTTGACATATCCATGATATTCTCGATACTGATGTTCAGCTGTATGTAGGTTTTGCTGTGGTACTTTGACATATCCATGATATTCTCGATACTGATGTTCAGCTGTATGTAGGTTTTGCTGTGGTACTTTGACATATCCATGATATTCTCGATACTGATGTTCAGCTGTATGTAGGTTTTGCTGTGGTACTTTGACATATCCATGATATTCTCGATACTGATGTTCAGCTGTATGTAGGTTTTGCTGTGGTACTTTGACATATCCATGATATTCTCGATACTGATGTTCAACTGTATGTAGGTTTTGCTGTGGTACTTGTAAGCAGAACAACAATGATGATCTTTATAGCAAAAGGTCAAAGGTCACATGGTTTCCCTTATAAGTCCTGTCAGTTTGTTTTTGAATATGGTACAGCAGTGTTTGTTTTTGATAGATTGTTTCCTTACTTCAGGTTCCATCAATCCTTTAGCACTTACAGCACAAGTGGACAGATTGGCAAATCTGATTGAAAGATTGGAACACGGGGTAAGACACTTTAGAGAAATGAAATTTGAAATGTATTTTAAAGCAAGACTGTGAATTAATTGATATGAGATAATAAGCAATTGTGATATAACAGTTTTCCCTTCATTAAGTCATTTTTCTTGTAGGTTAACTTTAAAGGATTTGTTGATGAAGACATGAATGCCACAGAGGAAGATCAGGTAGTATTCTATCATTGTCATCTATAGGGAAAGGGAAATGTTTTGTTTCCATGACAAACTGTACTGGGGATGCTAACAAATATGTACTTGACAGAATTGATCATTACAGATTTCAAGATATGCATTGAATGTTTTAAGATTAATTGAATTAAATTCTGTTCTGACCTCACTGTTTGTTCTATAGTACATCCTTCAGCAGAGGGGTATGGAGGTGATCAAGGGGAAGGAAGAGGATTTCCGTGTGGCTCTCCGTCAGTATGTGGAGGACACAAACAATGCTCCTGGAGCACTCAAGTATGTCCAAAATTAAGTCAGAAACAAAAAACTCGCTAGGGGACCTCAAGTAAGCCAGAAATTAACTCAGAAACAAACAACTCACTAGGGGCACTCAAGTAAGCAAGAAATTAACTCAGAAACAAACAACTCACTAGGGGCACTCAAGTAAGCCAGAAATTAACTCAGAAACAAACAACTCACTAGGGGCACTCAAGTAAGTCAGAAATTAACTCAGAAACAAACAACTCACTAGGGGCACTCAAGTAAGTCAGAAATTAACTCAGAAACAAACAACTCACTAGGGGCACTCAAGTAAGTCAGAAATTAGCTTGAAACAAACAACTCACTAGGGGCACTAAAGAAAGTCAGAAATTAACTCCAGAAAACAACTCACTAGAGGACAGCTAAGTAAGTCAGAAATTAGCTTGAAACAAAGCAACAGGGGTATTTGATCATCGATCAAATCTAAAATATGTCCTGTCATCAGACATCAGACAGACCATTCACATTTGTGAGTTGGGTTGAACATAAGATGAACTTATAAAATCCATATAAAGTTTTTTTTGAGAATTTCGGAATTGTGAGATGCAAATTAAATATCTGTGTGTTCATTTAAAATAAATTCATTTTTGGTAGATGTCAAAGTAAAAACAAATACATGCTATTTATTGTTGTAGTATTAGTGTGAGATTCTTCAAAGATACTGGTGTCTTTACACTGTATGAAATCTGGGAATCGGAAAATACAGAGAAACAGTAAGTGTTGACTCAGAGGAACATCAGATGATATGTTACATGTTATCAGTAGATGATATGTTACATGTTGTCAGTAGATCATATGTTACATGTTGTCAGTAGATGATATGTTACATGTTATCAGTAGATGATATGTTACATGTTATCAGTAGATGATATGTTACATGTTGTCAGTAGATGATATGTTATGTGTTGTCAGTAGATATCTTACATGTTGTCAGTAGATGATATGTTACATGTCAGTAGGAGATATGTTACATGTTGTCAGTAGATGATATGTAACATGTCAGTAGATATGTTACATGTTATCAGTAGATATGTTACATATTGTCAGTAGATGATATGTTACATGTTGTCATTAGATGATATGTTACATGTTGTCAGTAGATATGTTACATGTTACGTGTTGTCAGTAGATGATATGTATCATGTTATCAGTAGATATGTTACATGTTGTCAGTGGATGGTATGTTACATGTTGTTAGTAGATGATATGTATCATTTTATCAGTAGATGTTATGTTACATGTCAGTATTTGATATGTTACATGCTATCAGTAGATGATATGTTACATGTTGTCAGTAGATGATATGTTACATGTTGTCAGTAGATGATGTTTCATGCTGTCAGTAGATGATATGTTTCATGCTGTCAATAGATGATATGTTACATGTCAGTATTTGATGTTATGTGTTGTCAGTAGATGATATGTTACATGTTGACTTGTCAGTAGTTGTTATGTTAAGAGTATTTAATTGAAGCCATTTTTATTCAATATATACATGGTAAATACATACACATGTGTACCAGTTGGGATAAGAAGGATAACAGGCCTATTTGAGCCATCTCCAATCTCTGAGAAAGATGTTGTGTATAGCTTTATCATAAAATCTAAGAAAACAGGAAGAAAAGGAACTATAGGAGAGATAAAATAAACATTGGTAACTCTTAAATTACCACAAAATTTGCTTAAAACTTTGTTTACATACCCTGCTCCACTTTGTATTTTAGATATCGGGAGAAGAAGTCCTTTGATTCAGTGTTCCCAGGTCTAACATCGGACGTCTCATTGTCCTCAATCACCTTCCCAAGTATGACAACAAAATAGCTCATTAACTGTTCATCAATCAGTAAAAATATTTTAACAAATGAATCTTTATTATTAGCAGGGTTAAAATGTACAGATTTACTTCAGCCATATAATGCACTGATGAGTACATACAAATACATAGTGATTTTTCCTACAGTTATTGAGTTATCGTACTTTTTTGTTCATTTTGATGTAGCTATTAAATCATGTAAATACATGCAATTCTTTGTGATTTCAGAAACCTGGTGGTTGAAGCAATAAAGAGTTCTACTAGAGGGAACATTTCAGAAGACAACTCACTAAAAAGTATCAGGGTGTATGCCTGTGTTCTACCATACTGACAGACTTTTAATAATGCCAGTTCTTTTATCCAACTTTTAATTTATCTCTGCTGTGCACAGTACTTTGTTGTATTTTATATGACCTTTTTGTTTATTGTTAGTCTTAATTTTGTAGAGAGTTGTATGTGTTTACTGATGTATAAATCATGTACATGTATTAATTATATATAGGTCACATTCAGTATCCCCTGTGTCATCTTAAGCAATCAGATGATTTATGGTCAGGTGTTTCTACAGAATGAAACGATTTAATTATAGTATATCAAACCTGGAATACTTAAAAGTAGTGGATGGTTTTATAAAATAATAGTGTTTTCCCTGTTGTCTGGTCTTTGTATTTAGGATTCTTATTTTGATTCCTTATATAGCTGATATTAAGATCCAGGAATATTCCTTATATAGCTGATATTAAGATCCAGGCTCCAGGGCCATAAAACTTAGACGAGCTTACTTTTGATCTCAGTCTCACTTTTACCAAAGGAATTATTAATAGAAAAGGTGAGACTGAGATCAAAAGTGAGCTCATCTAAGTTCATCTAAGTTTCATGGCCCCTGAGCCAGGCCTCAAGACCATAAACTGAAAACAGACTTAAGTAAAAATTTCGATTTTGAATGTCTTGGGTTTCACTTTACATATGGGCTAAAAAAAATTTACAGATTTCAATAATATTAAAATTTAAACATACGCCAAATTGTGTTTTATTATCAAAATTATTTCAAAAGTTATATTGATTTGAAATTTTGACTTAAGTCTGTTCTCAGTTCATGGTCTTGGGCCAGGAATAGTTGCTTAGTCAAGAGATACATATCAGTATGTCTCTACAACAAATTTTAAGATGGTATTTAAAACATTCTATAAATCTTAAATATGTGTTTCAAAGGCATATTTAAATTGGCCACAATAGTGAACAAAAATGAAGAATCAATTTTTTCTTCTTTTTTTTTTTTTTTAAGTTTTAGTTTCTCAAAGTAAAACATAGTTATGAATTACATGCAGAAAGCAAATACATCAGGATAACGTGAAGTCAAATAGGGAGTAAATGAATTATGTATACAAAAAAGTAGGGATGTCAATTTAGTCAACAATTCAAATTCGAATATTCAATGAAAGTATTCGAATATATTCGAATATTCGATAAAATAAATAAAACCTGTTTTATTTTAGATATGCGTCATATAGTAGTGAACTTTCTCATGAAAGGTTTAGCGTAGTTATACTTATATTGGAAGTAAAATTGTATGAAGACTTTTGTAGGTGTACAATAAGAAATTCCATTTGATATTTGTCAATGTTTGAAATAAATAATTGATTTAAATGTAGAAAATTATATTTTTACCAAATGAAACGTTTATTTATAGTAACCCTACCTAAGGAACCAGTCATCTTACAAAAGACAAGATAGTTGTAATGGTATACTGTTCAGATTTCAATACGTGTAATTAATTACAATTATCTACCTGATAAGAGACATGATTATATAATCTTTGATACAATGTAAACAAATATTTCCATAGACAATTTTCTTAGGTAATTTACTAATTTCCCGATAATCAATATAAAATTCAGGATTATATACAACCCGAGATAATCAAGTAATTTACACATTTATTCTGAAATTGAGCCCTTTGCAATATTAATTACAGATTAATTCTATCGGACATTCATTCAATGGTCAATTAATTTTATTTTGATAAGTATACTCTTCACGTCTTTTAGACAATTTTAGATTTCATTTGTTGTCCTCGATTCTAGATCCGATCGTATCTAACTAATAAAAACTATGAAAGTACGTTTTGTATTATACATAAAACATTATAATTCCAGCACTGTTCTAATCAAAATTTATTAATCACAGTACTTCTTTTTATGAAATCTGAAAAACACCGAATATTCGAATCTTAATTTCATATTCGAATATCAACTCATCGAATGAATATTCGAATGTTCGAATATTCGTTGCCATCCCTACAAAAAAGCGATTCTGTGAAGGGTTCCTAAATCTACTCTGCTGTGTGACGAAAGGGAGATCAATATGTGTAGTTAATTCCCGTGTTTGTACATGTACCAAATGTACTTGATATGTTTTTTTTTTTTTTTTTTACTTTTGTTAATGTTATTACATACAGTATATGTACTAATATTTAATGCATAATTCAAAGTTTCATGAGGTAATTATTATTTATATGCCAAGCTATTGCTACAAACCTTTTAATATTTTTCTAGCATTCTGAATATGTATCAGAAATTAAATGAACAAGGATTTCTAGGTTTTACAGAGATACAGGTCTTGTATATGTTATGCATGCATTTATATGTACAATTGTTAAATTTATAGATTATTGGAATTAAGAATACATGTACGTTGATGACTTATGTACTGTTCTGTGAACAATTTAATCTTGGTGATAAGATTTCACTAAATGAAGAGATGAAGGCAAAGAAAATAACAAAGAAGAGGTCATGACAAAACAATTCAACCTGATGCTGAAAAATCAAACAACCAAATGTCAGTTCAACTTGACACTGAAAAGTCACACCACCACATAATGTCAATTCAACCTGATACTGAAAAGTCACACTACCACATGCCAGTTCAACTTGACACTGAAAAGTCACACCACCACATAATGTCAGTTCAATCTGACACTGAAAAATCAAACAACCAAATGTCAGTTCAACTTGACACTGAAAAGTAACACCACCACATAATGTCAGTTCAACCTGATACTGAAAAGTCACACTACCACATGCCAGTTCAACCTGGTACTGAAAAATCACACAACCACATAATGTCAATTCAACCTGACACTGAAAAATCAAACAACCAAGTGTCAGTTCAACCTGATACTGAAAAATCACACTAACACATGTCAGTTCATCCTAACACTGAAATCACACCATCATATAATGTCAGTTCAACCTGAACTAAAAAGTCACACCACTACATGTCAGTTCAACCTGACACTGAAAAGTCACACCTCCACGTAACATCAGTTCAACCTGACACTGAAAAATCACACCAATACATGTCGGTTCAACCTGAACTAAAAAAGTCACAACACCTCATGTCACTTCAACATGTCATACTGAAAAATCACAACACTACATGCAGTTCAACGTGACACTGAAAAAATCGCAACACTACATGCGGTTCAACGTGACACTGAAAAAATCACAACACTACATGTCGGTTCAACGTGACACTGAAAAAAATCACAATACAACATCTGTCTAATGTGTCAGGGAGATCTGATCAGTCTGCTAACACTCTACATTTGTCATTAGGACAATGAAGTTTTTAATGACTGGAGGTGGGGAATATGTGTGCACCTAAGAATATCAGTACACAGACGTCATTCATGATACTAGTCTGATCACATGTACATGAGTGAGCTGGCTGATCAGGATTGTTTGTTTTCTCGCTGTTTTTATATGATGATTTCAACGGAACTTGATCTGTAGAGTACAAAAGTTACAAAATTCTTTAAATCGATTTTCAGTTATATGTTTTGTTTAATACAAATGGAACAAACATTCTGGGAGTATTGCATTAGCAATAGTAGTCCCCTACCGTCAAGTGTAATCTGGTTCCCCTTAAAAATTAAAAAGGCCATAATTCCAGGAAAAAAATCATTGAAGCGGAACAAAATGCAAACTTGATATATAACTCGTTAAGGTAGACTCGCATACCAGAAATCAGCTCAATATCTGGAAGCGTTTAGGGGGGAAAATGCTGAAAACCAACTATGAAAATCTGGTTCCCATTAAAAATTTTAAAAGGTGTTAATTCTGTATGGACAACTGTATACAGGGAAATTTTCTCCTCAGGTTTATTTTCACACCTTTCGTCCTGGAAACAAGTAGGTGAATTTAAGACGGGGCGAATTCAATGAAGACAGTATAACTTCTTAAACAGAACTGTGACTGGCCGAATTTAAAACGGTGAAAAATCGTTTGCAAGTGTGAAAGGGCGAAAATAACTCTGTATACAGTATAATTGTCCTCCCCCACCCCACCCCCCAAAAAAACTTTTCCAAAAATTATTGTAACACTGCTACACATTTATCTGTGAAAATCGACTCAAAGGTGTCCAAAAATGTACATAAGATTTAATAAATCATTTTTGGGGACGTGACCCCTAGGCCCCTACCCCATCCCCAAACTGGTCGGGGGCCCCTTTTCAAGAATCCTTGATCCTACACTGCATGTAGACCACATCATAATATGTAATTGTACTGATCAATCCGTATATTCTGTGAGTGGAAGTATGACCAAGACTAAGTATCGCTGCTATCCCAATAATAATGACCTAGTACATATTATTTCAAAGTACATCCCATCCTACAATATTTACCTTATTTGGAAAAAATCGCAGGCCTTTATAGTAAGACTGTAACACAATAAATTCATTTAATTAGTTTCTTTGAAACCATTTGATTATCTTGAAAGGTTAATCTAACCCCCTCCCCCTTTATGTCTGGCTATGCTTCTGAGCGTTTGGAGTTTCTGACGCCATCCTAAAACACGAATTCGTAAACAAATTTGGGAATATTGTTTGAAAATATCAAGAAATTGTGATGTGTTTTAAACTTGAGTCATAAAAAGAATGGTAGCCAAATTGAGTTGTGCACAGTTTATAAATTATTCAGATCAGATATAAGGTTTATTTAGATGTTGATAGCATTAATAATTTATCCTTTATTGAATATTGGGGAGGGGGGGGGGTATTCAGATCAGATAAATACATTATGTAGAATATGTCATTACTTGTACATACTGTCGTAAAATTCATAATATTTGGATTATTCCCGAACTAAATTTTACAAGTATCAAAGATGGATATGGATTCCATTCTTCTCATGAATATTCATTTATATCTAAAATTGAATGAAAGTCCACAGATCAGAGGAAGACATCATCTCTTAGTTATAAGTTAGATCAAATTTGACTGTTTTTAGGAAGCTCTAAACACTGCACACTAAAGAGTTCTACTTGTGGGGTAGTTTTATGCAGCTAGGGTGACCCCCCTAGAAGTAAGAAAGAGAAAATGATTATTACTGTTAATTACACATTTGTATTGTATTATATTAGACCAAGAATAAGTAATTGAAATCATTATTTCCATTAATTTTTCCAATGTAAGTAAACAACAGTGATTTCTGTTCACGAATAGTCCATTGTCTTCGAACATTCTTCCTGCAGAAATAAAGCAGGTACCCTTTGTTGAAAATGAACTGAATAATCTCAATATGCACACCTTTATATGATGTATTTTTCTCTGAGTCCAAAAAGCACTTTTAGTTAGTGTTTAGAGCTTCCTTACAGGATTAAAAAAACGTACTTTATTACATTTTTTACAGTGAAATACTGTGATTTATTTATTGAATAAAATAGATTTTCTCTCACAGTGTGAAAGGATATCAAAGTGATATTCTCTCACACTGTGAAAGTACATCAGAGTAAGTAAAAAATAATTTCTGGCCTGTCATAAGATAGAGATAGTAACTAAACCGTCTTGAAAGAGACTAAAACTGTCAATTTCTTCCCAAATATGTTGCTAAAATTCATGTTACAATGTTTTCAATCTCACAATAATTGCTAAAGTATGACTTCTCAACCGCTCAACTAACGTCACAGCCTATGAAACTGTGTTAATCTTAAAAGACAGAGGCAAGGGGAAAATGACTGTAATAAGCAGAAAATCCAATGTTTTGTAGTTGGATACTCGTGAAACAAATTTTTGTGATATTTTATTAATTTTTATATATTTTTTATATTTTCATTCGTGCTTCCTGTCCCACTCGTGAAATAAATAAATAAATTCCATATCCAAATACAAAACATTGAATATCCTCTATATAGCCAATCAAAGTCCTGAATCCACCCTTGTTTACTAAATTCCTGGATCCATCCTTGTTTTAACGATCCCTTTTTTAAATATATTGACTTTTTTACTTAGATTTCTCTAGAAAGTTTCAGTCTAGGAATATTTTTGATATGCCAGTACATCTCTTTTACATATTGATTTTCCCCCCAAAAATGACAACTTTGCTTTATGAGGTATTTTCATAACTTTATTCATTACACTTCACATTTGGTGATGGTCATTCTTTAGATTTCCATTTTTTTTTTCAGTATAAGCTGTATGGTGGTATTTTGTTAGTACATGGATATGTGAGAACCGAACTGGTATAATGCCATTATCGTGTTACCCTTGAGTAATCCAACACTGAAAATACTTATGATTTTTTTAATATAGTGTGATAAAAATATAGGGCCCATGCTTTCTATTCAGATTTTGCTTGTTCCTGACATCTACAACAATGCGACGACGTCACAATTAACACTTTAGTGTATTTATGACGTCACAATCAGGGTTTGAGTATCGACGTCACAATAATTGTCCTTCGGCGTTAATCGTTGCAAATGGAGGCAGGATGACAATGACAACTTACCAGCAATGTTATGCCCCCGCTTCCTTCCATAGTCCTGTCCGTTATCTCCAGCTCCCCTCCATTGTGTGCAAGGGAACCCTCCAGCAGCCCCCCAGACAGTTCCCAATAGAACCTGTAGGTCCCAAGAGACAACAAGAGCGGGACCCCGAGGAGGGGCCTGTACTAGGACTTGGTACAAAATGCATCAACACTGGTCGGTAAGGAAACAAACGCACCATTTACAAGGAACTGCGTTAACTAGTATAACTCATAGGTTATTGTTACTAGAAACTCTAGATCCCTAAACAATATTTTCATTCGTGCAAAGCTTTATTCTGTCGCTTTAACTTAAAAGTTAAATTTTAAGCTATGTAATAATAATGTAATGAGAAATGTAATAACCTTTGTTCAGAGACTGAATTCACGATCTTAAGATCTTGTAGCCGTGCTGAACTTGGAAGTTACACTTGGTGATTCACCTTCCATGGGTCGTAACACCAGTAAAGCGAAGTGAAGTGATCTAAATGGAGAAAGCAAATCAATCTCGTTGCTAAAATCTCCCACATGTATAGCACTGTTCTGCTTACAATTACAATTGTATTAAATACACAATGTGTCATGAGTTTACTTGTTTCCAAATTCTTGAAGAGTAACTTGTCTTACATGTATATGACAGATATGACTTGTCTTCTATGAATAAGTTATGATTTTGTTTTTCATATTTTGTTTGATGAGGTTTTTGGAACCTAAAGAAATTACTGCAAGTCCATCTCCGAGTAAAATAACATGTTCCCTACGAAAGCCGACAGTGGACCGTAAATGTGTCCGAAGAGTTCGCTCAGAAGTGATGGGGAGACCAGAGAGTGCTGGTGTTCATCGGACTAAGTTTGGCCTGATGGATTCAAACTTGATAAACAGGTTAGCTCAGCGGGTACGATGGACGTCAACATCCACGGCTGCCGCGGAGGAGGCTTGTCTTAAATTCCCACAGGTCTGCATAAAAACACCACAATGCCATTCGAACTCACGGTATTTCGAATAAATATGTTGATAATCAGTCAAATTACCGGTACCTAATACTGGTATATACTCAACAAAGAAGAAACGCATATTCAGATTAAACATGCAGTAAAGCGTCTTGTGATAAAAATCAAACATGCCTCATGTTGTTGCACATGTATTGAAAAGTTAAGAATAAAACCACAGCTTCTCTCGATCCATACAAGGTAAGAATTTAATAACTGTATTACAGTGAGTTTCAATATCGCGTATTTCCTCCGTTCGCATCAATTGAAGCCTGAACACGTCATGTCATAGAATTAATAAGCTTGTTGATAGTAACTTGAGGGATATTGTTCCATTCCTGCAACAAGGCCTGCTCTAGATCCTGGATGGTGGTTGATGTATTGGGGCGGCCTCTAACTCGTTTATCCAGCTCATCCCATAGATGTTCTATCGGAGTAAGGTCTGGTGAACGTTGTTCGTCTGCAGAAAATCCGAGCACACCCTTGCCACATGCGACCGAAATTCTAGGGTCATACCGTCTTAACCAATCCATTCGTCTCTGGTGACGTCTCGGCATTAGTGGATTTTAAATACGCTGATTTCCTCGTCCAGCAATAGTAGCAGCAGTTTCTAAAGCAGTTCTGAATTGCGCAGATGCTGAGGGTGGATCTGACGGTCCTGCCTGGGAGTGGTAACCCGCGGACGGCCAGTTCTTGGTCTGTCATCCGTGCTTTCTAGCCGGTGGAGACGTACGTTTAACTGCTGCACAGTCGATTGATGTACTCCAAATGCAGTTGCAACTTCCTGTTGCGTAGCTCCGGCTAGTAGCATCGTTACAGCCCGGTTGCGTTCATCTTTGTTTAGGCGTGGCATTGTAGCATCAAACATGCAATAAAATTTTAAATCTTTCATAGAAGTGTTTATTGTTTCCCTAAATCCAAAATATCAATGAGGAAAGACCCCCAATTTACAAGAAATCCTGCAAAACGCTCTTTTCATAAACATAATTAATCAAGCGAAACAATTCGACACTTGGGCTTTAAAAGCCCATGTTGTTCTTTAAATAGGTCACATGTAAACAAATGATAAAAGTGATAGTTGTTCCATGTAATGTTTCAAAATTTGTTTGATGAGTAAAAAAATATGCGTTTCTTTTTTTGTTGAGCATAATATAGATCGACTTTTTTTAATTCTTAAATTATTCATAGATCGATCCCCCTTCTACAACTTTGGAGAAAAGAGCAGATATGGTACGATCAGTTGGACAGCGATATGACCCTGAGCCCATGGAGTGGCAGAAAGCCGTGTTCTGGGATTTTGTGCAGAGCCGGGGAGTCATCCATCATGATGAACTGAGTGAACGAACGTACAGCCAGCCAGAAAAACTCCTGGTGAAAAGGTACTAATCTCAAATGTGTAGAAATGGACACCCCACCCCCGTCCCCGAAACGAATGAATGAGTAAATATTAATATGAATATACAATGCAAGTCGAAATTTCATGGAAACGTAAGTTGAAATTTCATGGAAACGTATGGAGTGAGATTTTTGTGTATTTTCGAGGTCTTTTCTTTTTAAAATATATCTTGAAGGGCTGTGTAGCTTGGCATAAATATACTCAAATCTCCTTAATTAGAATTTGCAATTATATATATACTAGTGGTACCCCACCTAACATGCCATTATTATTTTTGGTCATTGGTTTCCTCGTTTTGTTGCATTTTTAATCCATTGGGTTAAAATACTAGCATATTGTAGTGCGGTCGGCTGTTTCTGAATAAATTACTTAATTGGTACTTCAACATATTATTTAGACCAGCTGTATTCCAACCAAGTCCTAACCAGCACGTGATCTCTCTCGATCTCTCTCTCTCCGGATAGATCTAATTTCTTTGCAATAGAAGACAAACATTCTTAAGTTGATAAATTACACAAAACAGAGAAATATAAAACGTCTATCAAACGAATTGATTGAATGTCTACAAACAAATCAGTTTGTGTAAATTAAGTGTAGGCTTTATCGAATCTTGTTAAAATCAGAGGAATTATAAGGGCCACTATCACTCCACCTTTAAATCAACAAGGAGAAACAAGCAGGTAACCTACTGTGTTTTCTAGTAAATATAAAATATTTGTCACTTCAGAAATTACACGGACAGTTTGCTTTCGAATTCCGACTAGTTACTTATTTTGAAATAACATATTTGATTCTTTTTGCTGCGTTTGAGCTCTGTTGGTTATGTGAATAAGCCATTGTTACTGAATAACGGAAAAGCAGCAACTCTGTAACTTGAAAATATATGAAGTAAGCCTTTAAAAAGGTAAAACTGTAAAAAAAAAAAAAAATGACATTGAACATTTACTTGACATAAGTAACATGCGAGGCTATCCCATAATCACCCCAGTAGTGTGCAAGGACTAACCATAATCAGTGGAGTGGAATGCAAGAACTAAGCCTTGTATCTCAGGTGAGTGCAAGCAGTAAGCAGAATCAGTCAATTGTGTGAGAGGACTAATTCTTCCAACAATCTGTTGGAATTTCCATGGGTACCAACTGCGCCCCCTTATTAGCAGACCTTTGTATTTTTGTATTCATATGAAGCAGAAAACAATATCAATATTGACCGAGGCTTCGCCTCGGTCAATATTGATATTTTTCTGGTGAATAACAAACCATATTCACCATCGAAAGAGTCCATAAATGTTTTATTATATAGTCAAAATTTGAATGAATAAGACATTGAAGGCTGCCTGACGAATCCATTTTCATTAACGAACTTCTGTCGTAGAAAAATAATCAAATATCCAGATTACAACCTATATCTTCCGTGTTTTCCTTTCGCTGTGTGTAAGACATCGAAATGTTAAGAAAATAATCCTGCCATAGACTTGCGAAACAATTTTTCCTGCTCAAATATTCAGCTAGCTACCGACCGTTGCAACCATTGTGCTCAACGTTGTTTGAGGTATTGATTGTGACGTCACAATGCCACTGCACGCGCACTGACCCTCCGGTGAATACGGCTTCAAATCCGGTGAATATGTAGTGTTATGAACTGTTTGCATTTGTATAGATTATATAGGGGCTATTTATAGACTATATAATAATTAGATATATCGACGACGTATAATCAGTTAACAATGGTTACTTCCATTCATATGTCGACTCGATATATCCCAGTGAGCTTGAAATAAAAAATACCAAAGAATCTGTCACATCTGTTTCATATTTGGATATTTTACTAGAAAAAGACATTAATGGTAACCTAACAACAAAGCTTTATGGTAAACGTGATGACTTCAATTTTTCAATCGTTAACTTCCCTTACTTATGTAGCAATATAGTTATCACCTGCATATGGTTTTTTTTTGTCTCGCAGTTGATTCGATACGCAAGAGCATGCTCAACACACAAACAATTTCTAAAACTAGGCAAGCTATTGACAAACAAGTTGATGAAACAGGGATATCAACAGTCTTGTTTGAACTCACCATTTCGCAAGTTTTATGGTCGATACAATGACCTTGTCAGCAAATACACCTATCATTATGTCAAATGCTGACTAACATTAAATACTGTAGATCACTAAATTTTCGCGACACCTTATTTTTGCGAGAAAGTCAATGTCTCTTTATTAGCGAGACAAAATTTTCACGTTGTGGTTATTGCTCTATTTAATCATTAGATTACTAAAATACTCGAGAATGAAATTTTTGCGATCACACTGTCTCGCGTAATTACGCCAATATAAAGTTCTCGCGAATAAAAGGTGATTTGCACTACTTATTGTTAGGCCTTATTTACACACTGGAATGTCTACGGATTTTTCTGTTTTTACCCGATCATGACAAGTAGCACACGGCGGATGTGACCGGTCGGCAGGGGATGCTCCTCCATGGCACCTGATCCCTTCTCTGGTGTTTTTGGAAGTCCGTGTTTTGCGCTGCTCCAGATTTGTATTGTTTTAATGGACTTTGAGCTTGAATACTGTTCGTTATCTTCATATTTCAATACTCGTATGGGCATGTCAGACCATCTCAATTTAGCACACCAAACAACCGAGGTTTTGAGCAGACAATCGGACTTTTGCGAGATCATCGGACTTTGGCCTGACCATCGGACGTTAAAGTTTTTCATGTATGAAACAACAAATTATATTTCTAAAAGAGAAAAAAACCACGCCTCTTTGTGGCTTAAGTGTAATTCAAATAGTTTTGACCTTGACTTTGTCAAAATGGCCTTTGTTTAGGACCACGACATATCTTACCTTTGTGCCAGGAATGAGCTTTTACAGTTTGCCTATTACATTAAACATGCTAGAGACTTTGACCTTGACTAAATGACCTGTAGTAATCTTTTGTTCTTGATTAGAGAGGGTATGAACAAAGTAAAAGTTGCGTATAATAAGAGGCCCATGGGCCACATCGCTCACCTGAGTAACTTTGGCCATGCTGTTCTTTACCAGATTTCCTCCCTTGTAATACCTATTGTGGCCCCACCCTACCGCGGGGGTCACGATTTGAACAATTTAGAATCTACAAATGATTTTTCCTTTATATTTCAATGTAAAACTTGGATTCCCCATTGTGGCCCCGCCCTATCCCCAGGGGTCATGATTTGAACAATTTAGAATCTACACTACACCAGGATGCTTCCATATAAGTTTCAGCTTTTCTGGCCCAGTGGTTCTTTTAAAGAAGATTTTTAAAGATTTTTTCTTATATATTTCAATGTAAAACTTGGATTCCCTATTGTGGCCCCGCCCTACCCCCGGGGGTCCTGATTTGAACAATTTAGAATCTACACTACCCCAGGATGCTTCCGTATAAGTTTCAGCTTTTCTGGCCCAGTGGTTCTTTTAAAGAAGATTTTTAAAGATTTTTTCTTATATATTTCAATGTAAAACTTGGATTCCCTATTGTGGCCCAGCCCTACCCCCGGGGGTCCTGATTTGAACAATTTAGAATCTACACTACCCCAGGATGCTTCCATATAAGTTTCAGCTTTTCTGGCCCAGTGGTTCTTGAGAAGATTTTAAAAGATCTTTCCTATATATTTCAATGTAAAACTTGGATTCCCTATTTTGTACCAACGCCTAGACCGTGACAAGACACCGAAGCTTTTTTGGCCCAGTGGTTCTTGAGAAGAAGATTTTTTAATGACCCCACCCTATTTTTGTCTTTTCTTGATTATCTCCCCTTGTAAGGGGACTTGGCCCTTTATTTTAACAATTTAAACTCCCCTTTACCCAAGGATACTTTGTACCAAGTTTGGTTAAAATTGGCCCAGTGGTTCATGAGAAGTTGAAAATATGGAAAGTTTACAAACGGATGGACGGACGACGGACAACGGGTGATCAGAAAAGCTCACTTGAGCTTTCAGCTCAGGTGAGCTAAAACAGAATATCATGACCAAGAACCTTGATCTTGAATATAAGAATACCTGTGGACCAACGCCTAGACCGTGACAAGACACCGAAGTTTTGAAGGTTATATCCGAAAGACCTGTGACTATGAAAATTTATTACCGAAACAAGTGCCTGTGCTTCCAATGCCGGGCAGTTGGCGAAGGAACAGTTACTAATGTTACAAGTCTTAGGAACAGAATCGAACCCGGGCTTCGTATTGTCTTTCTGACATATTTTCTATTTATCAATAAAAATCTGCATTACGACTAATTTGCTTTTTAGTTGAATTTCTCTTGGATTTTCAGGCTTTCCAAAGGAATGGGAGAAAAACCCCGTAGCAATACACCATTAATACGAAGGCTGGTGAGAGAAGATCAACTTTCTAATGTATTGTAAGTGTATGGACGGTATGAATATCTAAATTTCCACACGGTGAATTCCATAAACCATGATCGAACGTCAAAATCATTACTCTAATGAATTGGTCAAATTCATTTGTATAGGTGTAGTGATGGCGGTATGTGTGTGTGTCCGGGGGGGGGGGTTCAGGGGGTCAACCCCCGGATTTTTAAGAGTGTTTAAATAAATGATATAGGTTTTGGCGTGTGTATTTTTTTGGCGTGTGTGTGTGTGTGTGTTTTCTCAAATTTCTGAGTTGTATTTCTTTTTATATCCCCTAGGAAAAATTCCAGGTTCTGCCCTTAAAATGGTTTTGGTATAAACTTACAACAGATAAAATTCATGACACTTTTATAACATTGTCTCTAGAATGCAAGGTCTGTTGTATTTTAAGATTGTTATAATGCGCTTGAATGCATGATATTGACGAAAAGCCAAACGGGAAAAAATCTTGGTGTTTAAAAGTTCTATAAATAAGATTATTAACTAGAGTCGAGCTCGTTGCAATGCAACGAATAGGTCTTCCGTCGGAGCTCCAGACAGGACAGAGCGACCTTGAGTCAAGGTCATGCAACATTTTAAGGTTATAAACAATCCTGTAAGGGGCATCAACTTGCAATGTTTCCACAGTAGAAAGACAGTAAAGGAATGTAAAATTCCCCTGTCAGTGAACTTGAACTTGTCCAAATAACCTTGCGTCAAGCCATAACACATTCTGCAGCTTGTTAAGAGCAAACACCATCTTTATGTCACCGACATAAAAAAAATTCACAGTCACGTATTCTTTCAGACTATTCATCCAAAACATCATATTCTAAGTGACCTCGAATTTAAGCCAAGGCCATTACACACTCTGGATGATATATTTATCATCTTTTCAGTGAAATGCAAATGCATGCAATTTTTTTCTATTACAAAATTATAGACCTTTTTGTTTATTTGTTTGTATGTTGTTTAACGTCCCTTTCGAGAATTTTTCAATCATATGGAGACGCCACCATTTGCCGATGGAGATCTGCAAATTTTGACCTATACTTGGCACACATGGCCATTGAGCAGTGAGGGATCTTTTTCGTGCCAGCACCTACTGCCAGACGGGACCTCAGTTTGTACGGTCTCATCCGAAGGATCAGTTTCTGCGTCCCTCAGTGGGATTCGAACCTGCGACGTAAGGATCAACTCCTTAATCCACGACTCTAGAGCAGACACTCTTACCACTGCGCCACTTGGGCGACTAGACCTTTTTGAATTTTACACTTATTATATCAGTGACCTTGAACTTTCCTAAATGACCTATGTTAAGGTCAAAAACAACCTTTGAACAAATTATGAGCTTCCAGTGATACTCAATGACAAAGATATACCTGAAAAAGAATATTGCACTTTTCTGTCAGTGACTTTGAACTTGCCAGAAAGACCTTGGATCAAGGTCAAAACACATTCTTGGATCATAAGCAATCTCTGTATCAAGTAAAAGCTTCCAGTGATTTTATATTACAAAGTTATAGCATGGGAAAAAAATAATATTTATCTGCCAGTGACCTTGAACTTGCCGGAAAAACCTTTGTTCAACATCAGGACAAACCCATCTCAAGCAATCTGAGAAAAAGTTTCCTTTGTTCCTCCCACCCCTTATAAATTTATAATCCAGGCACGAATTTTGCCACTTCTTCTGCCAATCTAGTACTATGTTATCTCAAACCGGTGGATCATAAGCAATCTTTGTTCCAAGTATGAGCTTCCAAAATTATAGCACATACAGTAATCTTACACTTTTCTGTCAGTGACCTTGAACTTACAGGAATGACCTTGGATGAAGGTCGTGTCAAACCCTTTAATTTTGTCATAAGTAATTCCTGTATCAAGTATGATACTTGCTATTTTTTCCAGTAACCTTGAACTTGCCGGAATGATGTTGGATCAAACTATGACACACCTTCGGATCATTAGTAATCTTTGTACCAAGTATGACCTTCCAGTTTCTTCATAACAAAGTTATAATATCCTTGGCAAACTATCACGTACAGACGGACAGCTAGGCAGACGGACAGTGTGATTCCAAAAGACTCAAAACACCCCCACCCCAAACCCACACACTTCGTTTGGGGGGATATATAAATTCCTATGTAAAATTATGAACACTCTTTCCGGCCCAAACTTTCTCCCTGGAATCAATATTTGAAAAAAAAAATGAATGTATGTTATGTTGGAAATTTTCTCATTCTAGTCCAGGGATTCTTGAGAATACTATTTTCAAATGACCCCATGTGCGGATCTAGAGGGGGTTGGGGGGCAGTTAAATGTATATACTAAACAAGTAAATGTGACCATGCCCCCCCCCCCCCCCTAGAAAAAGCGGACCCTTTCTCGAAAACGCGGATCTGTGATAAAATGGTATGAAAAGTCTTAGGTATGAAGCTTTAAAAGTCAATGACCCCCCCCCCCCCCCCTACACACACACGAAATAGGTTTTTCACGTTTGGGAAAAGAGTTGTTTTTTTTTTTTTTTTTTTTGGCTCGTCAAGAAATTTCTGGGTTGAAATATTTTTTTTATTGGCATCCCCTCCCCCCCTCCGTGGAAAAAAATTCCTTGATCTGCGCCTGGACCCCATCTAATTTTTACTACATGTATCCGTTAAAAGAGGATGTGGCCCTTCATTTGAACAAAACTTTACCAAAAATATTCTGTGTTAATTTTCGTTGTTATGGTCCAGTGGTTCTTGATAAGATAAAAATGAGAAAAATTTACGAGTAGGTTTAGAACAACAACGACGATAATGCTTATATACACCAAGATAGCAAACAAAGATGAAGAATTATGAACAGCAAAAGCTTACTTGTGTCTTTGGCTTGGGAGATGAGATACTTATTAAAAATTGAAATTATTTTGTTATTTTTTTTTTTTACAATCGACGGGCCTGCATTTCAGAGAGAGAGAGAGACAGAGAGAGAGAGAGAGAGAATTTCTAACTAGGTCTTTGAATAACAGTGAGATCGGTTCAGAAAACCAGGTCCCTAGGAATGTACATGTATATAAAATAGGCAGTGCCTTTCTCTCGGAATTCATCACCTGCTTCTGTAAAGCTCCATCCTCACCTGTACTTAAATGTACCTGGTAAGACCAACCGACTGCGAAGGAAAACATTCTATTTATTTCGAGGATGGGGGTTTACGTATAGTGATGAGAGGAAATTTATTCACCTATACGTTCATTAAATATGAAAGATTGCTTCTGAGTATTTGTATACGATCGCACGACTTTCGTGTTAATTTATAAAAGTTAGATTATGAAAGCAAATAACTAAACAAACATTTGTAGTAGATGAATTAAATACATGTAATTATTTAGCCGTTTATAAGGTTTTTTATAACATCCGTAAGAACCACTTTATTTTAAACAAGAGGCCCATGGGCCACATCGCTCACCTGAGCACATTAGCTAGACACAAATCAGTTCAGTATTGAAAAGATTACTGGGGGTTGGGAGGGGGGGGTGAATTTTAAACTACCTGATGATGCTTCCATGTCAATATAACAAATGGCTTTGTTGTACTTGAGAAGATTTTAAAAAAAAATTTCCCATATATTTATTTGTAAAATTTTGATCCCCCATTGTAGCTCCTTCCTATCCCAGAGGTCATCATTTGAACAAATTTGAATCTACACTACCCGAGGAACTTCCATATCAATATGACTAAACATAGCTTTTCTTTTCTTGAGAAGACATATTTTTTCTATGTGTTCTTATGTAAAACTTTCAATCCCCATTGGGCCCCAAACTACCCCTGGGGGTTATCATTTGAAAGAAAAAAATTGAATTTTACACTACCTGAGGATGCTTCCATATCAAAATGACTAAACATGATTTTCATTTCTTGAGAAGAAGATATTTTCCAATATGTTTCTATGTAAGAAATTTTTGATCCCCCATTGTGGCCCATCCCTATCCCCGGGGGTCAAACTTGAATCTACACTACCTGAAGAGGCTTCCATATCAAAATGACTAATCATGGCTTTGCAGTTCTTTATCAGAAGATACCTTCCTATAATATTTCTATTTCAGACATTGATTCTCCATTGTGGCCCCGCCCTACCCCAGGGGGCCATGATTTGAACAAACTTAAATCTATACTACCTGAAGATACTTCCACATAAATATGATCAATCAGGGCTTTGCTGTTCCTGGGAAGAAGATTTTTAAAGATTTTTCCTATATATTTCTATGTAAAACTTCGATCCTCCATTGTGGACCCGCCCTATCCCCCGGGGTCATGATTTGAACAAATTTGAATCTACACTACCTGAGGATGCTTCCACATAAATATGACTCATCATGGCTTTGCTGTTCTTGAGATGAAGGTTTTTAAAGGTTTTTCCTATATATTTCTATGTTTAACTTTGATCCTCCATTGTGGCCCCGCCCTACCCCCAAGGGTCATGATTTGAACAAACTTGGATCTACACTACCTGAGGATGCTTCCATATAAATATGACCAATTGGGGCTTTGCTGTTCCCGAGAAGAAGATTTTTAAAAGTTTTTCCTATATATTTCTATGCAAAACTTCGATCCTCCATTGTGGACCCGCCCTATCCCCCGGGGTCATGATTTGAACAAATTTGAATCTACACTACCTGAGGATGCTTCCACATAAATATGACTCATCATGGCTTTGCTGTTCTTGAGATGAAGGTTTTTAAAGGTTTTTCCTATATATTTCTATGTTTAACTTTGATCCTCCATTGTGGCCCCGCCCTACCCCCAAGGGTCATGATTTGAACAAACTTGGATCTACACTACCTGAGGATGCTTCCATATAAATATGACCAATTGGGGCTTTGCTGTTCCCGAGAAGAAGATTTTTAAAAGTTTTTCCTATATATTTCTATGCAAAAGTTTGATCCTCCATTGTGGCCCCGCCCTACCCCCGGGGGTCATGATTTGAACAAACTTGAATCTAAACTACCTGAGGATGCTTCCATATAAATATAACTTATCATGGCTTTGCTGTTGTTGAAAAGAAGGTTTTTGAAGGTTTTTCCTATATATTTCTATGCAAAAGTTTGATCCTCCATTGTGGCCCAGCCCTACCCCCTGGGGTCATGATTTGGACAAATTTGAATCTCCACTACCTGAGGATGCTTTCATATAAATATGACCAATTAGGGCTTTCCTGTTCTTGAGAAGAAGATATTTAAAGGTTTTTCCTATATATTTCTATGTAAAACTTTGATCCTCCATTGTGGCCCCGCCCTACCCCGGGAGGTCATGATTTGAATAAATTTAAATCTACACTACCTGAGGATGCTTCCACATGAGTTTCAATTTCCCTGGCTTTGTGGTTCTTGAGGAGAAGATTTTTAAAATATGTTATTAATTTTTCACTAATTCTTTATTATCTCCCCTTGAAAGAGGGCGTGGCCCTTCATTTGAACAAACTTGAATCCCCTTCACCCAAGGATACTCTGTGCCAAGTTTGGTTGAAATTGGCCTAGTAGTTCTGGAGAAGAAGTTGAAATTGTGAAAAGTTTACGCCAACGACGACGACAACGACGACAACGCCAAAGACGACAGACAACGGACTAATTTTGATCAGAAAAGCTCACTTGAGCCTTTGGCTCAGGTGAGCTAAAAACAAATAATCGTCCTATTATGGGCGCCCATGATATATTAGACTAGGTGTTTAAATAAAACATAACTCAGATATCGACATCCAAGAGAACAACACATTCTTTTTCAGTGGCGGATACAGGAATCTTGAAAAGGGGGCCCGACCAGTTTTGTGTCGGGGTATGGGCCCAAAGCCACATAATAAATTGATTTATTAAATCTTGTGTATATTTAAGAAATAAACAACAATGTTAAAAAGTTCTCTGGGAAATGAACTTGGTTGGTCACGTGATCAAATCCTGTGAAGCCCGAAGGGCTTCTCAGAAGATTTGATCACGTACCAACCAAGTTCAATTCCCAGTGAACTTTTTAACATTGTTGTTTATTACTTTTATTTACATTTGAGACGAATATTCTGAATAGAACTGCATTTATTACACGAACGGCCCGCCGTATTGCTATGTTGTGACGCGCAATGACCTAGAAGTTGTTTGGTCTTGAGAGTTCGCCTCGCTCCAACATTTGAATACTTACATTGATGTTTAGCAGTCCAGTTCAGGAAATATCTGTTCATAATGAAAAAACAATGATCGCTACTGGGAATTATCTTACTATTATTGTACGAGTTCTTTATATATAAAGTCAAAAGCGGTGCTATCGTCTTCAGTTTACATACCTTCAAAGGAATTTCGGGTTAAAAAGGTAAGCGTGATTTTAGGCTAATTAGAAACATTTTTCACACCGAAGAAAGATCTAACGATCATTTGTTGAACGAAAAAAAAATATATGTTTCAATAATTTTATCTTTTTCATCGCTTTGACGGTTCAGAAGTTCCGAAACCAGTGTCACTGTGACAGAAATATGTAGACAAGATATCGTCTCGCTGTGTGATTCGGTCACGCCATGACCTCTGACCCCCTAATAAGTTCATACAGAATTGAACATATTTTCTCTTCTATAGGTTCATCTAAGAAAAATATTTGCAAATGTAAATAATTTGAATACAAAAGGGCGCCATGGGCGGATACAGGATTTATGATGGGGGGGGGGGGGCGTGGATAACTTCGTTCAGGCAGGGAGTCTGGGGACCGCCTTAAGGCCCCCCGTGGGTCCAAGGCGAAGCCCTGGTGGTGGCCCAGGGCGCGAAGCCCCCGGAAGCTCCTGGGTTTACGTGAATTTTAAGAGTCAGTAAAACCAGACACAAAAATAGTGGTATTGATTAGCCTACTTCCTTTACACAAAAGCCTATAAGATATGAATTTAGTTTGTAACTTACAATACTCTAAAGTCTTTGTAGGAATTTCACGTCTGCTTAAGAATAATGCACAAATTTATTAACCATTCGATAATTTTTATTTCAAATTTACTCTTGAGAAAGCAGAAACTTTGTGTATCTCCGAACTTCGTGAATCTCCGAACTTCGTGTATCTTAGAAGTCGTTCTGAATCATTGTTATTTCAGCAAGGATGCTAGTCAACCTGATATTTGTATGTAACTCTAATGTTATTCCAAAAAGTGGGTTTTATTTTAAATTCCATTCACTGACCTACACATGTATCTCCACCGCAGCCAACGAAACAAAATAAACAAACTCGCTGTAACGTGCAGTTCCCTTTATAGCAGTATGAAATAAACGAAGCACAATGATATACATAAAGAATATCTGAATATTGAAAAATTAAATATTGCAACGTTTGTTTTTATAAGTATTATGCATATATGACAGATACACTGTAGGGTAGGGTGGTGTGATTTCGACCGATTATTTTTTTATATTTAGATTTGTTCAAGTATGTCACTGCCTATTACATGTA
This sequence comes from Saccostrea echinata, assembly GCF_033153115.1. Lineage (NCBI taxonomy): Eukaryota > Metazoa > Mollusca > Bivalvia > Ostreida > Ostreidae > Saccostrea > Saccostrea echinata. Next base: position 34,563,098 of record NW_026889779.1, read on the forward strand.
TTACGCTCAACTTTTACTGGATCTTTTTTCCTTCGGAATACCTTTTACTGTTCAGATTAAATTGTATTATATGTGTTATTCGTCATGATATAAAATAAATGTGTTCGATTTACAAGATATGTGTGTTGGGTAACTTCGACCGCACACGGGGTATTTTCGATCGATGTGCAAATATAAATGAAATTATTCGCGTCATCTCGAATTTAAAAATATATATTAATTTAAATTATTCTGTTGTAAAACATAAAAGTTTGTGAAAAAATGCTGACAAAAAGAAAAAAAAGTAATTTTCAAAATGTACCTAATTTGAAGACATTAAGTGCACCAGCTGCCTAGAGACTGATTTACCGCTTTGTCAAGGCATGCTACAAATGTACATGTATATATATGCGCAGGCATCTAAACCGCATGTAAACAAAACAGATGATTTTTTCACGGTTTGTGACGGTACATATTGTCGTTTTGTACATATTGTCGTCGGCGACAATATGTACCTACCCTCACTGCACATATTGTCGTCCATCTGTACATATTGTCGCCGACTGAAAAGTTACATATGTACATATTGTCGCTGGCGACATTATGTGCCTCACCCTCACTGTACATATTGTCGCCCCAAAGATATTTGTTGTTTAAAGATGTCTTTTGCTGTTTTTTGGTAGTTTTGTGAATGTTATTGGTGTGAGAATCACACTGACGTGTCTCGTTTGCTATTTCATGCAGCATGATTTTGACGGTACATTTTGTCGTCCTGTTCATATTGTCGCCGGCGACAATGTGTACCTTCCCTCACTGCGCATATTGTCGTCCATCAGTGTTATTGTATATGTTAACTTTATTATTTAATTATGAAATTTTACATGTGGAATAAGTATATAGTATATACAAGTTAAACAAACAAAAATTACCAAAGCAAAAAAAAAAAAAAAAAAAAAAAAAAAAAAAAATCAAACCACCAAGCGAGGGGGGGGGGGATGCTACATCTGTCTTTGGTGTTTGAGAAGATTTCTAAAGATTTTCCGTATATATTCCTATGTAAAATTTTGATCACCCATTGTGGCTCACATTACACCTGGGGTCATGACTTGAACAAAATTGATTTTGTTTTTGTTTGTTTGTTGTAAAAATGTGTTCCTGAAAAGAAGCTGAAATTATGAATAGATAACAAACAGACGGACGATCAGACAAAATGTGATCAGTAAAGCTCACTTGAACTTCCAGTTCAGGTGATCTAAAAATGTTATTTTTTGCGTTATTCTTATATTATGATTAACAATAAATTATATTTATAATATTATATCGGCATATGATCGTATATAAGAATAATTTCCAAATAATATTACTACTGAACAAAAATAAATACCTGTATTCAATCTCCAATTATATATTACAAGAAAAAAAGATTAGCTGATTTATTAGATATCTCAAGAATTACGGTATCTTGATATTTCACAGTGATGTACATCAATCCTGGACACAATTTTCTGACCAGAAAGTTTTCTCCCTACCGTATTGCGAGTAATGCTGTCTGTCCCCCTCCGTGCGTGTGTCTGTTTGTCAATTTCTCTTTCTTTTCTCAAGTAAATATTCGTCAAAACAATGTATCGACGACAATATATACCGACCTTGACTGTACATACTGTCGCCGACGACAATATGTGCTGGTGCTTGACAGTACATTTTGTCGTCCATTATGCAGGAGGAAAATAAGGCTCGTCTCGGTACATATTGTCGCCGGCGACAATATGTACCGATGGACGACAATATGTGCAGTGAGGGTAGGTACATATTGTCGCCGACGACAATATGTACAAAACGACAATATGTACCGTCACACGGTTATAGAACTAGTTTCTACGGAGTATTCTTGTACATAATACTTATCCTAATACTTTTTTATACGGACGGTGGTCATGATTTTTTTCTGGTAACAAATAGCATTGCGTCATTTTCATTGGTCGAACTGAGTTACCTGCTGACGCCGTATTCATGCAAAGGGTAACTTCGGCCGATTTCTGTTCAGCTGATTTGCATTTTATTTGTAAAAACTAAATACTATAAATTTAAAAGGTATGAATTTAATTGCAAATTTAAACATAGTTGATAAATTTCACGCCAGGAATATCCACTGTGTCTTTCTGTATATACAAGATATTTTCAGAGGTGATAAACTGATAATTCCCCGCAATGGTTTAAAAATACTCGTCCTTAATTTTTCGGGCGATAAAGTTTCTTCTTGGATGTAATTTTCCAGTGAAGAAATAAATTTCGCCTATTATTATCGACATTGATTTGTATATAAAAAATGCATTTTCTTTCTGCATAAAACAGATGTGTGTACACTATAATGGGTTATAAACAAATTATTTTAAGGTATTTATGAACGGTCGAAATTAACCAGGTGGTCGAAGTTACACTGTGACCATCCTAACCTATATCCTGACGTTAAAAAAAAGTCTTGTATCTATGTAAGTAAATTACTGCATAGTTACACCATTTGATAAATAAATACATCAATCAGTGGATAGGTTTGTAACGTAGACCGTCTGATTTTAAATTCATTTATTTACCTCACTCTGTACACCTCGGCCGATTCGTACCTCATCTGGATGAAGGTGACGGAATCAGCCGAGGTTTGCCGAGTGTTATTTACCTTCGACCAGCCTTTAAGGTATCCGACCCTTATTAGGACCTAATTTTCTAACCTTAAATATCCATCCTGTATTAAATACTTTATTAATTCAAAGCATTTTAGAGTAGTAAAGGATTTACCAAGAGAAATTTTCAAAAATATAATTACCTAAGCAGCAATTAATTAATGAAGATTGCATTGATGTTTATGGGGACACGCAAATTTTTAAAAATTAAAAAAATTAAAAACTAAGCATATCCAAAAATGCTGTGGTGGAAAGATGTATTCAATTACAAGGAATAGAAAAGCGATTGAAAACTAAAGTTTTACGAGATAGATTTCTTTAGAATTGATTTTTATTAATTAAAAGCAAAGGGGGATAACTCTTCAAGGACAGGACAAGGTCAAAAATTAGGACACATTCCGCTCTTACATATTGATACTAAAACATGAAGATTATGTCTACTTATACTGAGTATTTAGCCAATATATATCTGTTATACATTCAAATTCACTGAATCTGAGGCTATTATGGGTCGGATACCTTAAATATTGCAGTATTTTTTCTTGCATCATGATAGGAAATTGACAAGTGCTGTTTACCCTTCAAACGAAATCGGGAGACTTTTTTTAAGAAAACCGATACTTGGTCATAAAATAAAATTACCATTTTTTAATTGACCATTAATTATAAAACCAAAGTATGGCATTATTAATATTAGTCACGTCATATTTTGAAAATTTTAGGGGGGGGGGGGCGTGCGCCCTCACGCCCCCTTAAATCCGCCAGTGGGGGCAGGCCCCCTGAACCTCCTCTAAATCTGCCAGTGTTTTCTTTCATTATAAGGACTTGTAGAATAAGCGACATTTAATAAAAATCTCAAAGCCGATCTAAAACGCGTTGACAAAGTCAAACCAGACGGTTTTAGTTTTTAGGGCATTTTTACAGTGATATGAGAAAAGTTGGATAATTGCTGTTAATTTTAAGAAATAAAGTTCGGCATTTTTCAACCTCGTTCGGTATAATATAATTTACTGATAATTTTTTCCGTTAAGGAGGAACACATGGACGAAGGATAAAAAAAAGCGCTATTCTGCATGTCCATGTACACATCATTGCTATAATTGCGTACTCGGGATTAAACCCAAAATCCTTCGTTACATTGTACTTGGGTATAATTTTCACATGTTCTCAGGCGGATAATCATTTATTTTTTTCTGTCTAAAGACAATAATTTCAGTAAATAGAGAAATGTTTTTATTTCGTCGTTTTTCTCTCATCCTTTTGGTTTACACGTTTGCTTTGTACACAAAAGCGTATGTTCATATACCGCTGTTTCTACACGCTATCGATGTGATCAGGGAGAACATGATATCCTCCAGCAATTTACTTCTTATGAAAACACTTAATGAAAACATATTAGGTGAAAATATATATACCCGTTAGTATCTTAGTACCTTAGTACCGACCTGTTTAATTGCAATGTCACCAACCGTAACGATCGCTGGCCAGGACTTGAATATAATTTATTACCGTTATTAAAACAACTCGTCAGCTGAGCGGACCTATGATTTAAACAGTAAAATAGGGAAATTCCAGAGTTCGAAGTGTATTTATTCTGGGCGCTCTTCCACATAAACAAATTAAACCGCATTTACGCGTACTTACATGCATGTACAAGTAATTCGTGTCATGGGTAAATTCATTTTATTATAATGAAATAAAACAAATGCATAAGATTAATCTTCCTAAACAACACGTTTTTAAAACACAATCTATCTGATATAACTGACGGTATAAAATAACAAAGAAAATAACGGGTTTGTATTTAATTTGGAATGAGAACAAATCTTAACCTGTCAAATCACTTATAAAACATACTTCGTTTTCCAGACACTAATTGCCATGCGTGATCTTCACATGCACTGACCAAGAGTTTGAAATGTATGGCTTCTCAATGCGTGAGTTTTGTCCACACATGTCGGAGTAGACTATCTAAGCCAATTGATTCCCAAAGAAAACTGCATAGGAAGGGGTTTTTTTTGGTACACTTTTGAACGGGTAAAATTCATTCGACGCTCGATAGAATTTTCAAATACAAGTGAAAGATTTGGGTTACTTGCGTCCGACCTAATATTTTGTATGGAATAATATTGTACGTTAGGAAGAAAATAATACAAACTCAAAAGTACTTAATTTTATTTTCGATTTTCCTGACAATTAAAAATGTGACCTCAACATACATTTATCGTGATAATTATATATATCCTGTTTAATGTTCATGAAAGAAATAGCAACTCGTTAAATAATAACAGAGAGATAAATAAACTGTTTCTTTAATACGCAAACAAAGTGGTCTTTTCGGCATTCAAAATGCATTGAATTTGAAGTGAATAAGTGAAAGGCAGTTAAGACTAGCTGATTAAAACGAGCGAGTGATAATTAAACAGTAAGACGAAATCATATGAAAGATTCGAAATTATTTTAAAGTAATTTTCCACAAAGCGCAATTATCTCAACAATGCAATGTTTATAAGAATAAATATGCAACTTTCTTGTAATTCAGCGAATAAAATATAAATTGAAATGTACTAGCGACTTAATCAAAGATATGAAATAATCTGAAAGATTCAACATATTTATCCACTCATCACTTAGTTAAAATGTATTTGGAATGACCATTCTATGGTTTGTTTTGTGTATGACCTTAGGTCGCTGGTTCACACGCCGATTGATCCTCGGTGACCTTCTTTGCCACGCGCTATCGAGGGAGGGGTTACATAATTGTAAACACACAAGGTGAATGTAAAAGGCGTGTACTTACTGGCTGTGAATAGTCTATGTTTAAAGTTTTGTTTTATTTTCTAACTTTATTGTTTGTTTTTATATGATGAGAAGAAAAGGTTATCTCTTTTTTTCCCTGTTTAGTAGACTGGTTTATCCAAATTTGAAAACAAACGAAATAAAAGGGAAAGTTGTCAGTAAATAATTTGGAAATAAAGCACAAAATACTTCAAGAACTTGATTCTAAAGAATATTAGCATCTAATGTAGCAAGGTTTATTATTTATAGTAAGTTTATCTTAATTACACGCATAAAGAGCTCTTGTTTACTTGCTGAATGAAAACACTTACCTGTATATGTGTTATGCTTCTAGCTCATTTAGAACACAAGACTCAAGCAAAATAACGTTTTCATGAGATTAATAAGATGTTAAAGAACAACTTTATTTGCGGCAGCTATTTCGAAATATTTACCGTTTTTGAGTTATAAAGCAAAAACTTTAAAGGGCCCCAGATCCCTAATTTTAGGGGCCAGACCCTTTTTAGTGGTCTCAAATGAAAGGCCTTAAAATTGTGCAGAACTTTTATTCTACATGTTTTATCAAAATATTTTTAGTTTAGAAGATAAAAAAGAAAATATGTGTAAATTTTCGGTCTTTTAGGCGTTCTAATTTTTGACCCCTCTCTAGCGCCATTTTGAATACAGAAATTGAAAAACAAAAACCGATGTGCACAACTTCAATGCTTCTATTATTTAAATTCGGTAAAATTTCTACTCCAGCTCTTGTAGTCTCTGAGCCTTTGTCTGGAAATGAAGCCCCCTAAATTTTCATTTAAAGGGAAATAACCCAAAAGCGGAAGTGGATTTTTGAAATGTTTGACAGCATTCTGATAGAGTTTTGTAACGTCTATAAACCCTGCACATTTGAGCAAAATCCGTTGAGAAATGAGCGAGATATGAGGTCTCAAAGTTGGCGTCTAGGAAAAAAAAAAAAGAATAATAAGAACTAGAGCAAAGCTCGTTGCAAAGCAACGAGTGGGTCTTCCTTCTTAGCTTGTAAGTTGACGTCGTAATAAAAGGATAAATATTTGTTTAATTTCCACCTAAAGGTTACATGTTTCTGTTTAGATTGTCAACTTTGCTAACATTCTCTTTCTTCTTTGACCCAAATATCAAGAGACCTCATCTCCGGAACTCTGAATCTGGAGTGTACTCTCTCCAACAGTACTCCTGAAATTGTATCCAAAACACTAATACTCCCAGACCCTCATTTCTTGAACTTTGACTTTTGATTTTTAATTTCTAGACTTTTCTATTCATCTAACATCTTTGATGCAATCATGTTAGTAACACGTGTCATACTACAGAATCATCAGTGTTTTGCTACATCACTGTCAAAATAATTGCTTGACAAAACATTTACACAGCATAACTACATAGTAAGTAATCCAAATGTGTTACTGATTGAGGATATCCATTCTTTGACAATCAGTAAGTAGAAAAATACTCTTACAAGAAATGCACAGGGATGATTTCAGTAAGACACGGTGTCACTTGTGGAAAATTTTAACATAACATCTTTTTTAGCCTTTAACTTAAAAGTTAAACTTCATTATCTCAAAAACCGATATCTAAATACATGTACCATTTATATGGTGAAGTGAGTTGGTACTCCCAACCCCTTATTCTTTAAGTTTTTTACCCTGCATGGTTATCTGGAGTCATTGGATATCTTGATGTTTAATCTTGGTCCAGTTGAAATTGAGAAAAAATGGTTTTACTGTACTTCTTGGGTTCATTTATTCAAATGTTTTACAAGGGGGGAAAAAGACACATATATTTAAATTTTTGAACATGTTAAAATAATCTTTTACATGTACATGTATATTACACATATATTCAAGTAATTTTTTTTAATAAGAATTCATTAAAAATATTTGAATCCATTGAAGTTGATTGCAGTAGATATAATGTGAATTATGAGCCTAAGACACAACAAGCAAATTTAAAGAATAGTGGTCTCATTCTGTCATTTGTCAACTGAAAAAGTTTGATGATAATAGGCCTGAAACTGTTCAAAATATGCTTCTGAATCATTTTGAAAAAGAATAGCTGCAAAATTTAAAAAGTAGGTAACCATGAACTACTTTTGAGTCAACATGATACGAGGTCCTTAGATGCATCAACTGACAAGATTTGATGATCCTAGTCCTTATAGTAAGCAAAATATCAACATTTTAATAAATGTAATTTTTGGTCAAATTTGAAGTGACTTTGAGACCAAGCCCTTTGTCCCAGAGCGATTCCCTGTGCAAATTTTAATCTACAATGTATCCTCATCCTTTTGTGAAAGTTTGGTGATAATCTGCCCAGTTGTTCTCGAGAAGATGATTTTTTAGCAACCAGTACTTTTGGTTTTATTTACCTAATTATCTCCCCTTGTTTAAGGGTCACAACCCTAAGTTTACTATAAATGGGAGCCCTTGGGCCATGGATACACTGTGACAAATTTGACAATAATTGGCCAAGGGGTTCTTGAGTTATGGCCCATATTCTAACAAGAGGCCCATGGGCCACAACGCTCACCTGAGTTACTTTGGCCCTGCTGTTCTTCACCAGACCCTCCCTCCCTTGTAATACTTATTGCGGCCCCACCCTAACCCCGGGGGCCACGATTTGAAAAATTAGAATCTACACTACCCCAGGATGATTCCACATATGTTTCAGTTTTTCTGGCCCAGTGGTTCTTGAGAAGAAGATTTTTAAAGATTTTGCCTATATATTTCAATGTAAAACTTTGATTCCCTATTGTGGCCCCGCCCTACCCCTGGGGGCCATGATTTGAAGAATTTAGAATCTACACTACCCCAGGATGCTTCCACATAACTTTCAGCTTTTCTGGCCCTGTGGTTCTTGAGAAGATTTTTTTAATGACCCCACCCTATTTTTTTCTTCTCTTGATTATCTCCCCTTGTAAAGGGGGTTGGTCCTTCATTTTAACAAACTCCCCTTCACCCAAGGATGCTGTGTACCAACTTTGGTTAAATTTGGCTCAGTGGTTCTTGAGAAGAAGACAAAAATATGAAAAGTTTACAGACGGACAGACGACGGACAACTGGTGATCAGAAAAGCTCACTTAAGCTTTCAGCTCAGGTGAGCTAAAGAGTTTACGTACACCGCACAAATGGCCATAGCATTAGCTCTTTGAGCCTTTGGCTCACAAGAGCTAAAAAGATAAAAAGAATTATGTATCTTAGAGTTGTCTATTTGTAATCAAAGCTATATTGAAATCAGACCAATTTCTTGAAATAAAAAATTGCACTGTTGTAGTGCAAAAAAATTAATGATATTTTACATGTCGCTACAATATTCAAAGAGGGTGTGTTGCAAAATTTTGAATTAAATTAGAGGGGTTATGACTGTTTCATCGCTAATTATAGATGATAAATGCGAAAACACAAAGTTGAGAATTGCAATGTCATTGAAAGTCTTGGAGAGCACCGAGCTATTAAAAAATTATTTCTTCAGACAGGTCATTTTTTCAAAGTGCACAGTAAATTTTCCTTAAATCAATGTGTCCGCAAACTTTTCTAACAATCCTCGTTCATGTACATGCCCTTAGCACTGAAGTCATTTGAAATATGCACATATGTTAACATTTGTTGCTGTATATGCCAAAATAGCAGTTCTCTCTAAATTTTTTTGTAAAAATACATATATTACAAGTTCTTAATGTATTAAGGCCTGATGTGTCCATAATCCTAGATGGAAGGACTTTTATCCTTGTGTGACTGTTTAAATTTCACTATGCTGCTTATTCTTCGTCATCTCCAAACAGATGCTCTTCTGGCAAATATGGTCATGCTTGGTATCAAATTTCAGTTATCAGATGGCAGTCACACCTATCCAAAAGAAATTGAAATTTCTCATTTAAAATAAAAAAAAAAACTGTACAACTTATAAATGATAAATAGCGATGTTAATTTTACTCGAACAGCTAAGTCACACAGTCAGAGGCTTTAGTCAAATGAAAGTCGAGTACTCGTTGAAATTTAAATTAATTTTTCATGTCATTTTCCTTTTTGTCTTTAAGAGACTGCTAGCCTGTACAATATTTAAACTACATTATAACCATTATACAACAAATTATTGAATCATTAACATTTTCGTAGTAATAAATATATGTATCAAATGTATTTGATTTCAAATATAATATTTACTGCCAGTGTTTTTTTTTCAGTACTTTGGGACTGGGGGCTGGGGCCCTCAGAATTGGGAATTTCAGCATCAAGTAGGCTAAATTGGAAATCTCCCAGAAAGCCCAATCACTTAAAAAGCATTGTCAAAAAGCTTTGTTTTTGTCTTTGTATTACTTTAACAAACAATTGTTATAACTAATCAAGACTATTCTTGGTATGGATTATCTAATTACTTGCATCAAGCACAATAGTGGTATGAATTATCTAATTATGAAGAAATCGAACTTGACTGAGGTGGCAGAGGATAGTTTTTTTTAATGCCAAACATGTGCCGAGGGGGTACACATATACATGCGATCCATAAAAACATGTAGATGGGGACAGTTTTCCACGGGCTAATTAATTACACTTCATATGCCCATGGCTCACAAATTATGTCAACAAATTACATGTAATCTGCCTAGTAGAGTGCACATGTACCAAAAATGCACATGGGGTCTCCCCAAATTTTGGCTTGTTTTTCCAAGATTTGGGCCTCAGTCGCACCCATACAACCCATCCCCAGGCCCGAGCGAGCAGGATAAAACACCCAGTAGTCTGTAAATCAATGCATGCCCTAATGAAAATTCACCAACTGATATGGGGCCATTCATCTTCCCTCTGAGATACACACCTTCTTCTAAGGCCTACTGCTTTTCAGCTGAATTTCCTCTGCAACTGACCACATGTCTTAGGTTCGCATTTACAACTCTGTATATGATAAGCGTCATAGTGACACCTACAAGTTGCACATCGTTTTTTTCAGCAAGCACTTTGCTACACTGCAAATGTGTCCCATAATTATTCTAATCATTTTTCTACATAAAATATCACATCAAACAGGGGATATCTCAATTTTTTAAGAAATTTGACCGGGTCTTTAGTACGAAACTATCCCCTGCCACCTTTAACTTTCAAAATTTGCTTTTTAATTAAAATAACTTTCCATATTTAAAAAGTGCAATCAATTCTGAGTAAAAATATACTAAATATGTCTTATTTCAATGAAAAATTAAAAAGTTAGAGGCAAATAAGTGACCCCACCAATTGTCGGTCAACCACCTTAACCCCATATTCTTTGTGTTACTTCAAAAATGACCAACTCCTACAATCCAAAAGAATCTATTTCTTATCAAAACAGTGTTTAATGGTAACTTTGATCAATTTCAAATGCAGCTACATATAAAAAATTCAATAAGAATTGCATGCCTTCATGAAATGTACTCACATGAAACACATACTCTCCTATTTTTAATGTTTTGAGAAATCCCATTTTACCTCTTAATTGCTTGAATTTATACATCTATAGCTTGTTTGCAAAAAGAAAACCTAATCTATTTTTCAGGATATTTATTGTAATATACAAAAACCCCTCTTGCATCAAAGGTTCAAGAAGAAGTGTCCTGAAAATTGCAGTTATCTACCCTACCCCTCCAACCATTACCTGATTCTATAGAAAATATACTGTGGAAATCTGATTTTACTGACTGTCCTTTTTCTGAGTATATTTCCATTCAATTTCAATGTATCTGAGTGATCAAATACATGGATTTGATTCCCCTGAATAATTAAAGTGATCATCCTGTCCTTACTTGGCATTTGTGAGTAAATTTCAGGTGTTTAGTAGAATCCAATAATTACATGAAAATGTACATATTTCTGATATTTTGTTCATTAAATATGCAAAAAGACCATCTGTTTTGTTATAATTTAAAGAAAAATATATAATCTATATGAAAATATCTATCACATTATAGAAGACAAATGAGGGGGAATATGGAAGCATCCTCAGGTAGTGTAGATTCAAGTTTGTTCAAATCATGACCCCCGGGGGTAGGGTGGGGCCACAATGGGGGATCCAAGTTTTACATAGATATATATATAGGAAAATATCTTTAAAAATCTTTTTCTTAAGAACAGCAAAGGCATGATTGGGTCATATTTATATGGAAGCATCCTGAGGTAGTGTAGATTCAAGTTTGTTCAAATCATGACCCCCGGGGGTAGGGTGGGACCACAATGGAGGATCCAAGTTTTACATAGAAATATATAGGAAAATATCTTTAAAAATCTTCTTCTTAAGATCAGCAAAGCCATGTTTGGTCATATTTATATGGAAGCATCCTCAGGTAGTGAAGATTCAAGTTTGTTCAAATCATGACCCCCGGGGGTAGGGTGGGGCCACAATGGGGGATCCAAGTTTTACATAGAAATATATAGGAAAATATCTCTAAAAATGTTCTTCTTAAAAACAGTAAAGCCATGATTGGTCATATTTATATGGAAGCATCCTCAGGTAGTGAAGATTCAAATTTGTTCAAATCATAACCCCCGGGGGTAGGGTGGGGCCACAAAGAGGGATCAAAGTTTTACATAGAAATATATAGGAAAATATCTCTAAAATCTTCTTCTTAAAAACAGTAAAGCCATGATTGGTCATATTTATGTGGAAGCATCCTCAGGTAGTGAAGATTCAAATTTGTTCAAATAATAACCCCCGGAGGTAGGGTGGGGCCACAATTGGGGATCCAAGTTTTACATAGAAATATATAGGAAAATATCGTTAAAAATCTTCTTCTTAAGAACAGTAAAGCCATGATTGGTCATATTTATATGGAAGCATCCTCAGATAGTGAAGATTCAAGTTTGTTCAAATCATTACCCCAGGGATAGGTTGGGGCCACAATGGGTGATCAAAGTTTACAGAGGAATATATAAGTCTTTTTCTCAAGAACAGAAAAGCCATGATTAGTCAAATTGATATGGAGGCATCTTTGGGTAGTGTAGAATGAAATTTGTTCAAATGAGGGCCCCGGGGGTAGGGTGGGGCCACAATGGGGGATCAAATTTTTACAAATGAATATATGGGAAAAAAATCTGCTGCTCAAGAACAACAAAGCCATTTGTTATATTGATATAAAAGCATCATCAAGTAGTTTAAAATTCAACACCCCCCTCCTTGTAAACTTTTAAATACTGTACTGATTTTTGCTTTTTTTTCCTAGCCAATGTGCTCAGGTGAGCGATGTGGCCCATGGGCCTCTTGTTTTACATTGAATTTAAGAGTAGCAAATTTTAAATGAACAACCAACTTAACAAATTTTAGTCGATAGTCAATATGATTGAATGATAGTCGAGTACTCGAATATTCATTGACACCCCTAATGAAACCATCAAACAGAGTTCAAAGATACTGTCACATTTTCCGTGTATTATTTGTAAAAAGTACTCTATTAAATAGATGTTTACATGCAGTCAATTTTGAGGATGTAATTACAAAATATAATATAAATAGGGATTAATTAGGAGTTTTTTTTTTCATGATTTCACAAAGGAAATGCACATAACTTATACATGTAAAAAATTTATTAGGGATGGCAATGGTCAACTGGGTAACCATCTAATCAGTCAGAAATATAGTAACCGGTTTAGTATGGGATGACGGGTTATGATTTTCATAACCGGTTAGTCGGTATTTTTTGTATAATATGTACTTTTTAAATAATATACCAGTATACATATTTTTTTTAAAAAATTACCACTTAGATCATGTAGATAGCATGTGTAAAACTAGTCTCATTCAAGCAGATGCTCGACTGTCTCAATAAACTCCTGCTCGTTGGAGTTTACGGAGACAGACAAGCATCTGCTTGAACGAGATTAGTTTAAAACTGAAAAGTTGCTATCGACTTATTAAATTATTCACAATATACAGCCACTGTGAAAACAAATCCCCATTATTTTGTCATTACAGTAAAACATGCTGCCTTGTAAGTGCCAGGGACAAATAATTTTAATTCATTATAAATGTATTCATTTTTCAGTTTAGTTTTCAGTATGTTTTAAAACCACAGGGAATGAAAATCACTTCACTATATGCTTCAATTCCTTATTTAAGTCTGTTCGCAGTAAGCGTGTTTTACTGTATAACCCATATACCACTCTAAGTTTACATACCCAAATCATAAATAATTCTTTATTCTAATTTCAAGAACTAATTTTTTACTAAACAATGTTTTACATGGTAATTAATCTAGTTCATTATCTGTAATGGTAGCCTAGTTGTAGGGCATTCATTTTGTAATCAGGAGGCCTGGGCTTGATTCTCATTTGCTGTGTCAAACCTAAGACATAAACATACAGGTAATGAAGGTTCCTTCACCAAGCGCCAAGCATTAGAATGAAAGTCAAAGGTTTTTCAGATGAGACCTTAAAAACCTCACAGTAGATGTTGGGACAATAAAGAACCCTCACTGCTCAATGGGCCTTAGTGCCAAGTATTAAGGTCTATGTTTGAAGCCCTTCACCAGTATTTGGTAATGTCTCTATACAAGAGAAAAATTCTCAAGTAAGATGTAAAACAACATACAATCAATCAAAGTGTCAGTAAGAAGCTGATCCTTACGTCGCAGGTTCAAATCCCACGGCTGGATGTGGAGATAGGGTCCTTGGATGAAACCTTATGAACCGAGGTTCTGTGTCATAGAAGGTGCTGGCACGAAAAAGATCCCTCACTTCCCAAAGGCCTTAAGTGTCAAGTACAGGTCTATATTTGCAGGCCTCCACCAGCAAGTGGTGGCATAATAATATGACTAAAAAAAATTTGAAGGGGCAATAAACAAAACACAAATCAATCCTGCAGTCTTATCACAGAAATAATTCAAATTTTTATGTATAAATATATTTCCAAATTTCTTTTGCAATTTAACTGAGTGACATTTTTGAGATTTTCCAATAATAATACACATCTACTAACTGGGTTTGAGGGCAACATGTGTTTTGTCGGACCCAAGAACCAAACTGTTGCCTGAGGCCATTAGGCCGAAGGGAAACAGTTTGGTTCAAGGGGTCAGCAAATTGCATTTTACCCCGAGAACACGGTCAATAAATGTTTTGTTATATCTTTTACTTTCTTTTTTTGTTTGACATACAAGTATTTTGTAGTGGCTTCCGTGATGTAAATTTCCTTTACCAGCACTGAGGTAAAACTCTGTCAATTCCGTAACTTTCGAACACCAACGAATGCAAATGAGATTTAACTAATCCCGCGCATACTGTAATATGTAAGCAGTCCAATTATCTCATCGACAGGTTCAATATCTCACTTGCGGTTCAACATAGATTTTTTTATGATTGCTCATAAAACCTTGGAAATGTTAGACATTTTGTCAATGAGTGTACACTAGTATAGATTTATATAAGAACAAATTTTTAAAGGTATAACAAATTATAATATTAATTAAGGCCCTAGTTATAACAGCTATTCATACTTGTTGAAGAATATATAACAATAATTATCATGTTTATACATGTAGTATGTTAGACAGTGTATTGTTGAATTTTTGCAGTTTTTTTGTTTCAATAAAAAAAAATAAGTCTTGGTGAAATTACATGCTCTCATGCATTTAAATATAAGGTAAAGCAATGGGGATTTGACAATGTCATGTCAGGGGTAACAGTCAGAGACTGAACCATAAAATAGATAACATACATCAGTGTTTGTGCGTACATTTATACATTTGCTGGCATATACATGTAAACATCAGTGCTGTAAGCAGCTGTTAAATTTTAGATAAGAAAAATTCTAACCTTCATTTCCATGGTCCACGCCAATCATATATTAAAATGTCACCGTGAACTCTTACACTCGCTACATTTATCACAGAAAACTCCGACACAAGACTGTTCATCGCTGTTAATGTGATCGTCAGAATTTCCTCGTAAACAATTTGCGCAAGAATATATATATCCCTTTAAAACTAATGCTCCCTGTACGCAACCAAGGATTTTATGTGCTTCGTAGATGTGGATTAAACGTGCATGTCTACATACGGCTCGTACGTTAAGAAAATGTACAACTGTCAACTTCACATATTTTCTTCTCATTTTCTGTCTGCAATTCCGACTTGCATGGCTACTTCCGGGGACGTACTAAAGACTCGATATACTAAAGACCTAATATTCGACCTGATGATTTTTCAAAAAATAAAATAATCAGATTGAGTGTTATACATGATTTATTTTAAAAAATTATTGATTATGAAGCATTATGCTATACTAAACTACACTTTTTTTTAAATATTTGCCAACAAAGCATCAGATCAAATCACGTTTTTCGTATATCGGGTCTTTAGTGTCTTCTTCCCACAATGTCGCTCGTGATTGTTTACATCCAGGTTACAAACAAGACTCTTTATATACGGATGCATTTGTAAATGTTGATTTACCTTTACTTCTGTAAATAACTTGCATTTATAAACGATTTAAATAACAGAAAACAGAGAAATCGAATGAAAACAATTTATTTAAAACACAACAACTATCTAAAACCGTACAAGCATGTGTTACGATGCCCTAAAAGGCGTGGCTGGTTTGTAGACAACTTGTTCCTGTACGATTCTCGAATAATTATTATATAAAATAGAATAAAATATAGCACGGAGCTTGTTTCTCTTTATACCACATGACAAGATTTAATATGTTAGAAATTATGTCATTCAAACTTTTTCATAATATTTTAATATTTTTAGCTATCCAAAAAATACTTTTATGACCTGCTGTCCCCTGAATATAGGGGCCAGCCCCTTTTTCTTGATGTTATCTGAAAGCTCTCGTAATTACACACAACTTTTATTCTATATGTCTTACCAAATTTTTATCAGTTTAAAAGTTATTAAACAAAAAGCAGTAAAATTTCATGGAAAAATAATTCTTAAAACTTGCCGTCACATAGCTTCTGAACTTAAAAAAATTAGCCTACAATTTTAATGTTCTGCGCATCTGCAATGTATTAGTTACAAGTTCTCCAGTTTTCATGCAAATATCATGTGTCGTTATTGAGAAATCTACTGGACAAGAGACCCTCCAAATATCGATTAAAGGGCAATAACTCATGAACGGGGGTATATATCAAAAATTTGAAAAAACCGTTTTTAGGCAATAATACATTGTATCTACCCTGAAAGTTTCATAGCAATCGGACAAAAGGTCTCCGAGAAATCGCCTGCTGAAAATCGGCGGGAAAAAAAAAATAAAATAATAATAAGAAACAGTAGAATAACAGTAGGGTCTTCCGAAGGAAGCTCGGAAGACCCTAATAATCTTAACCATCAGAATCAGTAGAAGGTCTTCCGCCTGGAGCGGAAGACCTTAAATATGCAGTATGTCATAGCTGGCGCTGTAGAATGGAAGACATGTCGGGGTCTGGTTTAAAATAACATAACAAATATTCTTACAAAATCTACTATTCATTATATTGTCTGTTGTATATGTTCTTTGTAAAATATTTTAAATGTTATTTTTACTAAGCAATGCATATGTGCTTTCATCAGCTGTAATTTATGACGTAGTATTGTATATTTCAGTGTCCGACAGTGTCCGGGTTACTCTGGTTTTGTGCCCAGGACCCCGACAGAAAGCAAACTGGCCAGGCAACCCGAGCCAACGTATATGGTCAGCACCATGAAAGCTAATTACAGGTAACGCCATTGGTCAATTTAATTAATTCTACGTAAAAGTATTGCTGGCATGCAGTGCCGCTAACGATTCATGTTTCCTAGGCTGGTGTATAGCTAGTTACTGGCAATACAAATGTGAAATTCGTTTGCAGATCATTAATTTGTGATTAAAAAAGTACAGTTCCTACTTTATACAAAGCTTGTTTAAAAAGACACTCTGTGAATCGTGGAAGGGGGGGGGGGGTTCGGTTGTTTATGGGTCCCCTTTTTTGCTTGTCCAAAAATTTCCGAGTCTGACATCTGTTAGAGATTATTAGACCCCTTTTGAAAAAAAATCCTTGACCCGCCTCTGTGACTAGAGGTCAGGATGTCTGGAAGGGGGTTGGAGGGCTGGTTGCATGGGGTCAGATATTTATTTTCGACATGGTCATGATCTAGACGCAAAGTCAAGCTCTAAGCGGGGTTCTAGCTTTGTTGAAAATGGGTGACACGACTTTGACCCCATGTGATTTGGAGGAGCTCTCGTCTATTGAGTGAATTATTTCAGCAATATAAAATATTGTACTTGAAGAAAAGGTTGCTTATGACATGAGGCGTGTCATGACTTTGACTTATGTTGAGAGAGATCACAATGACTTTGCTATAGTCCACTTCATCCAATTTTCAGGTTATAATCAGGGTTTGTGTAAGAAATGAGTTTATATATATATATCAAGTATTTTTTTTTATCAATTTCCATGGTTATGAGTTGAGTGATTGGAGTTTAATGAACTTGCACATCCAAACCATTTCTTATATATATAAAAACTTGTTTATCAAATGATGAAAATATTCACATGAAATGATAGAAATTAGGGTTTTTAGCTCACCAGTACCATGGGTCACACAAGCTTCTCTCATCATCATTTGTCTATTGTCTGGGTGCTATCTATTAAATTTTCAACTTCTCCGAACTACTTGGTTAATTTCAAGCAACTTAGCACAAAATGGGATACAATCTTGAAAACAAAAGACCATGCTCCTTTTAATTTTAAAGAAATAGTGAAAATGGTGTGAGGCCTTTTAGAATTCTGAAAAACCACAAAACTAGAAAAAAATAATAATCTACAGGAAAGTTAGATTGTTGCCTCCCCCTCCCAGAGGATAATAAAATCTTTATTCTCATAGTAAACAGCAGGGCTAAAATTAAAAATTTCAAATCAAAGATTGGGGAAATTTGAATTTGTTCAAAGCATGGTCTGCGAGGCTTGGCTGGGGCCACAATGGGGTTTAAGTTGCACACAAAATATATGAACTTCTGCAAGAACACAACTTCAATTTGTAAATTTGTCCCAAAGCTACAAGATCTACACCTTTGTTTATGAGTCAGGTGAACATTTTGTCTCAGGTGAGCATTTTGGCCCATGAGACTTTAAGTTTAGTAAAATATACCCTAGAAAAATGAAAAAGCAAATTTAAAAATAAAAAGCTGCTACCCACATTTCTTTCAGATGTATCAATGATTTATTATTTTTTAGGGAACTTCCTCTTGAAGAATACAGGAAGCAAGCATTTGCCAGGAAAGGACCTCTGTCTAAAACTGTCACACTAACCTACCCATTTAACCCCTACAACAAAGTGTGATCATCTATATATAGCTTAATTTGGTGTCTATTATTAATTTTGAATGCCAGTGTCTTCATTTTTGTACATAAAGTATTGAATGTAAAATAAATTCTACAAAAAACAGGTTTTCAATATAATTAGAATCTAGTTGTTGTCTTTCAAAAAAGATAAAGGCAGTTGAGACTATTATTTACTTAAATAGAATGAATTATTACATGTACATCCTACAAAATAAAAACGCACTTAAAATGGCACAAGCAAGCAAAAGCTTAACAAACAAAATGCACCAATTGTTGGGATCTATAACAAACAGAACAAACAATTAATTATGGACAAAAGCATATCTGATACATCTATCTCAAGTTAGCAGAGTTATCAAGTCTCTCAGAACAAAAAAAAAAAAAATGCTAAACAACGGTGAATACAAAATATCAATATAACAAACGGCTCAAAAAAATCTTACATATCAAGATGTAGTAATAAAACCAACCTTCTTTGAAATTCATTATCATGTATAGATTTTTACTAAAGGATTTATAATATTATGCATTTTGTATCCATGATTTTTAAGAAAAACTAACTCCTGTTCACACTTTTTTTCCCTAAAACATACATTTTGCTTCCTATACTTAGTATAGACAACAGTTATTCACAAATTAATGTCTTTATTAGGCAGGATATTAACTCCTTCCTAAATATGCAAAAAAAGTACAAGCTTATAGCAGGAAAGATCAGATTGTCTCTCTTAGATCACCTAGTTCTATTGCTGAAGGGTCTTATAACTCCTCCTCTATGCGCTTCTCCTGGGCGTTGAGTTCATCCCAGATGGGCTGAGGGACATCAATACCGACCTGATCCTCCAAGAATCTCTTGCTCTCCCTGGTGTCGTCCAGCCAGTAGTGCTTGGGGAGGCTGAAAAGTTCGTCCCAGTCAAGTTTCTCAATTCCATCCAGGTTAATGCTCCCTGATAGAGAGAAAACATCATATTCAGGTTAATGCTCTCTGATAGAGATCAAGTAACATCATGCCCAAGATAATTCTCCCTGATAGAGAGAAAATAACATCATACCAAGGATAATTCTCCCTGATAGAGAGAAAATAACATCATACCAAGGATAATTCTCCCTGATAGAAAGAAAATAACATCATACCCAGGATAATTCTCCCTGATAGAGAGAAAATAAGGTCATACCCAGATATTTTACAATTTATATAGTCAAGTAAATATTTCAATGACAATATATTTTTTTTAAATACATGTATTTTAAGACATTCAAACCAATTGAACCAATTTCTGAAATTTTAACAAGAGACCCAAGGATCTTAATGGTCAACTAAGTATAATACAACCCTATAAAGGATCAATTGGAAAGCAATTTTATAATTACATATTAGAATTAATTGACACATAAAGACATGTTGCTCAAATCAACAGAAAAAGGATGACCAGGGATCCATAAAAAGCTTTGGTAATAAGCAACAACTTGGAGAGTAGATCTATTTAGTACTTGCCTGTATGTGTCACAGCTAACTACACCCTATCACTAAAACTTAACAACACAATAGTGCTTTACCTTAAAACACTGTATTCACGTAATACAGAATGTTCCCCATACCACTGGCCTCTCTTGGTCTTTGAATAACATTTATTGAACAAAGATAAGGTGTTTTTGTCTCATTTTTATTCACCTATTATTTCAAAGTCTACCTGACCATAAAAACATCTTGTATTATACAATAAAAATTCTTGTATAAATCTTTAATCAATTTACTTATCAATCAGTAACAGTGATTATGTTATCATTTATAGGTGAATGACCAAGGGGAATAACTTCTCTTAAAACAGAGTAAAAATTTCCTTCCATTATCAAAATAGAGCCCAACCCTAACTCCAAAACCCCTGACCCAGCACGCTTCCTCATCACAACCACGCACTTAGTTTGCCTGCTAAATACCCAGGAGCAGAGAAAAAGAATTTCACAGATTTAATGCTTTTTCACTATATGATCAACAGAGTTTAGCCCTACCACCAGAACCCGACCCAGAGGCCATGAATTTCACAATTTTTGGAAGAAGCACTCTTCCTCATCATTATGATGCACTTGGTTTGTCTCAAAAAAATTCGCAGGGCAGAGAAGGAGATTGTCAAAGAAATAATGCATTTCACTGCACTATAGATTTATAAGAGCCCCACCATACCACCAAAACCCCTGACCCAGGGACTAAAAATTTCACAATTTTGGAAGGTCTCTTGCTCCTTGTATCTATGCGCTTAGCCATCAATTTCAAAATTTTGGTAGAGGGCTAAATGCTTATTATAATAATGCCAACAGTTTGACTGCTTGATTTTAAGAAGTAAAGAAGATTTGTAAAGGAGATTTAAAAGAGTAAAGGAAATTTTTAAAGATTGTATTAATTTGATTGGTTTTGGCCCCCATCCCTCAGGCCCCAGGGGGCAGAGAGAATGAAATTGAAAATTTTTGTTCCCCTTTGCCCAAAGTTGCTATATACCAAAATTGGTTAAAATTGGTTTAGCAGTTCCAGAGAAGCTGAAAAGTTCTAAATATTGATGCATGATAACTGACAAAAACAGAAAGCAATAGGTCACCTGAGTGACTAAGGTGACCTAAAACTGGACAAGATTAACACTGGCCTCAAGGTGAAAAAATCTCAGAAATTGGATGTAATTAATTGCAGTACAAGACTGACCTTTTTTGGGGAGGTAACCAATTGGAGACTTAACGGCAATAGATTCATCTCCCTCACACCTTCTTAAGATCCAATCGAGAACACGAATATTGTCCCCAAAACCAGGCCACAGGAATTTACCATGTTCATCTACACGGAACCAGTTCACATGGTAAAGCTTTGGCATCTAGAACAAAATATAAAACTGTATCTTTGTAACAAAGCAAAATCTGATACATTTCTAATTGAATGGATGGTTATTCCTGGTACAGCTCCCTTTTATAAAATGGGTTTTTTGTCCCATAAGAAAAGTAAGCTGAACTTGCACCTAAACACAAATTTAAACTGATGCCAACATTAGTAGAAATTTTTATATACTCCTATGTAAAAGTCTGATCTTCTGTTGTGGTCCCACCCTACCCGCTGGGGTCATGATTTGAACAAACTTGAATCTACACTACCTGAGGATGCTTCTACATTAATATGACTATTCATGGCTTTGCTGCTCTTGAAGAGGAGATTTTCTCTATATATCTCTATGTAAAACTTTGATCACCCACTGTGCCCCCCCCCCCCCTTCCCCTTGCACCAGGGGTCATGATTTGAACAAACTTGAGTCAACACTACCTGAGGATGCTTCCATATAGATATAAAAAAATCATAACTTGGCTATTCTTAAGATTTTTCCTATGTAAAACCTTGAAAGCCCATTGTGGCCCCACCCTACCCCTGGTGGTCATGATTTGAACAAATTTGAAATGACACTTTGTAATTAAGCTTTCATTTAAGTTTTTAAGTTTCATCTTTTTCTGACCCAGTGGTTCTTAATAAAAAGATTTTTAAAAGATGCCATTAAATTTTCACTAATTCTTAATTATATCTCCCCTTGAAAGAGGGCAGGGCCTTTATTTTATGATTTAAACAAAATTGAATCCCCTACACCAAAGGATGCTTTGTGGCAAGTTTGGTTGAAATTGGCTCAGTAGTTCTTGAGATCAGGGTTCTCATTAATTTTTAGAGAAGGTGGAGAAAAAAAAAGTAGGGGGCACTGTTGACTTGAGGGCCGAAGGCGTGAACCGAGGGCCATCGGCCCGAGTGGGGTGAGTCCTAGAGGGGGTTTCCCCCCTTTCAGCAATAGTAATTTACATTACAGGAGCTGGCATCTGGGACTTCTCTGGGTATATTTTGACTTGTTTTATTTGTTCTAAATATGACATTTTTTAGGCAATTTTTCCCAAAAAAAAAAAAAAAAATCACAGGAGTAGCACACAGCCTATCCATCTAACTTCCTTGATTTTTGTAATTTTGTTGTAAATAAAGATTTTTCAAACAAATTTTTTTTGCATTTTTTCTAATTTGTATTTGAATTTTTTTTTATTTTCTCTATATTACAGCGATGTAGTCATTGAAGAAATTGTTTGAAATCTGATACATGTAAATTTATTGACATGTTATAATTTTATGCATACTGTTTGGTTTTGGGCTAGCTGCAATAATGTAACCCTCTCCGATTTTTTTAATCTAAAAAAAAGGGAGAGGGCATTATTGCAGCTAGTTTTATGTGGAAAAAGGAGTCCATATGCCTATATTTTTCTCGGCTATTGCCTATGCTACAGCTTCAAAACCGGAAATGAAAAATGCTTAGTAAAACTTACACCAGACCGATCGCGATTCCGGAATCATCAACACATTTTAAACAAGAGGCCCAGGGGCCACATCGCTCACCTGAGCAATATGGCTAGGAAAAAGCAATCAGTTCAGTCTTGAAAGGTTGAAAAGTTTAAATACAAGAGGCCCAGGGGCCACATCGCTCACCTGAGCACTGTGGCTAGGAAAAAAGGAAAAATCAGTTTAGTATTGAAAAACTTAAATGCATAAGTGGTCCTTACCTACCCCTAAAAGTGAAAGGGGGGGGGGGTCATGATATGAACAAACTTGAATATACACTTACTAATGAGGCTTTCATAATTTTTTGAACTGTGACTTTTTTCTATACAAGTTTGAACTTTCATTGTGGCCCCACCCTACCCCTGGAGATCATAATTTGAACAAGCTTGAATCTACACTATCTGAGGATGCTTCCACATAAATATTACCAACCGTGGCTTTGCTGTTCTTGAGAAGATTTTTAAAGATTTTTCCTATATATTCCTATGTAAAACTTTGATCGTTCAATGTGGCCCCACCCTATCCCCGGGGGTCATGATTTGAACAAACTTGAATCTACACCACCTGAGGATGCTTCCACATAAATATGACCAATCATAGCTTTGCTGTTCTTGAGAAGAAGATTTTTGAAGATTTTTCCTATGTACACCTATGTAAAACTTTGATCATTCATTGTGGCCCCACACTACCCCCGGGGGTCATGATTTGAACAACTTGAATCTACACCACCAGAGGATGCTTCCACATAAATATGACCAACCATAGCTTTGCTGTTCTTGAGAAGAAGATTTTTCCTATGTACACCTATGTTAAACTTTCATTGTCCATTGTGGCCCCACCCTACCCCCGGGGTCATGATCTGAACAAAGTTGAACCCACACCACCTGAGGATGCTTCCAAATAAATATTACCTATCATTGCTCTGCTGTTCTTGAGAAGAAGATTTTTGAAGATTTTTCCTATATACACCTATGTAAAACTTTGATCATCCATTGTGGCCCCACCCTACCCCCGGGGGTCATGATTTGAACAAACTTGAATCTACACTACCTGAGGATGCTTCCACATAAATATGACCAATCATAGCTTTGCTGTTCTTGAGAAGAAGATTTTTGAAGATTTTTCCTATATATTCCTATGTAAAACTTTGATCATCCATTGTGGCCCCACCCTACCCCCGGGGGTCATGATTTGAACAAACTTGAATCTACACTACCTGATGATGCTTCCACATAAATATTACCAATCATTGCTTTGCTGTTCTTGAGAAGAAGATTTTTGAAGATTTTTCCTATATATTCCTATGTATAACTTTGATCATCCATTGTGG